>NC_041387.1:176091234-176115880 GCF_002162155.2 Triticum dicoccoides | reverse complement strand
TACCTCGTGACCACCTCGGACACCATCTCGTGTTGATTTTACTTCCCAAAAATCATAAATATTCCAAAAAAAAATCTCCTTCCGTTTTATCCCGTTTGGACTCCATTTGATATTGGGTTTCTATGAAACAAAAAACATGCAATAGACAGGAACTGGCACTGGGCACTGGATCAATATGTTAGTCCCAAAAAATAGTATAAAAAGTTGCCTAAAGTATATAAATGTTGAATAATATTGGCATGGAACAATCAAAAATTATAGATACGACGGAGACGTATCACCCCGCCAGAGTGCGCGGTGGCTATGGACTACCCTAGGTTGACCTGATCGCCCCTAGAGCCTCGAGGTTTGCCGCCCTGCAAACGAAGAACGAAAATAAGAACAAGAAGGGAGAGAGATAAAAGTAAAGGTAAAAGTGGTAGATAGATTTGTTTGATTGTGTGTTGTTCAACCGGCCGTCACCCCTTACATATATATGAGGCGGCTGGACTTCCTGTACAAGAAAAGGACTCAAATCACATCCAAATCATCAAAAGATACCCTAACTCGGACTACGAGGGCTAGAACTACTGGTCTAGCCCGGAACTTCTGGGCTCAAATTAGATCATGTAGCCCTCTTGCACTGAATCTGCAGGTTGCATACGACTTCGCATCATGATGGTCCCAAAAGAAAGGTTGTAGATCTTGCAATGGAGGTAAACGCTTCAGTTGGTCACTTTGTCATCCGAAGTCATCTTGAGGTTGAATTCGGACCCACAAATCTGCAAATAATGTTAAAACTCCAGTTTTCAGGGTGCACCACGTGCAAACTTTTGAATTAGCCCGGAACCTCCCGGGAAGTTGCCTGGAACTTCTGGGGTAGACTTTTGCAGCACACTGTTTTGTCTCTAACTTTTGCATACAAAATCCGATTTAGACGTTTTATATCATAATCGACTGTTTCGACGAGGTGAAGACAATTCATGTCTAAAGATTTCTCATATGAGGCCATCTTGGGGGCGTAATCAGCTGAATAGTATTCTGGATACAAAATCTCAGTACTTTGAACACAATTCAGCCTTAGAGATGAGATGGGATGGCTATGGCCCAAATATCAAAGTTTCTCCTTTTGATGATATGGAACTTTCTCACTTTGAGCACTTCTCCATTTGAGTCCTTCTTAATTATGTTTTCGACCATGCAAAAATCTGCTGTCAACACATGCCCCCCTGTTTTTCGGCAAAGCTTGCGTGCCAAAAAATAACTTGCACAATGCTCTTTCTAAGAACGATGTCAACACTCCATCGGCCATTTGTATGTGCTTAGGACGATAAGTATATATCGACCATTTAGATTAGCAACAAAAGTGAAGCTAATCAAACATATGATGATTTGGTAATACCCTTTCATGATGTAAGAAATTATATTGCATCCACGGATTAAAATAAGCCCATTGAGGGTAACCCATCATACCTAATCACTACTGCAGGATGCTGCCAACGCGACACTACGATCAAAGACCCTTCAACGAAACTGTGTGCGATGCAATAATCCCAAATGGTGGTGGAAAAAACCCGTCAAAAAGGTGCAAAATGTTTGCGATGACGGATGCATCAAACACAGTTCAGATTTTGGTTGCGTGTGCGATTCAGGGCATATGGTTTAGTTTAGTTAAATGTTTGCGATGCGGATGAACAAAACAAACAGGCTGCCAGATGAAGGCATGTGCAATGTAGAGCATATAGTTCACTCGGATGAACTGTTTGTGATGAGGCGGAACAACAGAAACGGGCAGCCAGATGAAGGTGTGTGCCATATACGTCATACAATTCACTCGGATGAACTATTTGTGTTGAGCCAAGAGACTAGAAATGGTTCAACATAACAAGATGTGTGTGATACGCGGCAAACAGGTCTATAATCGGAAATGTGGTGGAAGACCGATAACAACATAGACGATTCCTGTTAACAAGCCGTGTGTGTTGTGAGCAAACAATTGCTGGTATACAATTGTCAGTGATTGATGAAATCATCATCGACGGGTTCCACTATTTAGTGTGTGTGCGATGTGATTTGCTCTGTCTACAGAGCATCAACATATATACTTAAAAAGACAGCATTGCATAACCAAATTAAGCATACAATTACACAAGTGACTACACACATAACATTTTCACACACCAAAGTAAGCAATTACATGCATACTAAACTAGGAGAAATGAGGATCTAATCATCTAATTCTTGTTGCTACGACGCTTTCCATTGCTCTGCTTCTAGCTGGATCCCTAGCCGTTTTGGGGAAGGAGGAACTTCCTCATGTCAATGATCCGCGTGTCCATGTTGTAGCACGTGTACGCCTCCTTGGCCGCGTAAATGACGTGAGCTTTGTCGAGTTTCTCCATCCAGGCCGAGTGCAAGGCACTCTTGTCCTTGTTGCAGAAATCCTTCATGTCTCTGTAGTAAAGGTCGATGATGGCCTCGGCGAGGTGAACCAGTGAGTCCTTCTCATGCTCCTTGCTGCCACAGATATTGTATTGGCCCTAGAAGTCGACAAGATTCTGGCAGGTGATGCCCGAATTCTTGAGCACCTTGACATCGTTGGTGATGTCCACCATAAAGAACATGTAGTGGGGGCTGTTGTGAAAACCTGGCGAACCGCTCGCAAGGCCTTGTGGCCAGGCGGTAGTGGTAGACGAGGATGTGGTTGCGCATGCACATATCGGCGACGACGACCTTGGGACGAGACCCGGCACAAGTGCGGGTGTACTCGAGGTCGAACCTGACCACCTTGTACTTCCTCGGCAAGCAACAACTCCATTATGTGGATGGAGTGCTCCACCCAGTCCAAGTTGTTGGTGTACACCATCGAGAGCTTCGTGAACCTTCCGTGGGTGTCCACCATGACATGCATGGTGAACTGCTGCTCATCGTAGGTAGACGCTCGGAGCGCCATTGGAGCCACGCATGATACCCTCTAAGAACTTGTCATGGTGGGTGTGCTTCTTGTAAGGGTGGGGCGCGATTGAGAGGTTGAAGAGACGCAAGAGGCTTAAATGTCCGCTATAACAAATGGGGGCTAGCCGACCTGTAATCGTCACCTCTTGTCACGACGTTCATAGCGGAGGATTCTAGTGCACACTTGACAACACTGCACAATAGTTTGACCACGCGTGGGCTCGAAGAGGCGTCTAATGTATCTTTGGTGAGCCTGTTCCCGCCCGGCTTGGTTTGCCATGCGTCGGTTAGAAGAGGGACAAATCGTGGGCGTTTATTGGCAAAAAGCTTTGTAAAAACAAAGTGTGTGGAATGACTTCGGTCATAAGTTCACCCGTGGTTGTTGAGGTCAGAGTTACATAGAAGGGTGATGATGGATACTCAAGTGCGATAATTAATTCTACGCTCTACATGGCACACGATGGAAGAAACCAACTATGTGCAATAATGTCTAAGATCACAGTCGAGTTAGCTATACATAACCTGTGCTGTGAGATCGACAAGGTAAACAGATTCGAGAATGGTTAACAAAATCAAATCTAAAACCATTGCATATTAAGGTCAAAATAGTGCTACCAATATACGAGTCACATACGATGCCATTTCAATGATTGTACCACAAAAGCTCGAAATATTACAAGGTTCAAATTCCAGAGTTATATGGCTCAAATTCTAAGATTACAAGGTTCAAACTAATATTACCACTTCTAAGTCCGGTTTCGAAAATTCACTACTTTTGCAAAGGGGTCAGCCACTGAGAAGTCATGTATGGGGTTGACACGATGACTTCTGATTACTCTGTCATCTAAAGTTCCAAAATGAAATTCGGCATTTTTGGAGCCTATTCCATTCTGCCGTAGGCACTGGCGCTGATCAACAAACCATTCATTTTTGCGAAATAAATGTAGGGCAAACCTTACCTTCAGCACCCTTGCTCTGACAACAAAGAACCTGGAGAATATAATCTCCTGTAAGGTCCCTCGGTAGGAGTTCAAAGTAATTTCCGAGAGACGTAGATCTAGGCATTCAAGGTGATTGTTATATTGTATCACATTATCCACCACCGGGCCTATATCTGCAAAAGAAGAAAATGTGTTAGTGCCTAGATGCGGTTTTGAACACTACTACACGCCTATTTGGTTTGCAGGATTTGTAAAATGCACTAACATGCCATCTTCGATCTGACATGATTAACATGGGCATTAACATGCCATCTTTGATCTTCACAAGATGTTGGAGTGGATCAAAAGTTCCCTAAGAAAACTAGTATAGATGAATCCAAAGGAAAAATGCATATGGATTGTAACCATATGGATCACGCATTGTCATTGTAAACTTGGAAAAGGAGACATGTATGTACTGAAATCCTCCAAAAGAATCTTTCAGAAATCGTAGTACATTGTCATTGTAAACTTGGAAAAAGGTGTCAAAAATTTAAATCCCTTATGGTTAACATTTAACAGGAAAGGAACATCACCTCGATATATAGCTTCTCTAGGCACGGAAAGCATATTAGGAAACTGACAACTTGCTCCAGGTTGGGGCCGATAGATTCTAGTGCCAAGACCTTCACTGTGCGCAGTTTCGCGGTCAAGCTTGTCAGAATCATTTTCTGAATGACAAATGAACAAACATCTTCAAAATTAGAAATAATGTTAATTTCTAGAAGTCGAGGTAGAAGGTGGCTGTTGTACCTTTACGAGTGTGGATCCAATAACAAGTTTGGAGTATTTGTCAGACGAGTAGCCCAACACTGTCAATTTTGGCACAAAAATGACATTGATTCTTGTTGGACCTACTTGATCAAGTACAAGTAATCTCTCAAGTGCAGGTGTGTCCTCAATGACCATACCGCGGTACACATCTTGTAATGTCTTCCTGCCGAACCAGCAACAGACATAAATAGTCTAGAGAGTCATGAAGGTGATGTGGAATGTACTCAACCCATTGATCGCCTGAAGACGAAGGTACTCGAGTGCAATACAGCCACAGAGCAGGTGCTCCATGTCACCGTTTGAGAGGCAGACGGCGACGAGCTTGAGGTGCTTCAGTCGTGGTAGAATAAGAGTGGGCGCGCCATTAAGGGGGATGGCAGTTCCTGAACTTGGTGATGCGCAGCATGGGCGCGAGGCGAAGCGCGCACGTTGGCAGCGAGCGCAAATGCCCATCATCAAAAGTGAGATCCTCGAGCTGATCTAGGGCGGGGGATCGAAACCAGTCATCAAGCTTCGCTCGGTCCCTGCCGTTCGAACGGAACTTGCCCATTCTAAGGCCTCTGGTTGGGCCAAGGTGACTGTCGAGGATCTTGGAGAATGCATCCAAGCTTTTGCGATAGCCATGGCAAAGCTCGTGGGAGTCGATGACGTCGACGGGGGTGAAGTTCCATAGGGGGCGCCACCGCCGGGAAAGGACGGTTTGTAACACCCACGATGCGGCTATATCTCCCACGTGTCGAAGCACGACTTAGAGGCATAACCGCATTGTGGTTTTGTCGCAAGAAGGGTCATCTTCACACAATCCCATGTAATGAACAAGACTGGGATAAAGAGTTGGCTTACAATCTCACACAAGTACTTAAATAAATCATACATCATTCAGAGTACACACATAGTCCGACTACGGACGAAGCCAAAAGAAAAGAAGATAAACCCAACTGCTAGATCCCCGATCGTCCCAACTGGGCTCCACTACTGATCAACATGAAACGAAACATAGCAACGACCAAGGTCTTCGTTGAGCTCCCATCTGAGCTCGGTTGCATCACCTGCACTATTATCATCGACACCTGCAACTGTTGTGATAGTATCTGGTGAGTCACGAGGATTCAGCAATCTCAAAACCCGCGAGATCAAGACTATTTAAGAATATGGGAAAGGAAGGGGTAAAGTGGTGAGGTTGCAGCAGCGACTAAGCATATATGGTGGCTGACATACGCAAATAAGAGCGAGAAGAGAGCAAACAAAACGGTCGTGAAGCTAGCAATGATCAAGAAGTGATCCTGAACTCCTACTTACGTCAAACATAACCCAAAACCGTGTTCACTTCCCGGACTCCGCCGAAAAGAGACCATCACGGCTACACACGCGGTTGATGCGTTTTAAAGAGGTCAAGTGTCAAGTTCTCTACAACTGGACATTAACAAATTCCCATCTGCCTATAACCGCAGGCACAACTTTCGAATGATTATACCCTGCAGGGGTGTCCCAACTTAGCCCATGATAAGCTCTCACGATCAACGAAGGATATACCTTCTCCCAAGAAGACCCGATCAGACTCGGAATCCCGGTTTACAAGGCATTTCGACAATGGTAAAACAAGACCAGCAAAGCCACCCGATGTGCCGACAAATCCCGATAGGAGCTGCACATATCTCGTTCTCAGGGCACATCGGATGAGACATCCTACGAGTAAAACCAGCCCTCAAGTTTCCCCGAGGTGGCCCCGTAGTCTACTCAGTTCGGACCAACACTTGAAGGAGCACTGGCCCGGGGGGGTTAAAATAAAGATGACCCTTGAGTCTGCAGAACCCAAGGGAAAAAGGCTTAGGTGGCAAATGTTAAAACCAAGGTTGGGCCTTGCTGGAGGAGTTTTATTCAAAGCGAACTGTCAAGGGGGTCCCATAAATCACCCAACTGTGTAAGGAACACAAAATCAAGGAACATAACACAGGTATGACGGAAACTAGGGCGGTAAGAGTGGAACAAAACACCAGGCATAAGGCCGAGTCTTCCACCCTTTACCAAGTATATAGATGCATTAATTAAATAAGAGATATTGTGATATCCCAACATAATCCTGTCCACCATGGAGCAATCTTCAACTTCACCTGCAACTAACAACGCTATAAGAGGGGCTGAGCAAAAGCGGGTAACATAGCCAAACAACGGTTTGCTAGGAAGGGTGAAAAGGTTAGAGTCTAACATGGCAATGTGGGAGGCATGGTAAACAAGTGATAGGTAGCACAGCATAGCGATAGAACGAAGCAACTAGAAAGCAAAGATAGAAGTGATATCGAGGGTAATGGTCATCTTGCTTGAGATCCCGCAAGGAAGAAGAACGAGTCCATGAAGGAGACAAACGGATGTAGTCGAACGAATCCTCACAACTCCGGAACAAAACTGAAGCTAACGAGAGAAGGAAACCGGAAAGAAGCATACAACATGGTAAACACACAAACATAATCATGGCATGATGCACAATCAAGTATGATGCATGTTCGGTTTAATGAGGCATGGCATGGCAAAGTGCAACAAACAATACTACAAATTAAGTAGAGCTCAATATGCAACGAGTTGCATATTGACGAAATACCACATCGAATTATTTAGTTCTCTCTCGTTTAGGCTAACAAACAATATTAAATGTTATTAAACATGGCAAGGGTGAAGCATAATTAAACTACCTATTTAGGCAAGTTTAAACGAGGCCGGAAACAACAAACAACAATTCCGGAAATCCCCATATGACATTTAGTAGTTTAATGCAAACACAATTTTAAGCATTTAAAAGTTGTTATCATGATGCGGATGACATATACAAGTTTTAAGCAATTTTATGAAAATGTTGACATGAGCAAGATACGAGGCATTTGTCACCGTGGTGGAAAGAAAGGGTGTCACGGCAACATATCCGAAAATGATGCCACGGCAACATATCGGTTCCGGTAGCTCATGGAGATACCGGTGCAAAAGGAGGCGTGCGGATGTGCGCAACATGCTAGAGATGGTGGGGTGCTCCCGACTACCGGGTTCTCACGGGACGGCGGCATGGCAAACGAGGAACGTGCAAAGACCTCTCTCGGACACGGTGCAAACACGGGCATCTCATACAACACACAAGCATTCGTTCACGGGCGGTCGTCATCTCGGGATTATACCTTTGAAGCATGCATTTCGGAGCGGTTCGGGTTCGGTACAATGTAGAGGAAGTGGTCGTTCACGGGTCGTCGTGGGAAGTAATTGTTCACGTGGCGACGGTAGTGGAAGTAGTCGTTCTCGTGGCGGTAGTGGAAGTAGTTGTACGCGTTTGTTTTGGAGAGGTACTTGACGAGTCCAACGTCTTCGGGGCGACGGTAGTGGTACACGTGGTAGATGAACTTGGCGATCCGAAGGGGTACTTGGCGGGTCATCGAGGTACGCGTTCTTGGCGAATCCACGTAGTCGAACATGGGCTGTAGTGGTACTTGACGCTCGTTGTGTAGTTGAACACAAAGTTCCTCGGGGGATCAGTCTTGGTGATCCAGCGGCAGCAGCAAAGCGGTGTACGGGGAAACAATTGGAGGAGCTCCCGGCGACGCATGGAAAACCCTTGCGTCTTGGCAGTCCTGGCTACACGCGCGGACACATGAGCTGGTGCAGGGCAGCGTCGGACAAGCCTATGGGCACGAGGCAAAGCAAGGGGTGGAGCAGCTTGGGTGCGGGTGTGAGAAGCAAGGTGCTGACGCTCGCTGAACGTGCAGCTAACAACGGAGGTCGAGGTCGCCGACGGAGAAGGAGGCGGCAGGGGTGCGGCGATGCTGATGGCCTCGCGGGCCATGGCGGGCGACGAGCACGATAGGAGAAGGCAGGCGCCGTGACAGTGTGGCTCCTGTGGTTGAGGCCGAACGGAGGGAGGAGGATGCGTGGGCGCTGACGAGGGAGGCGGAGCACGGGCAGGAGGCGAAGGCGGAGATGGTTCGGTGGCGTCAGAGAACTTGGAGGCGGGGCGACGAGCTCGATCGGGAGGCGTGGGCACGCGGCGCTCGCACGCAGAGGCGACGGGGGAAAGGGATGGAGGTCAAGGAGGCAGGTAGGTTCGCGGGAGGGACGGCAGCCTGGTCGCCGGCAGCTCGAACCGGTGGCCGGGCGGCGGGGCACGGATGCCCGAGGAGCTCCTAAACAGGGGCTCGGGCGGCTGCAGGCGTGATGAGGAGCTTGGGCAGGGGAAGGCATCCATGGGGATCGGGACGAGGGCGCACGCTACCCTCTCTCTGTGGTGGCGTCAGGAGGAAGGGGGATCGAGGGGAGCGGCCGCGGGAGCGAGGCGCGGGGCGTTGGCGGGTGACGGGAGCGATGGATCGAGTGGTTTCCCTGGCATCAAAGTGTAGCGACGGCACGGGAACGGGGGGGAGAGATGGGGATCCGGAGAGAGCATGGTGAGGGGATAGGGTTATAAGCGCGGCTGGGCCTTAGAGGCCGGCCCGGTAGAGAAGGAAGTGGCCAGAGGCCTGGCTAGGCTCTCTCTCACTCTAAAAATAAGAAACAAAACAGAGATGAGAAAGAAAAGAAAAAGATGTTAGGGGAAGAAGTTGGACTCGCGGATAATTTTCCCGGACTCATAAAAAGGAGCTTGATCCAAGAAAAATAGAAGTGGGCATGACCGAAAGTTTCAATTCAAACTCATTTGATTTAAATTCAAATGATTTGAATAGGAAGTGAGGTTTGGGAAGGTCCAAAAATGTTCGGCTTTTTTGGTGGAGCTCCGGATATGATAAAAGAATACATGGCAAGGTTGGAGACCAAACTTGTAGCAGAAAAGAAACGAAATTATTTTGCAAGTGTGTTTTTGGGTGATTTCGAATTAGTGGAATATTTAATATAGCTCCCTAATAATATTGAGAGGCTTTAATATGTTATAAAGAGAAATCACAAGTGAATTCCCTCGATTTAAATGGATCAAAAGATCTATGCAATTTATTTAGTTGAGGTATTAAAAATTAAATGACATGATGGCATGATGACATGATGCAATGCAAATGATGCTAAGAAGAATGCAACAAACAAATACATCGCACGGCGAAACTCGGAATAGCTGGAAGTCTTCTGGAGCGTCGGGCTCGGGGTGTTACAACACTCCACCACTACAAGAGGATCTCGTCCCGAGATCTAGGATGGCACCGGAGAGAAAATGGAAGAGGAAGAGAAGAGGTAAAACTAAGTTGCTTCTTCGACCAATGAGTGAAACCAAAGAACCTTGAGAAGTTGAGCAATTTAAAAGAAAGAGTACAACATAGATGAACGAGATTGCCAAAAATCCGTTAGAAAAAAAGAACAAAGAACATTAGAACTTGAAGGTTGCAAAGACATGAATCAAGAGTTTAAAGGACAAGATAGAATTCGAAACCACTCCGGTTAAAACAAGATGAGAGAGGAAGAATTCGGGCAGCACTCCGGTTGAACATGGAAGGAATAGAACATGAACTTGAGAAGATGGGATGATGCTTGATGAAATCAAGAACACACTGCCTCCAGAACTATTGAAAGAATGGCACAATGGGTAAGAAGGATTTCAGACAGCAATCCGGTAGAAAAGAGAGGCAAAACTTGATAAGATGAAAAGAACTTGAAGAGATGACACAACACTCCGGTTAAAATGGTTAAGCATGAAAAGGACACAATCCTCACAATTCGAGATGATGAGTGAAAAGAGCAACATCACAATGCCTCCGGAAATATTAGAAGATAGATCATTGGAATAACAGAATGGAGAAGAAAATGCCAACTTCTGCCATAAATGAGCTTGGAAAGCACCCTTCCAAGAAGGTTATAACGGAGTTTTTGGAAACCAACAACGAAACGAATAAGCTTGTAGTGGGCTTATGGAAAACATCTCAAAATTATGAGGTGACAACCGGCCACTAACGGAAACAATTTCTTGGTCGAGATCAACGAAGAGATGAAAACTGCTTTCGCCGAGAGGATAGTTAAAAACTTGGATCATTGATAAGCACCACAATAGCAACATTCCTTATGGAAGGCTTTTAGGTGAAATATGACACAAGATAACTCCAACAAAGAGATTGATGGATTTAAAATACCTCATTCTTGACTACATGTGAATCGCGAAACAAGAATGGAAATTGTCAAGAATGATATAACACCATCTCAAAAGATAAGGTAGGAGAATTGCACTTTGGAATGCAAGATGAAGAATGCTTGAACTCCTCTAAAAAGAATCTCGATGAACACTTCGAGAAGGAATTAAATCCTTGATGAACCATCATGTAGAGCCTCCATGGAGAACTTCGGTAATAAAAGGATGATAAAAAGAAAGGGAAGTTGAAAACACAAGGTGAAGCCTTGCGGTGATTTAGATGAAGCTTCGCGACGATATAACCGAGAAAACTTGGAACTCCAGAAAAGGAAAAGATGATACACTAGAGCCGAGAATTTCTTCATCATGAACAATCTCCGGAAGAAAATAATTGAATCACCTAGAGGAAATAAGAATAAGATTTATTGTATGCTTATCCTTCATCAAATTAAATTGATGACAAGCAATGGATTTGGCATACTACTTATTCCCGTAGAAAGAATTAAGAGAGATATAGCGTAAACTTGAGGAAGGTCTTCAACAACCACCAGTAGGATTGAAACAACAAAAGAACAAATGAATTGATACGATAACGAAGGAAGAGAAATCTTGAACGAACCACTGTAATGATTGAAAATGAACATAGTGAAGGCACAATTCACTGGGAAGAATTGGAAAACGAATGAAGATACTTGAGGGGATTTAGATACATGAGAACGAAGAGATCATGAACTGATTAGAGGGTATTTGAACGATGCCCCGGTAAGATTTGGAGAATGATAGCTACACGCTGAGAATGAAGAATTATGACATGATGGCCTTCGGAGGAAAGAAACGGAAACAACTCATGACATGCTCCGGATGGTGAAAAGAATTCTCACAATCGAAAACAATTATGAGAGGATGGCATCAAGCTAGAACCACGAATCTTTGAGAGAATGGATAAGATTTGGAGGAAAACTCTTCTTCAGTCTCCAAAATTCGAGAATGACGACGAGAAACACCACCATGAATTGTTGAGACACTCCGGAAGAATGAAAAACAAAGAGGTTGAGCCAACAATGAAAAATAATTTGAAATCGATCTTGGAGAAGGAATATGACTGATGAAAATTCATTCTTACGTCAAACTTTGCAATGAATTTGAGAATAACTCTGGAAAAACTAGAAGAGTTAGGTAAGATCCTGGGAAATGACTTGTGGGTTAGGGCCCACTAAAAGATACACCGTTGAACAATTGATTGAAAGGGGGGATTGTGCCGGTTGAATTAAATGACTTGAATGAGATAATAATCTCCAAATAGCTTGAACTGATTGAGAATGGAAACACGAATCTTCTGAGATATATTGAGCACTCCGGAGAAGAAAATAGAGGAAGGTGAGTAATTAAGAGGTGCACCAAACATGACAAAGCAATTGACACGAGGAAAGGAATATGATCAACACTAAAAGCTCGAATTGAATCCACTGAAGAAGAAAAGAATGAAAAATGATGAACTTGAAACTCCGTTAGTATCTTCTTGAGAATCACCGGATAAGAACATTGAAAGAAACGAATGAAGAGACTTCTCACAAATAAAAGGATATATGATTAAGAAATCTGAGTCCTTGAAGAAAAAGGGGTGGGAGGGAGGGAAAACAAAGGCAACTTGGGACAGATGAAACAAACACCGTTGAGAAAACTTAGAATTGATCTTGCGAATGGGGAGAATCATGGGATCATCTCGAAGAGAAGCGCACCGGTTGGAAAAGAATTAACATGACGAGCTCGATGATCAAGAAGGATTAGTATTCACATAGCAATATGAGAACACCGTTTAGGAAAGGTATGGATTCAACATTTGACTTCGAAGCAACTCGATTACCACAAATAAAACAAAACAAATGATTTGGCTTGCAGAATAAGCCGAAACAAACATATGATAGAGATTTCGTCCGAAGTTTTCGTGGTGGGGCCCACACGGGCTCGATTGTATAGCACCATCATGTACAAGGCAGTGCACATGACATACGAAGTGTCCCCAAACCAGCATAGCCAAGGGCTCTTTAAGACACAACGAGACCGCTGTAAAAACGACCGTGGATAGGCGGACCACTAGACGTCGAACCCCAATCTCATATCATGCATCTGTCAAAAAGATATTCTAGGAGCTACTTGAATTCCCACCTATAAAACTCCCGAAACTTTCTGGTTATGCAATCAGGTGTTGGGGATATAGGGGAAGCAATATATATCTGACCCAAAACTAACAATCCCTACATCCAAGCTGTATCCATCCGTCAACACATAACCAAGAAACCTTCGGTAATCGTGTACCTCAACCTTTGAAAAGCATCCGTTATACGAGTTATGGAAATACTCCCGAACTCCCGCCCCAGTACTGGGTGGCATCGAGGTTATCTCACCAACAACTGCATAAAAGAGATTTTCGATGTCGGCAAAACTCAGGTATTCCAGAACTGCAACGATAAAATTGTGACGACAACACCTCGGAGCTCAACTCCCCGGGTCACTGCCACATAAAAGACAGGAGGCACCAAGAACAATGTTCTCATCACAAAACCATCGAAACGATTCCAAGATACCTGCGTGATCCTAAAAAAACTTAGTGAAATTTGAGGAGAGGAAAGTCAAAACATCTACGTCAGGAGACCTCACCAGAGCGACGAAGGGACTGAGGAGTAAAAAGAATCCTACTCTCCGATATATATAATCCTAAGACTCAAAACATTTTTCTTCTAGACTCAACAACGTCAGCAAACAATCAAGCAGGGGGCTCCTAAGTCGCGGATGGCTCTGATTACCAACTTGTAACAACCATGATGCGGCTATATCTCCCACGTGTCGAAGCACGACTTAGAGGCATAACCGCATTGTGGTTTTGTTGCAAGAAGGGTCATCTTCACACAATCCCATGTAATGAACAAGACTGGGATAAAGAGTTGGCTTACAATCACCACTTCACACAAGTACTTAAATAAATCATACATCATTCAGAGTACACACATAGTCCGACTACGGATGAAGCCAAAAGAAAAGAAGATAACCCAACTGCTAGATCCCCGATCGTCCCAACTGGGCTCCACTACTGATCAACATGAAACGAAACATAGCAACGACCAAGGTCTTCGTTGAGCTCCCATCTGAGCTCGGTTGCATCACCTGCACTGGTATCATCGGCACCTGCAACTGTTGTGATAGTATCTGGTGAGTCACGAGGACTCAGCAATCTCAAAACCCATGAGATCAAGACTATTTAAGCTTATGGGAAAGGAAGGGGAAAGTGGTGAGGTTGCAGCAGCGACTAAGCATATATGATGGCTGACATATGCAAATAAGAGCGAGAAGAGAGCAAACGGAATGGTCGTGAAGCTAGCAATGATCAAGAAGTGATCCTGAACTCCTACTTACGTCAAACATAACCCAAAACCGTGTTCACTTCCCGGACTCCGCCGAAAAGAGACCATCACGGCTACACACGCGGTTGATGCGTTTTAAAGAGGTCAAGTGTCAAGTTCTCTACAACCGGACATTAACAAATTCCCATCTGCCTATAACCGCAGGCACGAGTTTCGAAAGATTATACCCTGCAGGGGTGTCCCAACTTAGCCCATGGTAAGCTCTCGCGATCAACGAAGGATATACCTTCTCCCAGGAAGACCCGATCAGACTCGGAATCCCGGTTTACAAGACATTTCGACAATGGTAAAACAAGACCAGCAAAGCCGCCTGATGTGCCGACAAATCCCGATAGGAGCTGCACATATCTCGTTCTCAGGGCACACCGGATGAGACATCCTACGAGTAAAACCAGCCCTCAAGTTTCCCCGAGGTGGCCCCACAGTCTACTCAGTTCGGACCAACACTTGAAGGAGCACTGGCCCGGGGGGGTTAAAATAAAGATGACCCTTGAGTCTGCAGAACCCAAGGGAAAAAGGCTTAGGTGACAAATATTAAAACCAAGGTTGGGCCTTGCTGGAGGAGTTTTATTCAAAGCGAACTGTCAAGGGGGTCCCATAAATCACCCAACCGTGTAAGGAACGCAAAATCAAGGAACATAACACCGGTATGACGGAAACTAGGGCGGCAAGAGTGGAACAAAACACCAGGCATAAGGCCGAGTCTTCCACCATTTACCAAGTATATAGATGCATTAATTAAATAGGAGATATTGTGATATCCCAACATAATCCTGTCCACCATGGAGCAATCTTCAACTTCACCTGCAACTAACAACGCTATAAGAGGGGCTGAGCAAAAGTGGGTAACATAGCCAAACAACGGTTTGCTAGGAAGGGTGAAAAGGTTAGAGTCTAACATGGCAATGTGGGAGGCATGGTAAACAAGTGATAGGTAGCGCAGCATAGCGATAGAACGAAGCAACTAGCAAGCAAAGACAGAAGTGATATCGAGGGTAATGGTCATCTTGCCTGAGATCCCGCAAGGAAGAAGAACGAGTCCATGAAGGAGACAAACGGATGTAGTCGAACGAATCCTCACAACTCCAGAACAAAACCGAAGCTAACGAGAGAAGGAAACCGGAAAGAAGCATACAACATGGTAAATACACCAACATAATCATGGCATGATGCACAATCAAGTATGATGCATGTCCGGTTTAATGAGGCATGGCATGGCAAAGTGCAACAAACAATACTACAAATTAAGTGGAGCTCAATATGCAACGAGTTGCATATTGACGAAATACCACATCGAATTATTTAGTTCTCTCTCGTTTAGGCTAACCAACAATATTAAATGTTATTAAACATGGCAAGGGTGAAGCATAATTAAACTACCTATTTAGGCAAGTTTAAACGAGGCCGGAAACAACAAACAACAATTCCGAAAATCCCCATATGACATTTAGTAGTTTAATGCAAACACAACTTTAAGCATTTAAAAAGTTGTTATCATGATGCGGATGACATATACAAGTTTTAAGCAATTTTATGAAAATGTTGACATGAGCAAGATACGAGGCATTTGTCACCGTGGTGGAAAGAAAGGGTGTCACGGCAACATATCCGAAAATGATGCTACGACAACATATCGGTTCCGGTAGCTCATGAAGATACCGGTGCAAAAGGAGGCGTGCAGATGTGCGCAACATGCTAGAGATGGTGGGGTGCTCCCGGCTACCGGGTTCCCACGGGACGGCGGCATGGCAAACAAGGAACGTGCAAAGAACTCTCTCGGACACGGTGCAAACACGGGCATCTCATACAACACACAAGCATTCGTTCACGGGCGGTCGTCATCTCGGGATTATACCTTTGAAGCGTGCACTTCGGAGCGGTTTGGGTTCGGTACGATGTAGAGGAAGTAGTCGTTCATGGGTCGTCGTGGGAAGTTGTTGTTCACGTGGCGATGGTAGTGGAAGTAGTCGTTCTCGTGGCGGTAGTGGAAGTAGTTATACACGTTCGTTTTGGAGAGGTACTTGACGAGTTCAACGTCTTCGGGGCGACGGTAGTGGTACACGTGGTAGATGAACTTGGCGATCCGAAGGGGTACTTGGCGGGTCATCGAGGTACGCGTTCTTGGTGAATCCACGTAGTCGAACATGGGTTGTAGTGGTACTTGACGCTCGTTGTGTAGTTGAACACAAGGTTCCTTGGGGGATCGGTCTTGGCGATCCAGCGGCAGCAGCAAAGCGGTGTACGGGGCAACAATTGGAGGAGCTCCCGGCGAAGCATGGAAAACCCATGAGTCTTGGCAGTCCTGGCTACACGCGCGGACACACGAGCTGGTGCAGGGTAGCGTCGGACAAGCCGTTGGGCACGAGGCGAAGCAAAAAGGGGTGGAGCAGCTTGGGTGCGGGTCTGAGAAGCAAGGTGGTGATGCTCGTTGGACGTGCAGCTAACAGCGGAGGTCGAGGTCACCGACGGAGAAGGAGGCGGCAGGGGTGCGGCGATGCTGATGGCCTCGCGGGCCATGACGGGCGACAAGCACGATAGGAGAAGGCAGGCGCCGTGACGGTGTGGCTCCTGTGGTTGAGGCCGAACGGAGGGAGGAGGATACGTGGGCGCTGACGAGGGTGGCGGAGCACGGGCAGGAGGCGAAGGCGGAGATGGTTCGGCGGCGTCAGAGAACTTGGAGGCAGGGCGATTAGCTCGATTGGGAGGCGTGGGTATGCGGCGCTTGTGCGCAGAGGCGACGGGGGAAAGGGATGGAGGTCAAGGAGGCAGGCAGGTTCGCGGGAGGGACGGCAGCCTCGTCACCGGCAGCTCGAACCGGTGGTCGGACGGTGGGGCACGGATGCCCGAGGAGCTCCTAAACAGGGGCTCGGGCGGCTGCAGGCGCGATGAGGAGCTTGGGCAGGGGAAGGCATCCATGGGGATCTGGACGAGGGCGCATGCTACCCTCTCTCTGTGGCGTCGTCAGGAGGAAGGGGGGATCGAGGGGAGCGGCCGCGGGAGCAAGGGGACGGTCAGGCGCGGGGCGTTGGCGGGCGACGGGAGCGATGGATCGAGCGGTTTCCCTGGCATCGAAGTGTGGCGGCGACATGGGAACGAGGGGGAGAGATGGGGATCTGGAGAGAGCGTGGTGAGGGGCTAGGGTTATAAGCGCGGCTGGGCCTTAGAGGCCGGCCCGATAGAGAAGGAAGTGGCCAGAGGCCTGGCTGGGCTCTCTCTCACTCTAAAAATAAGAAACAAAACAGAGATGAGAAAGAAAAGAAAAAGATGTTATGGGAAGAAGTTGGACTCGCGGATAATTTTCCCGGACTCATAAAAATGAGCTTGATCCAAGAATAATAGAAGTGGGCATGACCAAAAGTTTAAATTCAAAATCATTTGATTTAAATTCAAATGATTTTAATAGGAAGTGAGGTTTGGGAAGGTCCAAAAATGTTCGGATTTTTTGGTGGAGCTCCGGAATATGATAAAAAAATACATGGCAAGGTTGGAGACCAAACTTGAAGCAGAAAAGAAACGAAATTATTTTGCAAGTGTGTTTATGGATGATTTCGAATTAGTGGAATATTTAATATAGCTCCCTAATAATATTCAGAGGCTTTAATATGTTATAAAGAGAAATCACAAGTGAATTCCCTCGATTTAAATGGATCAAAAGATCTATGCAATTTATTTAGTTGAGGTATTAAAAATTAAATGACATGATGGCATGATGACATGATGCAATGCAAATGATGCTAAGAAGAATGCAACAAACAAATACATCGCACGGCGAAACTCGAAATAGCTGGAAGTCTTCTGGAGCGTTGGGCTCGGGGCCTTACACGGTTGTCCGCACCCCATATTTGATTGGGAGGAGGGAGATGATGACTGTCAACATATCATCTGGGAGGTTGCTAATGAAGTCTAGGCCTGCTGGAGTCGCTTGCGGTTCTATCTCGCCCCGCCTCCGCTTGTTGGCAGCCCCATTATCCACCTCCGGAGTCTCCTTGTCAGTGGCACTTTCTGATAGAAATGGGAGTACAGGGAATATTTAGTTAAAATAGGGCAATAGAAAAGTGTATTGGCAACAAGAAGTTATTAGGTAGGAATGTAGTAAGAAAAGGGAATAACAATAGGTTGCTTAAATACGACACAATTCATTTGACATTGCTGGGTAAGTCAACTTGCAGATAGCTGAAAAGAAAACTTACTTCGAAAAAAGTCTAGACGGATGATTTTGTTGGGGAAGTTAGCATATATCTCATGACTAGGCCCTTTTATGAGCAGTGCCATTTTAGTGCCAACTTTCAGTACATAAAACTTAGAAATTTCTTTCGAAAAGCCAGTGCCAAAATAGGAGCCACCACGTTCATCAAGTCTTACAGTAGCAACGATTGTAAATCCATGGTTTGTGTGCAGTATGACATCAGTGCTGCCTTGATCTAGGTAAAGGTAAAAATTGTGCACTACATAATCTATTGCATAGCAAGGGATGCGCTGCCGAAAATGGTAGGATTGTTAAAGAAAATATCATAACATGCAAATACGGGCCCAAATTGAAAGAATCATACAACAGTTGAAATTGAAGGACAGAAATCTATAATTAAACAGATAGGGTAAACATGATGTCATGGAAATATGAGAGTAATCGAAATAACAATACATCATTAATTTTCCTAATATAGAAAGAAGAGGGGAAAAATCCCCTTTGACGTATATGGTTCATGTGGCACCTTTTATCCAAATGTAGCAATATTTAGAATATGTTCAGGAAAGTAGGCCATGCCAACCGATTTAGGGTGAGATTGGACATACCGTGCACATCCTCAAGTCATCTGGTACGGTGAGATGGAATCTCTGGCGGAGGTCGCAAAGTCCTGATGTGCCGGCGCATTGTACACTCTATGAATGAAAGAAAACCCTGAAATCAGCTCGAATAAAAATGAATTGACGGTGATCTCCGCCGGGTTATTAAAAGAGGCAGATGAACTGGGATAAGAGATGAGATAATATCTCATTAAATTAGTTACCATGTCGTCCATGAGAAAGAACCCTCAATATGGCAGATTCACCAACCGAGCCGAGTTGGGTCGACCGTGAGCAGCGTCGAGAAAGTCGATGGTGATAGGCGGCGGCAAGCGGAAGTGGCGAAATGCGGTGGGGTTTGCCGGCAGCCTGGCAGCGGTGGCAAGCATCGAGCTAAGTGGTTACCACCGCGATAGGCGGTGCCATGGATAGACGCGGATGAGCTTGTGCAGGTGTGAATGGGGACCGGCGGCAGGGGGTGGCGGGCGGGTGTGAGGGTTTTTATGATGTGGGGATGGCGAGGGTTTTATTTTTTCTTTTTTGAATTGGGTGGTGAGGGTTTTCTGTCCCACAAAGAATTTCAGAGGCAACAGTTTGCTAGAGCCAACCGTGTGTGATTGACGCAATAGGCAAAACGAAAGTCATTGCACACGGTTCCAATTTTGGGAACCGTGTGTGATTGATGTACTACCTCCGTCCTGGTTTATTGGTCCCCTTTGTAATTTGTACCAAATTTTGGCAAAATATTTAACTAAATGTTTATGCATGTCACCAAAAATTATATCATTGAACACTATGTTCAAATATGCATCCAACGATATAATTTTTCCTGACCTGCACAAGCATTTTGTCAGTTAAATCTTTGGTCAACATTTAATACAAATTACAAATGGGACCAATAAATGACGGCGGAGGTAGATTCCATCAACCGAACTGATTGTATCCATATCCCACAGTTAGACATAAGTAAACATAGATTAAACATACTCAGACATAGATAATAAGCGTACATGTACACAAGCATAGTTCAACCATCATTAAGCATGCTCAAGTGTACATAGTTCGATCCCACATCTCACCTCACATGCCAGCACGATCTTGAAGCTTCTCCAGGTACTCGACGTATGCGCCGTGCGCCACCCTACAAGAATACTTTTGCTTGAAGGAGCCAATGGCCCGTCCTCTTGCACGCACCAGAACACTTTGATACGCGTCATGAAGCTTCTGATTGCAAAATGGGCATTGGTAGCCGTCGTCTTAGGTCCTAATACGCATGTTATGCATTCCCGCATAAAGCTCCCTCAGGATTTGCCTCTTGTATCTCCTCTGGACATCTTCATCCTCGTTGTCCACATCGTCAAACAACACCTATACAAATAGTAAAAAAATGTGGCGTCAAATCAATGGTTACAAAACAATCTCTAGCGAACATTTGGCAGTTGCCAAATATTTGCATCAAATCAATGGTTACATGCCGTGAAGTAGGATTATGAATTTATGGCTATTTATTTATACATATCCAGAGATTATGGTTCGATTTTTAAGCACATTCGCCTATGTACAGACCAATCTTGAAGAAAATAATGGCACAAACATATGTAGGTCATTCAAAATCAATTGTCAAGTCCTGGCTACGAATTATTAGCACGAACACTAACCCTAGTCGGATTACTAGCAGAAATCATTTCCACAGATGAAACAACTAATCACTTACCACTTGTACCATTCAAACAATCAATACACTACAGGGATCTAATGAAATTTACTCAGATTTCATGGATTGGGAGAACATAACCATATGATTTCTATTCCAAAAGGGGGGAGGCAAGAGTAACCAGAGAAACCCTGGGATCTATTTGACACATAAATGGGTATAGATGACTAACCAGTTATCCGTTGTCATCGGAGTCATCGCTGGAGTGGTCGTCAGAGTTGTCACCCGAGTCGTCACCAGAGTCGGTGTGGAACTCCGCCCCTGACTATGGAAGCTTGACACCGTCGATGATGTCAGGTTGCAGCAATAACTTATCGGCGGTGACGACAACCTCTGTCTCCATCTCCACGCCGCACTCCGGTGCTTTAGTAGCCCCGGCGTTGCCACTCCCTTTGATGGGGTGCTTCGGCAGCATCCTCATACACTGACGGCTTTGATGACTGAGAGCGGCGTCGAGGATGCAAGCGGATAGAGAGGATTGTGTGTGTGGCGAGGATGGGGGTTGCGGCAGCTCGGGCCCACCATTAATATGGGAGAGCTCTTAATATGGAGTAGTGGGAGAGAGGCGGGCGGCAATCAAACCGCTGGCTCGCCTCCCGGTGAGCCTGTGCACCAGACTGTTGGCATGCCTACCGTAGTTTCAGACAGGTACTCGCACGCCTCCTGAAGACACTACGTAGTGAGCGCGCCTCCGTCAATTCACACAACTGCACGCGCGCCTCCTGGTCTGCCTGTGTGGTGGACTGCTCGTATGCATCCCGTCAATTCACACCTGCTCGCACGACACACGGGTTACGTGGCGGCACGTATATTGGTTTTCTATTTGGATGATTAATGATGCCGCTTTATTGCTTAACCGAAGCATGACATATATCCATTGTTGGTCTAACGCTCACGGTTCGAATAAATAGTCCGTTTGGGATATTGGTTCCCAATTATTAATAATCTCCCATTTGTAATTAGATAAAGATTACATCAAAACTGGTCTCCAATTTGACCAAAAAAGTACAATGCAACTTTGTATTGGTGTCCATATGACAACAACAAGATAAGTTTCATGAACTTCAAATAAGTTTTGGATGTACTAGAATTTAAAATTCAAGATTCTCATTGTTTGAAATTTGTTGCACGGGCAGTAAACATGCACCCTGTGAGATGCATGTGTTTCTGCAATCCATTTAGTTGCACTGTCATGTGTGCATGTAGCTCAAATTTGCTTTTTGCACATTATACCCGTAGAAAATTAATCTATCAATGTACTAAAACATCTTAATGATCTCTGATTTTTTTGAAATTAAAACGTCCCTCCTTTGGTAACATATATATGTTCACCGCGGGATAATTAATTTAGGGATAATTAGATTGATGCCCCTAGTTGTGTCCCACTCGTCTGTTTTACCCCTAATTCCCAAAAGTCACCGGTTCTGTCCAAGTCACTTTTCTCCTCTTATGCTTTTGCCCTTTGACCGTTTGACTGTCAGTTTGAAAACTTTGTAACTAATTCATACTAAATAAGAAAAATGCAAATAAGATACCAAAATGTTCAGAAAAACATCACCTATATGTCAGTGTCATTTGCATTCATGAAAAAAGTGTTGGAATGTGCCCATCCGAGTTTTAGATCTTATGCTACCACCATGAATAGTGAAATCTAAAAATTTTCAAAAAAAATAAAAAAAATTGGTGGCAAAGAATGACAAATGTTTTAAGTCCCTACCAAGTTTCATCAGGGAATAACATTAGTGGGTGCTGCGGCAAAAAAAAACAATCAACACTCCAAAATAGATTATTATTTTGCCACGACTTCCATGAATGTCGTTCCCTAATGAAACTTAGCAAGCACTTAGAACATTTTTCATACTTTGCCACCATATTTTTTTTGGTTTTTTTGAATTTTTTAGAGTTTATTATTCATGGTGGTATCAAAAGAGCTAAAACTCGGATGTGCACTTTCCAACACTTTTTTAATGAATGCAAATGACACTGACATATAGGTGATGTTTTTCTGAACATTTTGGTATCTTATTTGCATTTTTTTGATTTAGTATGAATTAGTTATAAAGTTTTCAAACTGACAGTCAAACGGTCAAAGGGCAAAAGCATAAGAGGAGCAAAGTGACTTGGACAGAACTGGTTACTTTTGGGAATTAGGGGTAAAACAGACGAGTGGGACATAACTAGGGGCATAAATCTAATTATCCCATTAATTTAACATGCACCATAGTTGCGGTGGATTTGCGGTGTGTGTGTGGGTGTGTGCGTCTGGGGGTGGTGGGTGGCTCGTAGTACACTATGAGTTGTGAGCCACTATGTGCGTTGGCCATTTTGTTAGGCAGGCTAGGGCCAGATCAGAGTCATGAATTTGTAATTTAAAACATTACACAACCCTTTCATACATACATGTTTTGGCCACATGCAGTCGATGGTTGTCCTAGACGACACTCGATACTCGCGTATGACACTTTTTGTGGGCCAGAAGGTCATCGTCCAACACTTTCATGAACAACTGTTAGTGAGGTTAATTTGACCAGCAAGGTAGAATCTTTTTCGTTTGTGTTATGGTGGCATATAGTACGTGTCGAAGGAGGTGTTGTGTGATGTTTGAATAGCCATTTTCACAATTTTGATGTGACACGTGCCTCAGAAACCGAAAAGTCCCCTCAGTTTGAGGGCATATAATAGTACAGGTATTACGGTAGGAGCATATAGTACGCGTCGAAGAGGGGGAAGGGGACCATCATATGTAGTACGCTTCATGAACCTTGCTCTATGTGGGTGCATGGTTTATGGTTTTTGAGGCATGTGGCGCATCAAAGTTGTGCATTTTAGGTACTCAACATATGTTTGGCCCACATGCAAAGCGATGGTGGTTGTCCTCTCACACCCACTTAAGAAATTATCAGCGATATCAATACTTTCCATCTGTAGGCCTCCTTGGTCCATCACTACTTGTTGCCTGACAATGAGAATGGTTAATTTGACTTAGGTGGGGGTTATTTTTTTGCTTGTAATATGGTTGAGCCAAACACATGCATGTGTACGCATGAATCCCTCCATCGAGTCGAAGTGGCTACTACAACAACACGTCATGAACTGATCTCGCGCTGTGGGAAGAGTGTATGATTTTCGATGCACACGCCACATCAATGTTGTGAAATGGTATTTAAACATGCATGCACACATTACCTCCATACATATGCATGTAGTGGTTGTCTTTGAACAGTACACTCCCTCGCGTGGTTATCGGCGACAAGCCTATATATTCATGGGCCCGCATGGACATCCATGATCACCTTGACCGACAAAAAGATAGGTTACCATGGAGGATTCTTCATTTGGTTCGTGTTATCGTAGTATAGGTCATGGTGAGATTCAGACCTAATTAAAGTTTGAGCGCATATACTATGCACGCAGGCATGCATATATCCCCGTCGTTGGCTTGAAGTGTGGTGTAACATACATATGCATCATCAACCTAACTCGCACTCAGTGTGGGGATTTATAGTTCGAAATCATGGTGCCACATCAAAGTTGTTCCATTGTGTACTCAAAAACACACCTCTCCATACATATGTTTGGGCCACACGCATGCAGTGGTTGTCTTTGGGGACTAGCTACTTGCGTGATTATTGGTGAGCTAACCTATCTCCGGGGTCACATGGACAACCATCACTTTGACCAACAACAAGATAGAGGTTGTACGACCAAGGTGGATTATTCTTGGTCTGTTTTACGATCAATCTTGGTGAGATGCCTCTCTAGCCCGCCGATTGAAAGTGTGTGTGTGGGGGGCTGCTACTTTGCACTTTGCTAGGTGAACCTCGGTTGGGGGGCATGCATTCATAGCTTAGGATTCCCTTTGTGCCGACACAAGGGGGGTGGGCTGCTAGCTACATCGCACTTTGTTAGGTGAACCACAGTTGGGGGGCATCCATTAATAGCTTAGGATTCCCTTCGTGCCGAC
>NC_041387.1:176090151-176090988 GCF_002162155.2 Triticum dicoccoides | reverse complement strand
GGCATGCATTCATAGCTTAGGATTCCCTTCGTGCCGACACAAGGGGGGGGCTACTAGGTACTTTGCACTTTGCTAGGTGAACCATGGTTGGGGGGGCATCCATTCATAGCTTAGGATTCCCTTCATGCCGACACGAGGGAGGGGGCTGCTAGCTACTTCACACTTTTCTAGGTGAGCCTCGGTTGAGGGGTCCATGCATTCATAGCTTAGGATTCCCTTCGTTCCAACACGAGGGGGGGCATGTAATACCGTGCGCTTTGCAAGATAGGTGCGACATCAAAGTTGCAATTGGTATTTGAAAATCAAACCGCCCTTTTCATACATAAATTTGGTCCACATGCAAGTGTGTTCATGTTCTGACCAGCTCCTGCGTCATTTTTTGCCAAATTTATGAACATTAGACAAGTCGGATGACGCAACAGACACGGTTCACTCAAACTAACCGTGTACCATGCAGGTGCCCCTATCACGCACACATCCGCATAGTACATTTGGCTCCACGAGGCTCCCCCTCTTAAAAATATCTGCCAGCCTCGAGGGTTTTTCTCTTTCATAACACACGGTTGTTATCTCCAGACTGTGTGTGATGTTTCTTGTTCCCAATCCCGCCTACACCCCTAGAAAATATCTACAAGCCTCGAGGATGGTTTTTTGTTTCATAACACACGGTTGTTATCTCCGGACTGTGAGTGATGTTTCTTGTTCCCAATCCCACCTGCATCCCTAGAAAATATCTGCTCGGCTCGAGGAGGGTTTTTCTATTTCATAACACACGGTTGTTAACTCCGGACCGTGTGCGATGTTTCTTGTTCCCAATCCCGCCTGCATCCCTAGAAA
>NC_041387.1:176027242-176089748 GCF_002162155.2 Triticum dicoccoides | reverse complement strand
CCCGTCACCACCCCCGCCGCAAGACCTCCATTGTCAACATCTGTCGGTTTGCCCGTGCAGCTTACCCACCGATATCTATACCCAGGACGCCCTAAGTTTCTTAGATGACGCCTACCAAACGCCACTTTTCCCACAGATCCCCATCCCCATTCCCATCCCCCACTCTAGAGCGTCGCAGCCTAAGCCCGGATACTCTTCCTGTGGAGCTCAAGGAGCTACTGGCCCAAAAGAGGTTTATCGCAGTCTCTTCGCCCGACGTCGCCGAGGAACCTAACGACTATTACTGGCCATAGACACTCAATCAGCGGGCTAGAGTATGCGGGTATGTTGCGGACACCGGCTACGACATCGAGGTCATCGACAAAGATGGCCTGAGGCGGGCTATGTCACAGGTCAAGTGGCCCACCCCCAACCCCTCGGGTTCAACCGCCGTCGACCTAACCCATGGCCCCGCCGTGGATCTCCTCTGGCTCGCCGTCAAGAATTTGCCATCCTACGTCACCATCGAGCCCCTTTTGTCATTTCTAAAGGACACATTCTGCGACACTGGTTGGGATCCATAACTTCCAAGTCAGACCTCATCAAAAGCGACCACAAGGAGGGCACCCTCTCCGGCTCTTCCAAGGGGAAAGAGCCCATCTGCTCTTCCAAGGGGAAAGAGCCCGTCTGCGACATCAAGGAGGGCACCCTACAACCATGCCCTTCCAAGGGGAAGGAGCCCATCTATGACAACATGGAGAGCATCCAGGGTTCGTGCTCTCCCCACGGGAACGAGCCCATCTATGACAAGTGAGGAAACCCATGATTTGTTTTGTCGTGCCTCTTCACAGGGGGAAACCCATGATTTGTTTTGTCGAGTCCCTTTTCTAGTGTAGTGAGAATATGTCCAGTTTTAATTGCTATATCTTGTTGTTTGCTATATGCCTTGCTTATTTCAGTTGTTCACAATGTGATGCTATATATGTGCAATTATTTACTATGCAGTACATTTCATCAATCCATTTTTAAACATACCGATAGGAATGCATATATTTGCTTGTTGTTAATCCTGTTATAGCTAGCATATGCCTCTTTTAAAGTTTTTTTATTGTTATGTTGTTTGTAGTTAGCATATGTCCAGTTTCAAATGCTATCTTTGGTTGTTCGTAGTATGCCTTGTTTATTCCAGTTATTCACAACGTGCTGTTCTATATGTGCAAGTATGAACTGTGCAGTTCAATTTCATTAGTACTAGTTTCAACAATACCACTATGAATGACTACATTTCGTTGCTACATCTTGTAGTTAACACGCCTTTCCATTTTTATTTAACAATAACCAGTGTACTTAGACGGGCACAATACCAGTTTGAATGACTATGTTTGCTTGTTGTTAAATGTTAGGCCTGTTGCAATTAACACACCTTTCCACTTGTTTTGCTTTACTAGCGTGCTTAAACCTGCACACTGAAGCTATCTTTTGGAGATTATTTTGTTTGCCATGGATAATTTTGGTTGACGTTTAGCCTGTTGTGCTTAACATGCTTCTCAATGTACCAACACAGGACAATTTTGGGAACGACTGCTATTTTCCATCGAGGTTAGTTTCATCCCATGGCTTATATATGCTCACTGTTCAGGATATCAGTAGGTGGTACCATATAGGCCGGGGGCTGATAAGGTACTAATCGGTGAATCTAACTTTTAACTGAATATATCTGCAACCCATTTATCATTAAGTTAACTAGGTCCATATGTACTATATCCGATGCTACATAGCAACATGCACTATACTTAATGTCTACATATGCAATCCTAGGCTACATAGCAACATGGAAGAGTGTTACATTAAGGTTCTGATGATGTCATCAATCCATTTTTAAACATACCGATAGGAATGCATATATTTGCTTGTTGTTAATCCTGTTATAGCTAGCATATGCCTCTTTTAAAGTTTTTTGATTGTTATGTTGTTTGTAGTTAGCATATGTCCAGTTTCAAATGCTATCTTTGGTTGTTCGTAGTATGCCTTGTTTATTCCAGTTATTTACAACGTGATGTTCTATATGTGCAAGTATGAACTGTGCAGTTCAATTTCATTAGTACTAGTTTCAACAATACCACTATGAATGACTACATTTCGTTGCTGCATCTTGTAGTTAACACGCCTTTCCATTTTTATTTAACAATAATCAGTGTACTTAGACCGGCACAATACTGGTTTGAATGACTATGTTTGCTTGTTGTTAAATGTTAGGCCTGTTGCAATTAACACACCTTTCCACTTGTTTTGCTTTACTAGTGTGCTTAAACCTGCACACTGAAGCTGTCTTTTGGAGATTATTTTGTCTGCCATGGATAATTTTGGTTGACGTTTAGCCTATTATGCTTAACATGCTTCTCGATGTACCTACACAGGACAATTTTGGGAACGACCGCTATTTTCCATCGAGGTTAGTTTCATCCCATGGCTTATATATGCTCACTGTTCAGGATATCAGTAGCTGGTACCATATAGGCCGGGGGCTGATAAGGTACTAATCGGTGAATCTAACTTTTAACTGAATATATCTGCAACCCATTTATCATTAGGTTAACTAGGTCCATATGTACTATATCCGATGCTACATAGCAACATGCACTATAATTAATGTCTACATATGCAATCCTAGGCTACATAGCAACAAGGAAGAGTGTTACCTTAAGGTTCTGACTCCATCCAAAGAGGTGTTTGGATGACAGGGTTAGATACTTAGATTGACAATAAATGCACTAGGAGAACTAGCTCCAATTAGCATCTCTTGGGTTGGATAGTTTTTTGGGTGGGTTATAGATGCAACTATCTCAAACTAGCCCTCATGTTTAGATATACTTTAGGGATATTTGAGCCCAAACAAGCTCAAACTAACTCTAACCCATGGATACATCAACAGTTAATCAGCTGATAATTTGGAAGAATGCAATAATCTTCTTTCGGCCCGTAATATAAGATGTTAATTCATCTAATATGTTAGTATATTGGATGTTATAAGATATTATAAAAGAGTGTTGTACTACATCATTGTGCAATTGGTGTTTAGCTTCTAATATTAACTTGGTGCTTAAACCCTTTTTGCTTATGGGGAAATGAGATATCGATGAACCATCATCAAGTGAGGAAGCTGATAAAGATTGTTAGGAAAATGGGTCAAAAGATGGCAATTGAACTATTTGTTTACGCTTTATCCAATACAACGGCGAACTGCAGGATGGTAAGTAAGAACTATGCAGCCTTCTTTTTAGTGCCCATAATGAGTTGTGTTAGATGACAATGTCTGAATCTTTTTTCCTTTGCAGTGGTTCCCAAAGCAGTTTACTCAAGATTACCTCTCAACCTACATGATTAGTGGACATGCAAAGGTTAAAGTATTTCTACCAGAACATGATGATTATCTAGATTTTTTCATGAAGATCGTGAAGGATGGGCGGTCGGCCATCACAAGGGGTTGGACTAGAGTCCTGCGTGCCATCTGCACGGAGGAGGGCACAATATGGGCATTCCGCTTCACCTTGTTCAGTAACCAGAATGTATTTCACCTCTTTCTTTACCATCTTTAATAGTACAAGTATACAATTATGGTTTATCATTCTTTATTTGGTTCTTATGTAATTCTTGATATGTACCTATGGATCGAATAATGCATTGGTTGTCTGAACCTGATGGATATGAACAGAGCTATAGCGTACATTCAAATTCAAATCCGGTACAATTTGATATAGCAGCAATTAAATTACGGTGAAATTACACTCTCCAGGTCATTACGGCACACATAGTTGGTAAAACACATTGGTTTGTGATATACACCATCATCCGAGATGGTTCACAAAGAGGAAACATGTGCATGCATGCACACAGTTGCCGTTTGCAAAGCGTGTGCGATGTTAGACAATATCACAAACGGGGCAGGCTCACTAAATGTTTGTGATAGTTGCCTTATGGTACACGATTCACAACCATGAACTGTTTCTGATTAAGTATGCATCATAAACGTTGCACCACAGAATAGCTTGTGCCATAGTTGTCGTGTACGATGATGGTACGATGGTCCGACGATTCGTAATCCTATCCGACACTCGTATGATGATTAGCTAATCTTCTTAATTATTTATCGCATACGGTTTGGGAAAAGTGAATGTGCGTGATTGTATGCTTATCATACACGTTCTATAATAGTGAACCGTTTGTGATGGGCCGTGCATCGTAAACGTAGCACCACAGAATACCGACTGTGATGGCAATGTGAGCACAAACGAGTAGGAGTACTATATATGCATCTTGGCTCCCTATCCCCAACGGTTTCTGGGTCGTGTGGGAAGGACCCCCCTATTGCCCACACTCACTTGGCGATGGTTCCAAATGTCGTCACGGAAAGGGGCTACAAACCATTTGTATAGCATCGACGCATACCAGTGAATGACGAATTCCATGGCATAGGCATCAATGACATAGTTGAAGAAAATGGATAATGTGTGGACCAAAGATGTCGAAATCTTCGGGTTGCCCTTCAAAGTTTTCACTATTTTCCTTCTTCACCTATGCCTCGCTTCTTGTAATCAAAGCTTATACATAATTCTTATTTTGAGTACCTCCTTTGGGAACCCATGCCATGTTTCTCTTTCCAAGTTCTTGTGCACTAAGATTTTGCCAATACGATAAGCCGAGTGGGCACCCCGGCTACAATTCTGTTTGAAGTAAAGGCAATTCTTATTTTACCTTGTGCACTCTCAATTTCTTCCCTTCAGATTTGACACTTGATTAACTTGCCTCATTGCCTTTTGTAGATAATGTCAACACTTTACTTGGCTCTTTTTCATCTTAGATCATATCTAAAGTGGCACTCTTATGACCATCTCTTTTGACGCGGTAGACTTGCTTGACCACCTCTTTCTTGTTCATTGAGATTTGGACCGATTCCTTATGATTGAAACAGTCTTTGACATGTGATTGTTCAAATGTTGATCTTTTTGGAGCTGCATAATGTTTGTGAGATGGTCTAAAATAAGATGAAGAATGCGCCCTTGTATCATACCTGTCCCACGATGGATATGGATTTACATGATCATAGGAAGGTATCCGTGGCATTGGCATTGGCGGCATAAAATATGGATATGAATATACCGCATTAGAATTCTCATTTTTCCAATACCGATCCTCGGATTTGCGCCTAGGGGGTGATCTTGATGCTTTTCCATTAGTTGGCCGATAAGCACTTTTCTCTTCACTCTTCTTTTGATATTTATCTAATAATTGTGCAAAAGTGACTTTGGATTTCTTGCACTAGTACTTATTGTGGCCTCTATCTCCTTTGTCTTGACTTGCATCGATCTTTGGATTTTCTTGTTGCCCCCCAGTCCTTGGCGTCTTCATTGTAGCTTTGATGGAATTCTCGGCATCAAGATTATGTTCATTGTGCTCTTCAACAACTTGATTACTTGAAAGTTTGATCCCATCACCTGTAGTTTTTACCTTCTCTTTAAATGGATTGGCTTGAAGCAGCCGATGCAGAAACCTTTTGCCACCAAAACCAATTAGAATAGACTCGTCATCTCTTGGTGTCTCAACAAATTTCAATCGGCCTTTATTAATGGCCGATTTAATTATTTGATGAAACATGTTGCAATCCTTAATACTATGCTTGAATGAATCATGCAACTTACAAACCTTGGATAGATGGCTTGGCATGGTGATCAAGAATTCTAATGTAATTATTTTTAACAAAAAATCAAAGATTTGATCTCACATGTTTGAATCGAAGGTATACCTTTTGTTTTCTAGCCGATCTTGGTGTGCGAACATCTTTGGAGGTAAGCAAACGAATGGTTCAGATTTATGATCTCCCCATTCGGCTATGCATTGTGTTTTGCATTCTATCTCTGATGTCTTTGGATACAATATAATATTAGAATCAGATTGCTCAAAAGAATTTAACCTTGGCTTTAAACTTCTAAAAATCAAAGTAGTTAGAACATATATGTCTCAATTGAGACCATGCGTAAGCCAAGTATGAAGCAAGCAAAACTACCCAATTAGATATGAACTTTAAATAAAACAATGAGAAAAGCTTTGGCTTCCATAATAAGTCACTATTGGTCTTCTCGTGGAATTATCACATCAGATGTCCTAGCATAAGGACTTAGGTGTGGAGACATCGCAACATAGTTAGCTTGAAGGGGTTAAACGGGACAAGGGACATAGAAAGTTTATACTGGTTCGGCCCCTCGCGGTGGAGGTAAAATCCTAATCCAGTGTAGGGTGGTTATTGCTTGGGCTTCGATTACCAGGGAGCGAATACGCTTGACCTAGTTCTCGATCTCTTTCTTTCCTGCCCTAACTCGCCACTGGGTCATCCCTTTATATACACAGGTTAACGCCTAGCGGCTTACAGTGTCCCGGCCGGCTCATAGACAACGTGTCCGGCTCGGTGACTAACTACGCCTGTCTTACAATACAAGTTTAATTTCATGGTGGTTCATCCTTCTGGGCCCTAAGTCGCCTCTAGGTCTTGGGCCATTAACGGGATTCTTATGATCCGCCCCCTTCACGGGTTATCGCTAGCCGTATGACCTGGCCTGTCTTGGGCGGTTCATTACCTGGTAGTTATATCCCCAACATTAGGCCCCAGTTTGATTTGAACTTGTTCATATCAATCTTCAATACCTGTTATAACCCTCCATGATGTCAGCTCTTGGAATCCTCTTAAACCGCCATGACGTAACTTTACCTTAACTACGCACTGGGCTCGAAGCATCTTAACTGACCCTTATCTAATAAACATCCTGAAAATCGAGGCGTTTCTATAGCCATGCGACGATTTTGGTCTCCTTCATTCCCGTGCATGCCTTATGCTCGCCCTCCTTATAAATAGGTACGAAGGTATTTCTCATTTTCCCCCTGCTTCCTTCTTCATCTTCCTCTTCTTCTCAGCCGCACACGGGTGCTCGTGCTCCGCCGTCGCGACCTTCAGCCACTGCACCAACTCCGGCCGCTGCATCACCTGACCAGACCAGAGCGTTCTAGTGCGCCTCCGCCGATTATCATCGCCTGTAAGCACGCCTCCCTCTTCTTCCTCAGATCTATTTTTAGGGTTTCCACCGGTCGTCAGTGTTCTTACTGTTTTTCCTCATCCTCCTTTGTTCTTGTAGTTTCTAATCTGAATAGGCCATAGATCTTGTGCGGAAGTGGTTTTGTCACCATTTTTTGCCACTGAAGTAGTATATCCTTTGCAAAGAATCATATTGATGCATCTAGGTTTTTCCGCTGCTGCCACCTTTGGCTTTATTTTCACTACCTTTTCTGAGCTGTCAAAGATCTTAATTTATAATACTAGCTTGTGAAACCTATTTGTCTCCCCCTTAGCAGAATCTTTCAATTGATAGATTTATCCCTCAAACTGCCATAGCGGCTGATGACATAAACATGACCCGCCATATTACATTAGGCCCGGGTAAGTCACCATTATACGTTTAAATCCATAACTCGGCCATCTTCCGGTTTGAACCAAGCTAACTTGGTCTGAACTGATTCTTCTTAATTCATCCTTGTATTTGTCACGCCCAATATGCGATACTATCCTAAAGAGACTCGAAGGTCCCACCAAGGATAGAACCGCATATTGAAACACTTTTGCAAGGTGGATATCATTACATCAACATTACATAATAGATGGGGATACATACAAAAAGGCATACAATGCCACATGAATACAACATCACAATACCTAAGAGCATCATCCGACTATGGATGAAACACAAACAGGAACTCAAACGACATCCACCCTGCTAGCCCAGGCTGCCGACCTGGAACCTATCCCCTGATCGAAGAAGAAGCAGAGGAAGAACTCCAAAACAAGCAAACATCACGCTTGCATCAAGATCATCGCATAACCTGTACCTGCAACTGTTGTAGTAATCTGTGAGCCATGAGGACTCAGCAATCCCATTACCATGGGTATCAAGACTAGCAAAGCTTAATGGGAAAGGAAGGGGTAAAGTGGTGAGGTTGCAGCAGCGACTAAGCATGATATGGTGGCTAACATACGCAAATAAGAGCGAGAAGAGAGCAAGCGGAACGGTCGTGAAGCTAGCAATGATCAAGAAGTGATCCTGAACTCCTACTTACGTCAAACATAACCCAAAAACCGTGTTCACTTCCCGGACTCCGCCGAAAAGAGACCATCACGGCTACACACGCGGTTGATGCGTTTTAATTCGGATCTGGTGTCAAGTTATCTACAACCGGACATTAACAAATTCCCATCTGCCACATAACCGCGGGCACGGCTCTCGAAAGTTTATACCCTGCAGGGGTGTCCCAACTTAGCCCATGATAAGCTCTCGCGATCAACGAAGGATATTCCTTCTCCCAAGAAGACCCGATCAGACTCGGAATCCCGGTTTACAAGACATTTCGACAATGGTAAAACAAGACCAGCAAGACCGCCCGCTGTGCCGACAAATCCCGATAGGAGCTGCACATATCTCGTTCTCAGGGCACACCGGATGAGCAAGACAATGGGTTGGCATAGACCCTGGTTCCCAGGGGGCGCCGAACATCACTCGGTTTGGACCAACACTTAGACAAGCATTGGCCCGGGGGGGCTAAAATAAAGATGACCCTCAAGAGGGCGACTCCCAAGGGAAAAGTAGGTGGTGGTGAGGCAAATGGTAAAACCAAGGTTGGGCCTTGCTGGAGGAGTTTTATTCAAAGCGAACTGTCAAGGGGGTCCCATAAATCACCCAACCGCGTAAGGAACGCAAAATCCGGGAACATAACACCGGTATGACGAAAACTAGGGCGGCAAGAGTGGAACAAAACACCAGGCATAAGGCCGAGTCTTCCACCCTTTACCAAATATATAGATGCATTAATTAAATAAGAGATATTGTGATATCCCAACATAATCCTGTTCATCATGGTGCAATCTTCAACTTCATCTGCAACTAACAGCGCTATAAGAGGGGCTGAGCAAAAGCGGTAACATAGCCAAGCAACGGTTCGCTAGGAAGCGTGAAAAAGGTTAGAGGCTAACATGGCAAATTGGGAAGCTTGAAGAGAAAGTGATAGGTAGCGCAACATAGCGATAGAACGAAGCAACTAGCATAGCAATGATAGTAGTGAGATCCAGGGTAGCGGTCATCTTGCCTGAAATCCCGCTAGGAAGAAGAACGAGTCCATGAAGAAGATGAACGGACGTGGTCGAATGAATCCTCACAACTCCGGAACGAAACCGAAGCTAACGAGAGAAGCAACCCGGAAAGAAGAAAACAACATGGTAAACACACAAGCATAATCATGGCATGATGCACAATCAAGTATGATGCATGTCCGGTTTAATGAGGCATGGCATGGCAAAGTGCACAAACAATACTATAAATTAAGTGGAGCTCAATATGCAAGGAGTTGCATATTGACGAAACACCACATCGAGTTATTTAGTTCACTCTTGTTTCGGTACACAACAATATTAAATGTTGTTAAACATGGCAAGAGGTGAAACACATGAAAACTAACTATTTAGGCAAGTTTAAATGAGGCCGGAACAACAAACAACAATTCCGGAAAATCCTCATGTCCATATTTTAGTTTTGGTACTGTTCTGCCTATTACATAATTTTAGAGTTGTTAAACAGGAAAATAAAGTTCACCATGTTAAACTAGGCATTTTTCCACCCCATTTACATATAAAGAACATTTAATTCCGAGCTACGGTTATTTAGTAATGAAATAAATCATTTTAGCATGTCACTTGAGCAAATTTAAACAAACATCATTTTAAACATTTTAAACATGGATGAAACTAGCATATTATTAATCTACACAAAATTCTAAGCATTTTAAATATATGACATGTTTTATTTGAATGCATGGACATTTAGTTATGAGCATTTTGAAATGATGGCAATTCTCTGTAAGTATGCATGATAAAGAATAAATGCTAAAACGCATGGAACAGGAAAAAAAACATGCACGGGCCGAATTGCAGCACACCGCAGCAGCCCGGGAGTGGATCAGGCCCAACAGGCCATATGTGTGCATGCTGGGGGGAAATAAACAAAAGGGAGGGGCAAAAGAATTGGGGGCACCCTGGGATTCGATCCCAGGACCTCCTGCATGTGTGCGTGCGGGCTGACCAACTGAGCTAGAGATTGCTTGTGCAGTGAAAGGGGGTCGGCCCGTTTTGAACTAGCGCAAATCCGAGGTTTCTTCCCCATGGCGCACAGGGAGCTCGGAGACGCTGCCGGCGAGCAAACGTGACCGCGGCGAGGGCGGGAGAGCAGTGCCGGGTGTGCGGAAAAGGGAGGATGGTGCACTGTACGGCTCACGCGTACAGAGGCTCGAGCACGAGCTCATGCTCGTCTCGGGCATGGCACGGCAAGGCGGATGGCAACGACAGCTTGGCGGACACGAGGCGAGCATGGCTCGACTTGCGGGCGAGCCGCGGGCGTGCGGGTACGACATGTGAGCGCGGGAGCAAGCGACTGTTGCTCGCCGGTGTCGCGTGCGTGCCGAAGCAGGGCAAAACAGAGGAGGTGTGCAGCGATGTGCACGAGCACAAACTCGAGGTCACGACCATGGCGGCCGGAACCAGCAACGCGCGGACGATGGCTATGCGGAGAAACGAGACCAGAGAGGGAGATGTGAAGGATCGGGGCTTCACCGAGGGTTTTTCTGGCGTCATCAAACATGGCGAAGGCGTGGTGGAGTCGACGCAAGGACGCGTTGATGGAGACGCACAGGAAGAAGTAGATGAAGACGCGCTCCATGAAGAAGATGTAGCCGACCCGGCGCGCGTGGACGCGAACGTAGTGGAAGGAGACGACGGAGAGGCGGCGTGGGAAGGCGCTGACGGAGACGACATGAGGACGCGCTGATCGTGGAGGTGCTCGGCTCCCTGAAGAAGACGAAGCACAGGAGGAGGACGTCGAGGAACTTGGTGTCTCCGGTATTGGATCGCCGCGGAATGGGTTCGAGGGAGACGGAGGAGTCCTGCTACGGTGCTTCTCACAGCCGGAGAAGGTAGAGGCGATGCGGGGTCCAGCCCGAGCTTGAGCTCGAGCTCGCTCGGGCCATGGCGACGACGTGGTGTTGAAAGGTTTTACCCGGCGGCGGCAAGGGTTGGGGAGGAAGGAAAAGGAGGGATTATGGTTAGGGATCGCTCGAGGCAGGTCTTATAGGGGCTTTAGGGCGACCCCGGCCATCAAATCAAGCCGGCTGCCGACGTGGAGCCTCCTGATGGCCTGCCGTACAGGAGGTAGGAGAAGAACAGGAGGGATCGCCTCTGATGGGCTTAGTGGGCTGAAATCAAACAGGTAAGTGGCAGGTGGGCTTCTACGCTGGGCTGCTACTGCCCTACTGCTTCTTCTTTCTTTTATTTTTCTTCAGACAGAAAAATAAAGACCAAAAAGCACATGAATATATGCGAGGGCTGAGAGAGGTATGAGAATGTCCTCGTGCTCCTGGAAATGTGCACTATTTGAATAAATTGCTTTGGGCATTTTAGAGATTGAAAAATATACCAAGTTTGAATTAAATTCAAACTTGGGCCATTTTTAAACCCAACCAAAACAACTCCAAATGGGATCAGATTACACCGAGAGGTATAAGGGTATTGAGTGAGATTATCAGGAAATATATGAACATTAATGGAGGCAGGAATAATGTCACTTGACATGAAAGCCAAAATTTCAAATAGATGAAGAAGTGGATAGGTTGTGCACTTGGGGAAAATGTTGATGGAAAGATCAAGATGTACAGCACACCAACAATACATCAAGATGAAGAATGCAACCCACATGATGATCATGATATAATGCAATAAATGACACAACACATATCAAATCACATAGCGCATAACAAAGTGAGATGACCATGGAAACAACAAGGATGGTGCAATTGAATGTAAGCAATGATGAACTAGATGCAATAAGCAAATTATGACAATGGCACTCATCATGATCATGGCATAGACATAGGAATGAAATATGCAAAACAATGATGATAATGCAACAAACACAATAAACACACGGCAAAAACTAAAACAAATAGAAGGCATCTGGAGCATCGGTCTCGGGGTGTTACAACTCTCCTCCACTAACAAGAGATCTCGTCCCGAGATCTAGGATGGCACCGGAGAGAAACGGAAGAGGAAGAGAAGAGGTAAAATTAAGTTGCTTCTTTGACGAATGAGTGAAACCACGAACCTTGAGAGGTTGAGAAATATGAAAGAAAGAAAACAACGAAGATGAACAAGATTGCAAACAATCTGTTAGAAAAAAGGAACAAGGAACATTACGAGAACTTGAAGGTTGCAAAGACATGAATCAAGAGTTTAATGGACAAGATAGAATTCGAATCCACTCCAGTTAAAACAAGATGAGAGAGGAAGAATTCGGGCAGCACTCCGGTTGAACATGGAAGGAATATGATTTGAACTTGGCAAAATGAAAGCACTTGGATGAGACTCCGGTTAAAAGAGGAATGATAGACACAACACTCTGGTTAAGTGGATAAGCATGGAAAATAACATGATCTTGACAAAACAAGATGATGAGTGAAAAGAGCAACATCACAATGCCTCCGGAAGAAAGAATAGAAGATAGATCATTGGAATAACAGAATGGAGGAGAAAATGCCAACTTCTGCCACAAACGAGCTAAGAAAGCCTCCTTTCAAAGAAGAATCGAACGAAGTTGTTGGAAAATCAACAATGAGAAGCACAAGCTTTTTGTGGGCTTATGGAAAACATCTCAACACTTGAGGTGAAATTCTGCCACTAACGAAAAACAATTGCTTGTTTGAGATCAACGAAGAGATGAAAACTGCTTTCGCTGAGAGGATAGGAGAAAACTTGGATCATTGATAAGCACCACAATAGCAACATTCCTTAGGGAAGGCTTTAAGTGAAATCTGACACAAGATAACTCCAATGAAGAGATTGATGGACTTAAAATACCTCAATCTTGACAACTTGTGAATCGCGAAACATGAATGGAAATTCCCAAGAATGATATAACACCATCTCAAAATATAAGGTAGGAGCATTGCACTTAGGAATGCAAGATGAAGAATACTTGAACTCCTCCAACAAGAATCTTGAAGAACAATTCGAGAATGAAAAGAATCCTTGACGAACCACCATGTAGAGCCTCCATGAAGAACTCCGGTAATAAAAGAATGATCAATCGAAACGAAAGTTGAAAACACAAGGTGAAGCCTTGCGATGATTTAGATGGAGCTTTGCAACGATATAACCACGATGTGTTGCAACTCCAGAAAGAAAGATGAACAACACTGGAAAGAAGAAACTAGATCACTTGGATGAAACAAAAATAAGAATTACGTTATGCGTATCCTTCACCAATTTAAATTGATGACAAGCAACGGATTTCGCATATTACTTATTCTTCTTGAAAAGGATTAAGGGGGGTATAGCACAAAACTTAAGAAAGTCTTCATGAACCACCGGTAGGATTGGAAAGAACGAATGAATTAAAATGATAGTCAAGGAAGAGAAATCTTGAACGAACCACCGTAAGGATTGAAAATGAAAGTAGCAAAGGCACAATTCACCGGGAAGAATTTGAAAACGAATGATGATACTTGAGGGGATTTAGATACATGAGAACGAAGAGGTCATGAACTTATTAGAGGATATTTGAACGATTGACCGGTAAGATTTGTAGAACGATAGCTACACGCTGAGAATGAATAATTATGACATGATGGCCTTCGGAGGAAAGAAATGGAAACAACTCATGAAATGCTCCGGATGGTAAGAAAATAATTCTCACAATCGAAAACAATTATGAGAGGATGGCATCAAGCTTGGACTACACATCTTTGGAAGAAACGGGTAAGGATTTAAGAGGAACTCTTCTTCGGTCTTCAAAACCCGAGAATGACGAGGAGAAACACCACCCAATTGTTTAGACACTCCAGAACAAAGAAGAATAGAAATGATGAACCAACGATGAAATTATTTTGAAAGCGATCTTGGAGAAGGCACATGACTGATGAAAAATTCATTCTTACGTCAAAGTTTGAAAAGAATTTGGGAATAGTTCCGGGAAAATTAGAGGAGTCAGGTAAGATCCTGGAAAAGACATGTGGGTTAGGGCCCACTCAAAAGAAACACCGTTGAACGATTGCTTAGGAAGAGATAATGCACCTGTTGATTTAAATGGCTAGAATGAGGTAACAACCTCGAAAGAGCTTGAACAGATTAAGAATGGAAAGCACGAATCTTCTTAGATATCTTAAACACTCCGGAACAAGTGGAAAGCGAGAGGTGAATGATTAAGAGATACATCGGCATGAGAAAGCATTAGAAACGAGGAAAGGAATATGATGAATATCGAAAGCTTGAATTGGATCCACCGGAGAAGAAACAACAATGAAGGATGATGAACTTGAAACTGTTGTGCATCTTCATGGGAAATCACCGGATAAGAACATTGAAAGAAAAGAATGAAGAGACTTCCCACAAATAAAAGGATACATGATTAAGAAATCTGAGTCCTTGAAGAAAAAGGGTGGGAGGGCAGGAAAAACAAAGGCAACTTGGGGGATGGAATGGATATCGTTGAGAAAACATAGAATTGATCTCGTGAATGTTGAAATGATCGGATCCACTTGAAGAGAAGCAGGCCAGTTGGAAAAGAATTAACATGACAATCTCGATAAACAAGAAAGATTAGCACTCTCATAGAAATATGAGAACACCACTTGAAAGGTATGGAATCAACACTTGACAATGAAGCAACTCGAATACCACAACTCAAAACAAAACAAAGGATTTGGCTTGCAGAATAAGCCGGAACAAATACATATGATAGAGATTTACCCAATCCCATATCATGCATCTGTCGGAAAGATATTCTAGGAGCTACTTGACTTCGCACCTATAAACTCCCGAAACTTTCTAGTTATGCAATCTGGTGTTGGGGATACAGGGGAAGCAATATATCTCACCCAAACTAACAATTCCTACATCTAGCTGTATCCATCCGTCAACACATAACCAAGAAAACTCCAGAAATCGTGTACCTCAACCTTCGAAAAGCATCCGTTATACGAGTTATGGCAATACTCCCGAACTCCCCAGTACTGGGTGACGTCGAGGTTATCCCACCAACAACTGCATAAAAGAGATTTTCGATGTCGGCAAAACTCAGGTATTCCAGAACTGCAACGATAAAATTGTGACGACAACACCTCGGAGCTCAACTCCCCGGGACACTGCCACAACCCCTAAATGTCAGGAGGCACCAAGAACAATGTTCTCGTCACAAGACTATCAGAACGATTCCAAGATACCCGCGTGGTCCTAAATTTTTTTTAGTGAAATTTGAGAATAGGAAAGTCAAAACATCTACGTCAGAAGACCTCACCAGAGCGACGAAGGGGGCTGAGGAGTAAAAAGAATCCTACTCTCCGATATATATAATCCTAAGACTCAAAATAGTTTTCTTCTAGACTCAACAACGGCAACAATTAAGGGGCTCCTAAGGTCGGTCGAGGCTCTGATACCAACTTGTCACGCCCAATATGCGATACTATCCTAAAGAGACTCGAAGGTCCCACCAAGGATAGAACCGCATATTGAAACGCTTTTGCAAGGTGGATATCATTACATCAACATTACATAATAGATGGGGATACATACAAAAAGGCATACAATGCCACATGAATACAACATCACAATACCTAAGAGCATCATCCGACTATGGATGAAACACAAACAGGAACTCAAACGACATCCACCCTGCTAGCCCAGGCTGCCGACCTGGAACCTATCCCCTGATCGAAGAAGAAGCAGAGGAAGAACTCCAAAACAAGCAAACATCACGCTCGCGTCAAGATCATCGCATAACCTGTACCTGCAACTGTTGTAGTAATCTGTGAGCCACGAGGACTCAGCAATCCCATTACCATGGGTATCAAGACTAGCAAAGCTTAATGGGAAAGGAAGGGGTAAAGTGGTGAGGTTGCAGCAGTGACTAAGCATGATATGGTGGCTAACATACGCAAATAAGAGCAAGAAGAGAGCAAGTGGAACGGTCGTGAAGCTAGCAATGATCAAGAAGTGATCCTGAACTCCTACTTACATCAAACATAACCCAAAAACCGTGTTCACTTCCCGGACTCCGCCGAAAAGAGACCATCACGGCTACACACGCGGTTGATGCGTTTTAATTCGGATCTGGTGTCAAGTTATCTACAACCAGACATTAACAAATTCCCATCTGCCACATAACCGCGGGCACGGCTCTCGAAAGTTTATACCCTGCAGGGGTGTCCCAACTTAGCCCATGATAAGCTCTCGCGATCAATGAAGGATATTCCTTCTCCCAGGAAGACCCGATCAGACTCGGAATCCTGGTTTACAAGACATTTCGACAATGGTAAAACAAGACCAGCAAGACCGCCCGCTGTGCCGACAAATCCCAATAGGAGCTGCACATATCTCGTTCTCAGGGCACACCGGATGAGCAAGACGACGGGTTGGCATAAACACTGGTTGCCCAGGGGGCGCCGGACATCGCTCGGTTTGGACCAACACTTAGACAAGCATTGGCCCGGGGGGGGCTAAAATAAAGATGACCCTCGAGAGGGCGACTCCCAAGGGAAAAGTAGGTGGTGGTGAGGCAAATGGTAAAACCAAGGTGGGCCTTGCTGGAGGAGTTTTATTCAAAGCGAACTGTCAAGGGGGTCCCATAAATCACCCAACCGCGTAAGGAACGCAAAATCCGGGAACATAACACCGGTATGACGGAAACTAGGGCGGCAAGAGTGGAACAAAACACCAGGCATAAGGCCAAGTCTTCCACCCTTTACCAAATATATAGATGCATTAATTAAATAAGAGATATTGTGATATCCCAACATAATCCTATTCATCATGGTGCAATCTTCAACTTCACCTGCAACTAACAGCGCTATAAGAGGGGCTGAGCAAAAGCGGTAACATAGCCAAGCAACGGTTCGCTAGGAAGCGTGAAAAAGGTTAGAGGCTAACATGGCAAATTGGGAAGCTTGAAGAGCAAGTGATAGGTAGCGCAACATAGTGATAGAACGAAGCAACTAGCATAGCAATGATAGTAGTGAGATCCAGGGTAGCGGTCATCTTGCCTGAAATCCCGCTAGGAAGAATAACGAGTCCATGAAGAATATGAACGGACGTGGTCGAACGAATCCTCACAACTCCGGAACAAAACCGAAGCTAACGAGAGAAGCAACCCAGAAACAAGCAAACAACATGGTAAACACACAAGCATAATCATGGCATGATGCACAATCAAGTATGATGCATGTCCGGTTTAATGAGGCATGGCATGGCAAAGTGCACAACGAGCTGCATATTGACGAAACACCACATCGAGTTATTTAGTTCACTCTTGTTTAGCTACACAACAATATTAAATGTTGTTAAACATGGCAAGAGGTGAAACATATGAAAACTAACTATTTAGGCAAGTTTAAATGAGGCCGGAACAACAAACAACAATTCCGGAAAATCCTCATGTCCACATTTTAGTTTTGGTACTTTTCTGCCTATTACATAATTTTAGAGTTGTTAAACAGGAAAATAAAGTGCACCATGTTAAACTAGGCATTTTTCCCACCCCATTTACATATAAAGAACATTTAATTCCGAGCTACGGTTATTTAGTTATGAAATAAATCATTTTAGCATGTCACTTGAGCAAATTTAAACAAACATCATTTTAAACATTTTAAACATGGATGAAAGTAGCATATTATTAATCTACACAAAATTCTAAGCATTTTACATATATGACATGTTTTATTTGAATGCATGGACATTTAGTTATGAGCATTTTGAAATGATGGCAATTCTCTGTAAGTATGCATGATAAAGAATAAATGCTAAAACGCATGGAACAGGAAAAAAAACATGCACGGGCCGAATTGCTGCACACCGCAGCAGCCCAGGAGTGGATCAGGCCCAACAGGCCATATGTGTGCATGCTGGGGGGGAAATAAACAAAAGGGAGGGGCAAAAGAATTGGGGGCACCCTGGGATTCGATCCCAGGACCTCCTGCATGTGTGCGTGCGGGCTGACCAACTGAGCTAGAGATTGCTTGTGCAGTGAAAGGGGTTCGGCTCATTTTCAACTAGCGCAAATCCGAGGTTTCTTCCCCATGGAGCACAGGGAGCTCGGAGACGCTGGCGGCGAGCAAACGTGACCGCGGCGAGGGCGGGAGAGTAGTGCCGAGTGTGCGGAAAAGGGAGGATGGTGTACTGTATGGCTCACGCGTACAGAGGCTTGAGCACGAGCTCATGCTCGTCTCGGGCATGGCACGGCAAGGCGGATGGCAACGACAGCTTGGCAGACACGAGGCGAGCATGGCTCGACTTGCGGGCGAGCTGCGGGCGTGCGGGTACGACATGTGAGCGCGGTAGCAAGCGACTGTTGCTCGCCGGTGTCGCGTGCGTGCCGAAGCAGGGCAAAACAGAGGAGGTGTGCAGCGACGTGCACGAGCACAAACTCGAGGTCACGGCCATGGCGGCCGAAACCAGCAATGCACGGACGATGGCTATGCGGAGAAAAGAGACCATAGAGGGAGATGTGAAGGATCGGGGCTTCACCGAGGGTTTTTCCGGCGTCGTCGAACATGGCGAAGGCGTGGTGGAGTCGACGCAAGGACGCGCTGATGGAGACGCACAGGAAGAAGTAGATGAAGACGCGCTCCGTGAAGAAGATGTAGCCGACCCGGCGCGCGTGGACGCAAACATAGTGGAAGGAGACGACGGAGAGGCGGTGTGGGGAGGCGCTGACGGAGACGACATGAGGACGCGCTGATCGTGGAGGTGCTCGGCTCCCTGAAGAAGACGAAGCACAGGAGGAGGACGTCGAGGAACTTGGTGTCTCCAGTATTGGATCGCCACGGAATGGGTTCGAGGGAGGCGGAGGAGTCCTTCTGCGGTGCTTCTCACAGCCAGAGAAGGTAGAGGCGATGTGGGGTCCAGCCCGAGCTTGAGCTCGAGCTCGCTCGGGCCATGGCGACGACGTGGTGTTGAAAGGTTTTACCCGGCGGCGGCAAGGGTTGGGGAGGAAGGAAAAGGAGGGATTAGGGTTAGGGATCGCTCGAGGCAAGTCTTATAGGAGCTTTAGGGCGACCCCGGCCATCAAATCAAGCCGGCTGCCGACGTGGAGCCTCCTGATGGCCTGCCGTACAGGAGGTAGGAGAAGAACAGGAGGGATCGCCTCTGATGGGCTTAGTGGGCTGAAATCAAACAGGTAAGTGGCAGGTGGGCTGCTACACTGGGCTGCTACTGCCCTACTACTTCTTCTTTCTTTTATTTTTCTTCAGACAGAAAAATAAAGACCAAAAAGCACAGTAATATATGCGAGGGCTGAGAGAGGTATGAGAATGTCCTCGTGCTCCTGGAAATGTGCACTATTTGAATAAATTGCTTTAGGCATTTTAGAGATTGAAAAATATACCAAGTTTGAATTAAATTCAAACTTGGGCCATTTTTAAACCCAACCAAAACAACTCCAAATGGGATCATATTACACAGAGAGGTATAAGGGCATTGAGTGAGATTATCAGGAAATATATGAACATTAATGGAGGCAGGAATAATGTCACTTGACATGAAAGCCAAAATTTGAAATAGATGAAGAAGTGGATAGGTTGTGCACTTGGGGAAAATGTTGATGGAAAGATCAAGATGTACAGCACACCAACAATACATCAAGATGAAGAATGCAACCCACATGATGATCATGATATAATGCAATAAATGACACAACGCATATCAAATCACATAGCACATAACAAAGTGAGATGACCATAGAAACAACAAGGATGGTGCAATTGAATGTAAGCAATGATGAACTAGATGCAATAAGCAAATTATGATAATGGCACTCATCATGATCATGGCATAGACATAGGAATGGAATATGCAAAACAATGATGATAATGCAACAAACACAATAAACACACGGCAACAACTAAAACAAATAGAAGGCATCTGGAGCATCGGTCTCGGAGTGTTACAGTATTGCAGTTTGAGACAATCACATGTAGCTTGCCATATATCTGTCGGTTTAATTTTTATTTGCTCTACTGCAGGCCTTGCATCCAATCATGACCAAGACAGTCACCTCCTGTGATTGGGTCCCCTCCATTGTCACCAAAGCTATGCTTGAATACTATGTGAAGATTGGTTTTTTGCCGGCCAAGGATGTCATTCATTGGCATGCTCCTAACCTAGAAGAAACCAAACCTCAGCAGCAAGCCGACGAAGTTCTTGTTTTCACTGATCACATGAACCGGGGCTTCTCACCACCCGGGTCAAAATTCTTTTGTGATGTCCTGCACTTCATGCATCTTCACCCTCAAGATATCGGGCCCAATTCCATTTCCAACATCTGCAACTTCCAGGTCTTCTGTGAAGTATACCTTCAAGAAGAACCCAGTGTTGATCTTTTCAGAGAATATTTCTATATGAACCGCCATAATGAGTTTACTAACGGCCCCATTCAAGAACTCGGAGAAATTTCGATTCAGCATCGCAGAGATGCCATTTTTCCTTATGCCTCACTCCCAAGTCACCCCAAAGACTGGAATCAAACCTGGTTTTACTGCAAGGACACTTCCCTGGCTGATGAGAATCATTTGCCCGACTTCCGTGATCAACGGCTCAACCCAAAGCATCCCCTTCCTAGTCGACTTGGTACTGCTGAACGGGCCAAGCTGATGCCCACCTTTTCCAAGGTTAGGGATTTAATGGGCAATGGACTAACCGACATTGACTTGGTTCGGTGTTGGGTAGCCTGGAGAATCATACCGTTAAGCTGCCGACCCGGCTTAATGTGCTCATACACTGGTGACCAAAGACCCGCTTCATTACAACTCCAAGTGCCTGACTGATAAGGCTATCAATGAAATGACCAAGACTCTTCTTAATGAGTCAATGGAAAGTTGCAGTGGAATGGTTCTGAATCCCTTCTGCGTCCTTAATCCTTCATCAGAGGTATGCTTTTTCGGTTTACATACATGTTAATTTGCCACTCATAAACCTAAACATTCTGACTATCATAAACCTTTTCAGGCTGGGTCCGCTTTCTGGGACAACATATATGATGAAAAAGCCTCCAAGAAGGCCAGAACCAAGACTAGAGCAATGAAGAGAAGCAAAAAGACATCCAATGCTGCTGAGATGTTTAACATGGATGATTCTGAAGAGTCGAAGGTAGATCTTGATTCCCTTGGCTGCTTTTTCATTCACCTTTGACACTGATTACCATCAGGACGACATGGAGAGCAGCCAGGCGGTTGATGGCGAGGTAAAAATTATTTCCTCCAACTCAGAGCCTTTGCCAAGATAGAAAATCCGACGCGTGGTACGGAAAGTAAGGTTTTCTAACCCTTTAGCTCACATGGATCCCCACATTATTTTGAAGAAACAACAACATGAGAACTGACGCCAAACCCGGAACAGTGGAGGTGGAGAACTTTCCTCCGGCTTACCAAACACACCAGCTCCACGCAAACGCCGAAATGAGGTAACACTCCAACACTTGTTTAACTTGAATATTATCCATCCAACACTTCATGCGTTCGGCGTAACTTTTCAGGGGATCTCTCATTCTTCGTCTGGCGACTCATCCCAGACTCAACTTCCCCCTTTCAAGACCGCCCCAGGGTATCAACTTAAACATGTGTCTCTTCTGACATCTTTAAGCTCATACTGACTTTCTTAATCTTCATGTAGTGGGAAAGCAAAGCCTAGCAAGAAAGCCAAGACCAACAAGCCCTCTGAAGACCCCAAACCTCGTGAGCCGGAGAATCAGGCACCAATCTCAGAAACCTCTGTACAATAACCGGATAATCATGTTGATGATCCGCCACCGGAAAACCGTGGCACCTCTGCTGATCCCGTGGTTCCTGAGCCGGAGATTGCTAAACCATCCAGCCCAACTAAACCTCTTAAGCCGGATACTGAGGAAGTTGTGATCACTGGCTCTGGTTTCCAAGAACCAGGAAATCCTATAGCTCTGGCAAAGCATTCTGCCAAGGAAGAGATGGTTGAGTGGTGCAAGGTCAAATTTGACATGGCCCACTACTCTCATCTGAGCTGTAGTGAAATCTTCTCTGGCTTTTTGAACCAAGTACACAACATCCAAGACCTGGAGATTGACATGGTCAAGCACATGTATCAGAAACATGAGGTATTTAATTCTTGCTCTCATATGAGATACATTCCTTTAGCCCCCAAGTCTATTGAATATGATAGGATAGAATATAATGTAGACTTGTTAGATATCTTTGGCGTTGTTAGTCAAATCCTGTAGCCCCCAAGGGCCGGCTTAAACTATTAAGTTAAGCCTGGACTTACCAACCAATAAAAATCCATGTTAATTAGCCTTACCAACCGGATGATAAACCGTGGTTACTGCTATATAAATCGAACTTGGCATCCATTAGCCCCCAAGTGCCAAGTGCTATTGCTTGCAAAGGACTTGAGACTTATAAAGATATTTTACTTTATGAAGAAACTTTCTGCACCCATTAGCCCCCAAGTGCCAAGTGCTATTGCTTCCAAAGGGATTGGGACTTAATATATATATTATATCATAACTCATCACACTTGCTTTGACTTGTCTCAGGAGGCATCCAGTAAATTTCAATCCCAGCTGGCTGACTTGAAATCCCGGCTTGAAGCACAAGAAGCTGAGACCCAGAAGGCCGACTCCAAATTCAAATTTGGCTTGGATGAGACTGAGAATCTCAAATCGATTTTAACACCGAGAAAGCTGCCTAGGCTGAAGAAAAGCTGCTTTAGTTAGAAGGGCTGAGAAAGCTGAAGCCTCATTGGAAGAGGTCACTACCAATTTCACCGGCTTACAGCAACAGATTAATCAAATGAACTTTGCCATCTTTGGTAAGATCATTTTACTTTTTCAAGGAATTCTATGTCTTTTGTTATGAACCGTCCATTGACTCAATCATACTGTTCCATGCAGGCCCCAGAAGCAGCAACCTTGGGAAAGAAACTTTGATAAAACTCAAGGCGGATTACACCTTGGTGGAGCAACTGTATACTGGAGCGCAACGAACAATCGCTGCCATCTCCCCAAGCAAGTTCTCAGCCACATGTTAAACAATCGCTCCGTTCTACCAGCCCGAATTGAAGAGAACAAGTGGTCCGCTGCTAGAGCCGGTGCCCTTACGGGTTTAAGCCGGCTAAAGCGTGGTAGTCGGAGTTAGATCCGACTGAGCTAGCCACTTGCTGCCCTAGTTTCGAAGAAGAAGGGTTTGCTTTTGACAAGAAAGACTTTGCCGCCTGTGTAAAAGTGGTGCGTCCTCTAGCGAGTCTACTTGTTGAAGAAACGGATATGTCCAAATACTCAGTGGCTTATACCGCAGAAAATCAAAAGATGCCCACACCGGCTTATAAAGTTGCAGATCTTATTCCTCCAATCCGTAAGCATACCTTCTCCCCAAACATTGATCCGTCTGAGCTTATTGATGAAGATGCTGAATTTCAAGCTTTGACTGGTATCAATTGGTCATTGCCTGACTTCCAGACGGTGGAGGAAGAAGAAGAACTAGCACGGGATGACATGGAAGCCTCGAACCGCCAGGGCTAGGAGAACTGATCAACTGGGGGGTTCTTTACTTGCACTTATTCGGAACTTTGAAAAACAATTTTATCCACTTGGGCCTTGCTGTACCATGTAATAGGCTAGTGAAACACTGATCTGTCATGCCATCGTGCACATTTTGTTTTGCATAATACTGAGGATCCATCATTGGGAAAATTGTCCCTTATGCTTAAATAGTATGATCCATTATGTCGACCTGACTTGCCATTTTTCCTTTGTAAACACATAACAAGTGCCCTAGTGGTTTACCCCAGGGCGAGTCATAACACGCATATTATATATAACCACTGAGGACTAATCAGCCCATATCAGGGTCGGTTTATAAAAAACTTATGCAATAAAATATATATCATACCTTTGATATTTTTTCCTCCAGTCGACTTATAATAAGTCATATGTAAAGGCAATAGCCCATATAAATATAATGTCTTTTTCCAGATATGTAGACTGCCGGTTTATAACACCGCATGTAGCAAGGGGTAATATCCCGAAACTTGAGCGGAAACCTCAAGCATATGATGATTGTCTCCTGGCGGCTTAAAGTCCTCAACCAAGCTGGGTTAATTAAACTCCGGATACATACACCAATAGGCAATGTGGCCCTATTTGGTTTTTTAACCATGTATTGATATGTAACCAGAAGCAAAAATTTCAACAAAATGGTCAAACAAAAGAACAACCAGAAAACGAGGCTTTCATAGGCCGCCAAGCCTAAAACCTGAGTGCTTTCATGTGCCGCACAGCCGCTGAGTTAAGCTTTAATTCAAAACCTTCTAAGCCGGGCCTCGCATGACCAATCACCGTTTAAACATTAACAAGTTCAGTGTGTTTGTAAGAATAACTGTCAAGAGTTCGGTAGGTCACTCCAGGATTACCTGGGCGGAGTGGAAGACGTACACAGGAAAGCTAACCCGGATTTTCGGTGAATACACCTAGGCGTCCAAGCCTAAAGGATCATAGCTATGCTATTGAGCCCCCAAGTTTTACTTCAGGTTGATGAACTGGAAGACTCTAGGTGTCCTTCAATCGCGCCGTATAAACTAGATCATGAGGGCAGTAATGCTATGTTCTCTTTGGTGAATACACCTATGTTTGAACAGGAACCTCCCAAGTGATATATCATGAACCTCCAGGCAGGATACCTATGTTAGAACTGCACAGTACAACAAGTTCTCTTTGGTGATCCTTTAATTTGGGCTGGAAGCCCTCAAGTGATTTTGTAATAAGGCCTATAAGACGGGTCAAGAGGGTAATAAGGCTATGTTCTCTTTGGTGAATACACCTATGTTTGAATAGGAAGCCCCCAAATGACCATATGAAGTAATAATAAAGACTCATATTAGAAATGAAACAGCAGAGGCCTAGAATTATTGGGAATGCCGGATTTATTTTATTCATGATAATATATACACCAATAACGTATGTACATCACAAGAGCCAGTGGTAGGTGTAATAAGGCCGAAGATGAGCAATATTCCATGGTCGGCGGATCTCCTCCTCCGCCGTGCGTGAGTCCTGATGATCTCGAACATTGATAAGGTAGTATGATCCATTGTTCAGATTCTTGCTGACCACAAAGGGTCCTTCCCAAGGTGGGGATAGTTTATGCATGTCAGTTTGATCTCGGATGAGCCGGAGCACCAAATCGCCTTCTTGAAAGGTTTTGGTTTTAACCCGACGGCTGTGATAACGCCACAGATCTTGCTGATAAATCACTGAACGAGCCGCCGCAAGGTCACGCTTCTCATCTAATAGGTCAATAGCATTCTGACGTGCCTTCTCATTGTCAGTCTCAACATAAGCCGCCACACGAGGCGAATCATGATGTATGTCACTGGGGAGAACCGCCTGAGCTCCCTAAACCATGAAAAAGGCGTGTAACCCGTAGATCTATTGGGGGTGGTGTTGATACTCCAAAGTATTGATGGCAACTCTTCTACCCTACAACCCAGTGTTCTCTGCAAAGGAACCATAAGCCGGGGCTTGATACCTCTCAAGATATCTTGATTTGCTCGTTCAGCTTGGCCATTAGACTGGGGGTGATCCACTGATGATACATCAAACCGGATGTGCTCTTGTTCATGGAATTCTTTCATTGCCCCTTAGACAGATTAGTACCGTTATTAGTTATGATACGATGAGGGTACTCAAAACGAAAGATCACCTTTTTAATGAATTGAACCGTCGTTGCTGCATCACATTTGCTGACCAGCTCTGCCTCAACCCACTTTGTAAACTTGCCAACCGCCACCAAGAGGTGGGTCTTTTTATCCTTGGACCTTTTGAAAGGACCAACCATATCCAGCCCCCAGACTGCAAATGGCCAAGTAAATGGAATCATCCTCAGCTCTTGAGCCGGCACATGAGCACATCTTGAGAATTTCTGACAACCATCACATTTACTGACCAGATCCTCTGCATCAGCATGAGCCGTCAGCCAATAAAAACCATGACGAAAAGCTTTAGCAACGAAAGACTTACATCCGGCATGATGACCGCAATCCCCTTCATGAATCTCCCTTAGAATTGCACGGCCCTCCTCAGGAGAAACGCATCGTTGAAACACCCCCGTAACACTGCATCTGTGAAGCTCACCTTTGATAATAGTCATTGACTTATACTGTCGGGTTATCTATCTGGCCAGAGTTTCATCTTTAGGTAACTCGCCCTGGGTCATGTAAGCCAAATATGGAACAATCCAATCAGGTATAGCAGGAAGAGCCGCCACCAATTGCGCCTCTGGGTCAGGGACTGTGAAGTCTTCCTCCGTAGGCAATTTCACTGATGGGTTATGCAAAACATCGAGGAAAATATTAGGGGGGACCGGCTTACGCTGAGATCCTAGCCGGCTTAACGCATCAGCTGCTTCATTTTTCCTTCGATCAACGTGCTCCACCTGATATCCCTTGAAGTAGCCAGCAATAACATCCACCTATCGATGATAAGCCGCCATGAGTGGATCCTTGGAATCCCATGTCCCTGACACTTGCTGAGCCACCAGATCTGAGTCACCAAAACATCTTACCCCGCTTAAATTCTTCTCTTTAGCCATCCGAAGACCATGGAGTAAGGCTTCATACTCAGCTGCATTGTTAGTACAAGGGAACATCAACCTTAAGAGATAACAAAATTTGTCACCTCGTGGGGAAGTTAATATAACTCCAACCCCCGAGCCTTCCAACTACCTGGATCCATCAAAATGTATAGTCCAATACGTATGATCCGGCTTGTCCTTAGGTATCTGCAACTCTGTCCAATCATTGATGAAATCCACTAGTGCCTGAGATTTTATGGCTGTCCAAGGCACATACTTCAGACCATGGGGACCAAGCTCAATGGCCCACTTAGCTACCCGACCTGTAGCCTCCCTATTTTGAATAATATCCCCCAAAGGGGCTGAGCTAACCACGGTGATGGGATGACCAAGGAAATATTGCTTCAATTTAGACTAGTCATGAACACACCATACACCAGTTTCTGCCAATGTGGGTATCTCTACTTAGACTTAATGAGCACCTCACTGACATAATAAACCGGCCTCTGGACCAGATACTCCTTGCCTGACTCCTTCCTTTCAACCACTATAGCTACACTGACCGCCCGATTGTTTGTAGCCACATATAATAGCAAAGGTTCCTTCTCAATAGGAGCTGCAAGAACCGGCAGCTCAGCCAGTTGCCTCTTAAGTGCCTCAAACGCCTCATTAGCAGCATCACTCTAGAGAAAATCATTTGTCTTCTTCATCATCTGATATAGAGGTATGGCTTTCTCTCCTAGGCGACTTATAAACCGGCTTAGGGCCGCAATACGACCCGCCAGACGCTGGACATCATTGATACACGCCAGTTCAGCCAAAGAGGTGATAGCTTTAATCTTCTCCGGGTTAGCTTTGATGCCTCTCTCAGATACCAAGAAACCCAATAACTTGCCTGCTGGCACACCAAAAACACACTTGGCTGGGTTAAGCATCATTTTGAAAACCCGGAGGTTGTCAAAGGTTTCCTTCAGATCCTCAATCAATGTCTCCTTCTTTCTGGATTTCACAACAATATCATCAACATAAGCATGAACGTTACGCCCAATCTTGCCATGAAGGCAATTCTGGACGCATCACTGGTAAGTCGCCTGGGCACTCTTGGGCTTGAAAGGCATAGACACATAGCTGAAGGCCCCAAAGGGAGTAATGAAGGTTGTCTTCTCCTAGTCCTTAACTACCATTTTGATCTGATGATAACCAGACTATGCATCCAAAAAACTCAAGCGCTCACAACCCGCTGTAGCATCAATAATTTGATCAATACAGGGGAGAGCAACGGGATCGGCCAGACAGGCCTTGTTCAGGTCTGTATAATTCACACACATACGCCAAGTGCAATTTTTTTAAGAACTAGCACTAGGTTAGCCAGCCATTCAGGATGAAAAACTTCAACGATGAACCCTGCTCCCAAGAGCCGAGCCACCTCTTCACCAATTGCCTTGCGCCTTTCCTCATTGAACCGGCGAAGAAACTATTTAACCGGTATAAACTTAGGATCCACATTAAGGGTGTGCTCAACGAGTTCCCTCGGTACACCTGGCATCAGAAGGTTTCCATGCAAAGATGTCCCGGTTCTCACGGATGAACTCGATGAGCGTGCTTTCCTATTTCGGATCCATATTTGCACTGATGCTGAACTGCTTTGAAGAATTGCCAGGGACAAAATCAACCATCTTAGTATCATCTGCTGACTTGAACTTCATTAAGGGCTCATTCTCTGTCATTGGCTTCTTCAAAGGCATCATATCTGCCGGGTCAACATTGTCTTTATAAAACTTCAGTTTTTCCGTGGCACAGGCCGACTCAGCATAAGCAGCATCACCTTCTTCACAATCCAAAGCGATTTTTCTATTACCATGCATCGTGATGGTACCCTTGTGACCCGGCATCTTAAGCTGCAGATAAACATAACACGGCCGTGCCATGAACTTGGCATAAGCCGACCGTCCAAACAGAGCATGGTATGGGCTCTTGATTTTCACCACTTCAAAAGTTAAATTCTCAGCTCTGGAATAATTGTCGTCTCCAAAGGCCACTTCCAGGGTTATCCTACCCACCGGGTATGCCGACCTACCAGGCACCACCCCATGAAAGACAGTAGAGGATGGCCTAAGATCCTTGTCAGTCAAGTTCATGCGACAAAAGGTCTCATAATAAAGAATGTCGATACTGCTACCTCCATCCGTGAGCACCTTCGTGAGCTTATATCCTCCCACCTATGGAGCAACCACCAAAGCCAGCTGACCCGGATTATCATCCCGGGGCGGGTGATCATCCCTGCTCCACGTAATAGACTGCTCATACCACCTTAAATATCGAGGTACCGCCGGTTCAGTAGAGTTCACCGCCTGCTTATGGATTTTCTGATCTCTCTTGCACAGACTTGTAGTGAACACATGATACTGACCACCGTTCAACTGCTTCGGGTTGCTCTGATAACCAAACTTTTCTTGTTGGTTTCCTTGATTGGACTGCTGATTAAAACCACCTTGACTGCCTTGACCCTGAAAGCCGGAGCTTAAACCACTGCCACCGGAGCCGGATCCGTGAGAACCGGATCCTGAACCACCATGCAGGCCGTGATTGGAAAAGCTGGCATTCCTAAACTCCTTCATGATGTAACAGTCCCTCCACATATGACTAGATGGCCTGTCACGTGTGCCGTGCTTTGGACAAGGTTGATTCAACATTGCTTCAAGGTTGAGTCTTGACCCTTGGGCGGCTTTCCCTTGCAATGCTGATCGTTATTATGCACACTGGTGTTAGACACAAAATCAAAACTTCCATCAGCCTTACGCTTACCGTTGCCTACCTGAATCGCCGACTTATGCTGCTATCCCTTTGCATTGCCGCACTTCTTTCCCTTCCCCGGCTTATCATCATCATTCTCGGGATCCTTGGTACTGTCAGAGTCAGCGTATTTGACGAGAGCCGCCATTAAATCCCCCATATCATTGCAGTAAGCCGCCCTCACTTGTGCTTAAGCGGGAGGAAACAACATTTTTTCTCCAACATCAAAACTGCAGAACCGGCGTTGATACTATCTGATGAGTGTATAATTGATGAAATCCGATGCACCCAATGGGTTGTTGACTCTCCTTCTCCCTGAACACAAGAGTCCAAATCCAGAATTGACATGGGTTGTTTGCATGTGTCTTTGAAATTTTGACTAAAACGCCTCTTTAACTCCGCCCATGAGTCAATAGAATTAGCAGGAATTGTTTTTAACCATGTACGAGCCGGCCCATCCAAAATCATGGTGAAGTACTTAGCACACGCAACATCTCCAACATCCAGCATCTCCATAGCCATCTCATAACTCTCGACCCATGCCTTTGAGAGTAGATCCGCCATGTAATTGGGCACCTTACGGGGGCCCTTGAAATCCTTACGTAAACGCTCATCGCGTAGAGCCGGCACTAAACTTGGCACACCCAACGTTCTAGAGGTCACCCCTGCCTCCATGGATGCTGAAGGATAAACCAGAGTTTGTTGCTGAGCCACCAAATGAGCCGTCAGCTGAGCCGCCAGCTCCGCCTCACGTTGTGCTCTGCCCTGGTCTGCCAAAATCTGAGCATCAGTGTCGCCACGCGGCGGGTCAGGCCTGTTAGGCTGGTTGTGGTGCCGCTCGCTGCTTGACACGGCCGGTTCATAAATGTGTCTGCTATAACTCCTGCTCGGATGAGGTGTTCAATGGATACGATCACGACTATATGAATAGGCCGCCTGCTGGGCCACAGCCGTCTGAAGAAGCTCTCCGGCTCTCCGTACTTCCATTGCTGCTGGTGACTCATCCTGAGCCGGGAGAGCTGCCAGTCGTGTTGCTACAGCTATCATGTCATCCAAGGGGTTAGAAAAATGCCCCAGAGGTGTGGGAACACGCTCAGGAGGGGTCATGTTCAAACTCGGCTGAACCGGTTCTCCGGCCGCTGGCGCCTCAGCGGTCCGATTTACACTGGGCGGGTTACTGGGTCCTGCCCGAGGTGTGTTGAAAAGATTCCTCGCATCCTAAGTCGGGGGCAATCGGCTTACGTGCCTCCTATTGAAAACAACGTTGGACACATCCATGTCCAAGCTTAAGCGCAAGCTCTCCGCCCAAAGCCATTCTGCTTCCCACTGTAAAGCGGCCCGCTCCGTTGCCATCTAGGAGTTTTCTGCATTTAACTCCTCCTTGGCCTGTGCTATCTCGTCACGCAATTTTGCAACCTCCGCATTATGCTGAGTTGATTCGCCAGGTTAACCTCCGCCGTTAACAATGTTGCCAGAGCATCCAATAGATCGGACAAAACTTGAGTCGGCGGACGCGCAGGTCCGGCTCCGGAAGCTGTCGTCACCGCTGATCCAGAGATCATTGCCGCTGTAGTCGTAGAACCCTGTGCTGGCTGTGTACCGGCCATAAAGACTGTGACCTGGTGCGGTGGCTCGTAGGTGTCTGGAATACTGTCGCCATCGGAGCAGCCCCCAAGCCCGCCATCCTGAACCTGATAGATGGAATTGGTCTCACCAGCGGATGACTCGTCGCCTAAGTAAATAACTGTCTCACCACCAGATTCAGATCGTCCTTCTAACTCCACTCCATGAACGAAACCGACGAAGACATGCTTTGGGGCGGCTTTGGCCTTGGCGGATTGCACGCGCCGAGCTGACTCGACGATGTTGGTGCAGATGTCTGGCTCAGCTTCCGGTTCACCGATCTTGCCGATGAAGACGTGAATTCCGCCAAAGGGGACCCGGTACCCATACTCGATTGAGTCAGCTTCGGGGCCCCAGCCCTCGTCGTCGATGTAGAGCTTTCCACGACGACTCTTGGTCAGCCGGCCTACGACGTACCCCTTGAGCCTTGCAAAGCTGCCCTTCAAGAACTCGAAACCACCGTACCATGGTGGGCGCCAACTATCGTGGAATTATCACGTCAGATGTCCTAGCGTAAGGACTTAGGTGTGGAGCCATCACAACATAGTTAGCTTGAAGGGGTTAAACGGGACAAGGGACACAGAAAGTTTATACTGGTTTAGCCCCTCGCGGTGGAGGTAACAGCCTAATCAAATGTAGGTGGTTATTGCTTGGGCTTCGATTACCAGGGAGCGAATACCCTTGACCTAGTTCTCGATTCGCCGCCGGGTCGTCCCTTTATATACACAGGTTAACGCCCGACGGCTTACAGAGTCCCGACCGGCTCATAGACAACGTGTCCGGCTCGGTGACTAACTATGTCTGCCTTACAATACAAGTTTAACTTCATGGCGGATCATCCTTCTGGGCTCTAAGTCGCCTCTGGGTCTTGGGCCGTTAACGGGTTTCTTATGATCCGCCCCCTTCACGGGTTATCGCTAGTTGTATGACTCGGCCCCTCCTGGGCGGTTCATACCTGGTAGTTATATCCCCAATACGTCTCTTTGAATGGTGCAATGTATTGACCGATATGCTTTGTAACAATTTTATTGCTAACAAGTAAATTACCCTTCACCATTGGTCTTTCAAAATTACTTATGAGAACTTTTCTTATGGAAGCATCAACAATAAAGTTACGACCAAATCGTAAGATAGGTAAATCACTTGCCAGACATACCTCTTCAAATACGTTGGGAGAGCATGACGGTTGCGTTACTTGAATGATATCTTGTTCCTCTTTCGAATAGCTCCCCAACACCTTATCGTCCTCTTTTTCTAAAACAGATTCGGTATACACAATATTTGATTCGGTATTTTTAATAACTTAATTAACTTTGTTATCCGAATAATCACTCTTTATTTTTTTGATTCGCAAGGTTGCTTATTCTTGTCTAAATTCATCAGACATTGCAGCTAGGCTATCTTTAAGCTTTTTTCGCCCAATTTCAGCCCAATCTTCATCGGATTTCCCCCCAATACTTAGAGACTATTTGGTAACGAGATGTCACTGAGATTCTATAATTGTGCAGGAAAAACATTGTATGCTACGATACTAGGTGAAGAGACATGTTCTATAGAATTTTCACTTATTCGGCTATTAGCGTGAACGTGCGAAGCCGAATTATAAATACATGTAGTTGCATATGGTGCCGAAAAATTAGTAGCATGGGTGTAGCATATGATGTTTGAGGGTAATTGGTCGAATAACTAGTAGTAGCATGGCCAATTCGCATATCCACCGGCATCTTTGAATTAACATGTTGCAAATTAGTTGCTCATGAATAAAAAGATGAAACACTTATTGCATGCCATTGGAAGTTCCTACATGGGGTACTTCAACTTGATTAACCAAACTCATCATGTTGTTCATCGGCATATGAATTTGTGGGGTTGTTGATGCATGGGAGTTGGAATACATATGTTGCGTGTTGCTAAAATTATACGAGGTAGAAGCATGAAGATTTTGTTGCATCGGCTCTTGCACATAATTAGATGCATGATCGATAAAGCTAGGGCTAGCCGATACATTATGCTCATTAGATGATCGAACAACAACATATGCATTATTTGCATCTACATAAGTGACTTGGGTATTCGTATTACCTTTGTAGATTGCAAACCCTAGATGACGATCTCTTCGTAGCAAGAACGGGCTGGAGACCGTTCAAAGCTTCGTCCCCAGCGGAGTCGCCAAAAAGTGTGTTCGCACATGAACATGTCACCGTGTACCTCCAACACCGAGGGTGGTGCACCACAGCTCACGTCGAAGGAGACCCGTCCGGAAGCACGGTACACAAGCAATCCGGCAGGCGCTTTTGAAGACCCGAAACCCCACACGCCAGGGAGGGACTCCATCATGGCGTGCAGTAGCTATGGGCTGCCCTAGGTCGACCTGATCGCCCCTAGAGCCTCGAGGTTTCTTGCCCTGCAAACGAAGAACGAGAAGAAGAAGAACAAGGGAGAGAGATAAAAGTAAAGGTAAAAGTGGTAGATAGATTTGTCCGATTATGTGTTGTTCAATCAGCCGTCACCCCATACATATATATGAGGCGGCTAGACTTCTATGTACAAGAAAAGGACTCAAATCACGTCCAAATCATCAAAAGTTACCCTAACTCGGACTACGAGGGTCGGAACTTTCAGGCTCAAATTATATTAAGCATCCCTCTTGCACTGAATCTGCAGGTTGCATACGACTTCGCATCACGATGGTCCCAAAAGCAAAGTTGTATATCTCGCAATGGAGAAAAACTCTTCAGTTGATCACTTTTTCATCAGAGGTCATCTTGAGGTTGAATTTGGGCCCGCAAATCTGCAAATAATGTTAAAACTCCAGTTTTCGGGGCGCACCGCATGTAAACTTTTGGTTTAGCCTGGAACCTCCCCGGAAGTTGCCCGGAACTTCTGGGGTAGACTTTTGCAGCACACTGTTTTGGCTCTAACTTTTGCATTCAAACTTCGATTTAGACGTTTTTTATATCAAAATCGACCATTTCGACGAGACGAAGAAAATTCTTGTAGAATTTCTCATATGAGGCCATCTTGGGGGCGTAATCAGCCGAATAGTATTCTGGATACAAAATCTCAGTACTTCGACACAACTTCGGCCTTAGAGATGAGACGGGATGGCTATGGCCCAAATATCAAAGTTTCTCCTTTTTACGATATAGAACTTTCTCACTTTGAGCACTTTTCCATTTGAGGCCTTCTTAATTATGTTTTGACCATGCCAAAATTTGGTGTCAGGAATAGGACATGCGTTGACCTTTTTATAGCCATGGGGGCGGGCAACAAGAAAATGTGGCAGGAATGATGTTGGCGTGCGGGCAACCAATTGACACATTTCTGTCGTCTTCATCATTGGCATGGAAAGGAAATGGGACATGTAGGAGGCTAAGGAGGGAGGTGAAACTTTCCTCCACGCGATTGGTAGCCAGATGGCACGCTGCATACTAACGCCCCATAACCTTCAAATATGGAGGTTAGCATCCTCGATATGTGACATATCCTAATTGTATATATAGTTTTTCCCAAGCGAGTACCGTCTCATAGTACCGGGATGAGGGGCCCCTCACAAACCCACCCACACATGCAAGGAGACAGCTTGGTAGTACTGACAACACACATAAAAAGGCAAGCAACACCGACCAATGCATGCATGTAAGCAGACGAAACGATACTAATCGCCGCGTGCGCCCCGACAACATCCTTCATCCAAGCATAGGCAAACAAAACTGGCCAGACAAGCCCCTTGCCACCCCCACACACACAGGGCAAGGGTAGTCATGCAACGCTCACACGCTGACCCCGGCGCATGAGTGTACCCGTCTCGCGTGAACTAGCCCTACAGGAAACAAATGATGCTGACTCGCCGACCTTGCCTCACCCGACGCGTGCCGACCAATGCATGAGACGGCGCACACAGACACGATGAAAAGCTCCATAGAAAGGTGGTCTCGAGCACGCCCACAACCCACTCGTCATGGCCCCCAGAAGAAATTAGGGCGCTGCGGATCGCCCAGGAAGATCGGACGAGGGGAGCGCGCCAAGAGCTAGTGACACGAGAAACACCAGGAACGGACAACATGGAGGGCTCTTGCAATCGAGGAGGCCCCGAAGGGGTATGTGCTTCAGTAATATAAGATTGATTCGTGGTCGAATAGCCAAGGGATTACATCAAGCAAAAGTTGTTCCGCATAATTCAGGGCAGGTTAGAGCAATTCCAATGGGGCGACCCTTTCATCCGCCCCAAATGTGTTGGCGAGGACGCGGAATGGACGCCACGCGCGCCTCCTCGGTGTCTGCCGCGTCCCCACCTGGCGGTCGTCCAACTGCCTGCGGCCAACCTGGTTAGCTGAATTTATGACCTCAGGCCCACACGTCAGCAACGACGGGCGTCTTTTTTTAAACCGACCGTGCAGCGGGGCCGTCCTCATCCACTTCCCAGTCCACATCCAGCCCGCTCTGCTCCCCCGTCGCCGGCAAAACCTAGCCACCAGCACCACAACGAGATGGGGCTCTTCTCCAGCGCCAGCAGCAGCAAGGCCCCCGCCGTCCCTTTCCCCGTGAAGTTCCTCCCGCCTCTGCAGGCGCCGGATCTCCGGCAGAGGCAGCGTGTGAACGTGCTCGTGCACTAGGCGGAGTGGCACTAGAAGCACCGCGTGCCTCTGCCGTACCCCGACGCCACCCTGCCGCACGACTGGCATATGGATTCGGAGAGGATCCCAGTGTCGGCGGCGCCGCGGTCGGCTAGGGCGCACGCGGAGGAGGTGCGTCGCCGGCAGGCGCTGCTGACGCCAGAGCAGCGCCGCGACCCCGCCTACGCAACCGACTTGCCCAACTGGGCGAGATGGTTCCGTTCGAGCAAGAGGAGGCGAGGCGACGCAGCGTGCGCGAGGTCGACCGCAGCGTGCCGCCACCCTCGCTAATTGTTCGCGAGGAGGACCAGACGGCAGAGGACGCCTACCAGGCTGCCATTGCGGCGGTCTACCGGAAGAGCAAGGAGGACGAGCGGAGGCGGTGGAGGAAGAGGAGGCTCGGTACAAGGCGGCCATGGCGCAGGCCATTGCCCTCTCCACGGCGGGCGACTGCATGGTGCCTCCAGTGGCCCCGCCACCCCCTCCCGCCGCCACGTCAAAGCCGAGTCGGAGCCGCAGCCGGAGCCCATCGAGCGCTACTCCAAGACAGGAGTAGTGCGCGAGTGGGTCAGCGCACCGCCGATCTGGATGGGGGCGACGCCGGCGCAGGAGGCAGCATATCTCGAGCAATGGCGCCAGCGATGGCTAGCCGAGGAGCGCCGTTGCGACGAGTACGAGGAGATGCTCGAGCACGACCTCGAGGAGGAGCAGCGCGAGGCCGAGGCGGAGGCGCGCCAGGACGCGGCAGCACAAGCGGCCACACAGCCCCCGGCGCCGGCACTGCCCGCGGCCGACATCGCTGCCGCCTGGAACCCTGCGTTCCCCTGGGCCGGCCCTGCGCCGACGCTCATCGACCTCACTGACCCCGAGGACGACGACGCTGCTGCCTAGAGCAGCTCGCCGCCTCGTAGTTTAGATTGTTTTTACTTTTATTTAATGCTAATGTGTGGACGCGTGGATTCTTGTCGGCCTTCCTAACCGGTTTTAATGTTTAATTAAGTCGTTAAAATGGGTCGCGCCAGCGTTGGGCGCATACGCCGGCCCAAACATGGAAGCGGACGTCCGTGTCTACCTGGCCGATCCAAACGGATATAAAAGGGACAAAATCGTTGTCCGCTTAGGTCGGTCCGTTGGAGTTGGTCTTATTAACAATGACAAGGACGCTATCTGACATTCAGCAACATGAAACAGCACGGCTGGCGGTTCCAAAATGAAAAGGAAGGAAATGCAAATGCAGATGCATGCTTGATGAAGTCATGCCTCATCCAACCGGATGCATGTGTCATCTTTTCAGCACGTGTTGTACGCAGTTCTTACCATTTTCTTTGTCAGATTGATTGGTTGTCCAACAGATCAGCCAGACATCGTACTCGTACGCACATATAGCTCTTTCGGCATACGACTATTCTTCCGATTCAGATGGACAAATTAAGTGGCGGGGAACTGCATCAGTTGAGGCGTACTCCTGCAACGCAAGAATGAGCAAAAATGCCGTTCTACCTTCTGCGTCCACCTCCCTTGCCGGCACTCTTACGCATCAAAAACAACAACGCAAATCTGTGTGATGTGCACAACGAGTCAGCCCCAGCTGCTACCTTGTACCTTGCTTCTTCCTGGCAAAACAATCAGGCGGCAAAGCTGTGGTTTGGCTCGTTTGTCTGAAATCAAATGTTCCTTTCGGATCAGGATGATCTAATAGACTGATTGCCCATCTGAATTTGTTTTAATAGTCATCAATCTGTGTGTCTGCATGGGCTAGTTTAATTTTGAGTCAATGTAATTATGTTTTGGCAAGGTTGTACGTCGTGGCTCATGGGTCTGGGCATTTCGTCAGTAACCAAACATTTACGCTCTCAGAACAAAAGCCAAACCTCAATTCGGAAGCATTATGTGTCATTAATCTGGCTGCAATCTTCTCTTGTATCAAGTTTATCCGAAACAATTATTTTTAAGGTAAAATTTGGCCAAACTTACATATAGCATATGGGTGTGTTTTAAACTTATCTTGATGTGACATAACCATGGGCGGATCCAGCCCAGCGCCCCGGACCCCTTCATACACTGTAGCGATTGCTACAATATTTTGCTACAGTCTACAAAGAACGTTGGCCTCACGCCCAGGGCCTGGGGTCTAGATCCCCCATTAGACATAATTATGTCACATCTAAAATGACAACAGCGACTATTATGCTCTTTTTGCTTCTCCTTATTTGTTTCTTGGAAAAATCCAGCAAGAAACTTGGGCACGCTCGCCGTATTGTGCGGTTGGGGCTGTGACCCGCGCTCCATTGCGCCACAAATATCAGCAAAGACTTTTTCTTTTATTAGGCCCGGCCCACTGGCAAACTTGGATTACCATACGCTGTAGAAAAAAAATCAAGGCAAAAGCAGGTGTGCTTTTTATGAGAGGCAAAAGCAGATATGCTATGCGCTGTTGTTCACTACTCCCTCAGTCCCATAATATAAGACATTTTTAGACATTAAAGGCTCTTTTTTGTTTCGACAAACATCGGCGGCTGCTAGTCTGCTACAGTTTTCATTTCTCTCCAACAAGTGCGCGTCAATATATTTTCCCGAAATTATGTATAAACTATATGAAAAAAGAAATAACATGGTAACTCAATATAATTAATCTGGTAGGCAAGCACAACATATAATTCTAGCAATTTGGTGTTATTTCTTGGCAAGCTATATTAAATGAAAATGACAACTTGGCACAGTTAAAATGACAAATAGTGTGTAATTGTTTTTGGCTATATGAAATAAAAATGGCAACTTGAGACAATTAAAATGAAAAAAAGTGTGTAAATTTTGGCGGTTTGTATGAAATACAAGTGGAAACTCAAAATAATTAATATGATAAATAGTGTGTAATTTTGTTGGCAAGCTGTATGAAATAAAATGGCAGCTCGGCACAATTAAAAATTGGACAACTAGAATGTAAAACAGAAAACATCCTACTGTCATTGATCACCTCCTACCCCTCACCCTCCTCCCTCTAGATGTCACATAGTTAACATACACATAACTGTCTGAAAAATACATAACGAAACCCAGAACAATATGGAACAAAGAATTATATTTTTTGACAAAAAACGTAAAATAAGCAGACCTGCGAAGGAAAAAAAACAAATACAATGCACATTGAGGGGTTAAAAAATGAATTGTGTACTAAATAAAGAGTAAAATAGCATGTCCTTCGATACATCACCTAATTATCTAGGAAGAAGAGTGTGATTCACCAAAATATAACGATGTACAACACATACTTAATGTCATACTTTGTTGTGTTCTACATGATATGAACGTGAGCTATGTGTTCTATCAGTTGGTGGTAAAAAAAGCTACACAAAATATATTTAGAAAAAATTGTATCAAGTGGTCAACTCGGCCTGAATCATTTGTTTGCGTTAGCTGCACATAACAAGGCACACAAAAGAATGACACCACCAGTTCCATCCTTGACTACTGAAAAAGGTATGGCAGGGTTCCTTTGCTTAAGAAGCAAATCGACAGATAAAAAGCAAAAGAAGCCCTAGTTCCGAGTTAATGGTGGACTTGCAACTGAGGCAAAAAAATAAGAAAGGCACAATTGGAAGTCAAAGGTGGAACTCGGAATAAAAAGGGTCAAGGGCCCAGTTGCATGTCGATGGTGAACTTGCAACTAGGACAAAAAAAATAGTCGGACCCAGTTGCGAGTCAATGGTTGACTTGGAACTCAGGAAAAAAGTGAGCCCTAATCGCGACTCGATGGTGGACTTGCAACTGAGATGAGAAGAAAGTCGGGCCTCGTTTTTTTAGTGCTTAAAAGTCAGGCCTACTTGTGAGTCGAAGAGTGGACTTGCAAAATGGGGCAACCCAATTGTGAGTCGATGGTGGATTTACAACCAGGATAAGAAAATGGTCGAGACCAGTTGCGAGTTGATGGTGGACATGCAATTGGGTAAGAAAACATCAGGCCCAGTTGCAAGTCAAGGATGGACTTGCAACTGGGGCAAACAAAGGGATCAAGGCCCCAGTGGCATATCAATGATGGACTTGCAACTGGGGCAAACAAAGGGATCAAGGCCCCAGTGGCATATCAATGATGGACTTGCAACTGGGACAAAAGAAAAGGGCCTGCCCAGTTGCGAGCCGATAGTTGACTTGAAACTATGACAAAAAAGGATCAAGCCTAGTTGTGAATTGATGGTTGACCTACAACTGGAACATAAAATGTCAGCCCTAGTTGTGAGTCGATGGTAGACTTGCAACTGAAACAAAAAAATCCAGGACTAGTAGTGAATCAAATGGTCGACTTGCAACTGGGGCAAGAAAGGATCAAGGGCCTTGTTGCATGTCAATGGTGGAATTGCAACTAGGAAAAAAAGGTCAGGCCTACTTGCATGTCGAGGGTGGACTTGCAATCGGGACAACAAATGGAGGCCTCGTTATTTTCAAGTCGGAGGTGGAGTTGCAATTGGGGCAAAGAAAAGGGCCAGGGCCCAGTTGCGTGTCAACGATGGACCTGCAACCCGGACAAGAAATGGCAGGCCGCCCCAATTGCACGTCAGAGGTGGAGTTGCAACTGGGACAAAAAGTGTCGCCCCCAGTTGCTTGTCAAGGGCGGCTTACAACTAGGACAAAAAATAGGCCAGGCCCCACTTGCGTGTAGGGGGTGAACTTGCAACTGAGATCCCTAAATTGCATGTTAGGGATGGAGTTGCAAGTGGGACAAAAAAGGTGGGACCCCCCCCCCCAAGTTGCATTTCAAGGTGTGCTTGCAATTAGGACAAAGCAATGGGTCAAGCTCCACTTGCATATTGAGGGTGGACTTGCAACTGGGACCCCCAAATTGCATGTCGGAGGTGGAGTTGCAACGAGTGACAAAAATGGGTCAGCCTTCAGTTGCATATCATGGGTGAACTTGCAACTAAGAAAAAAGGGTCGGGTCCCCTAGTTGCATGTCAAGGATGTGCTTGCAACTAGGACATGGGCCGAAACTCCACTTGCATATCGAGGGTGGAGTTACAATTCGGACCCAAAATTGCATGTCGGAGGTGGAGTTGCAACTGGTGACAAAAATGGGTTGGCCCTCACTTGCATAGCAAAGGTGGACTTGCAAAAAGGAAAAGAGTGTCGCCCCCCCCAGTTGCATGTTAAGGTGTGCTTGCAACTAGGACAAAAAATGAGTCGAGCCCTACTTGCATATCGAGGGTGGACTTTTAACTGGGACCCCCAAATTGCATGTCGGAGGTGAAGTTGCAACCGGTGACAAAAATGTGTCAGCGCTCAGTTGCATATCAAGGGTGGACTTGTAACTGGGACCCCCAAATTTCATGTTGGAGGTGAAGTTGCAACCGGTGATAAAAATGGGTCGACCCTCAGTTGCATACCAAGGGTGGACTTGCAACTAGGAAAAAGAATTGTCGGGCCCCAAGTTGCATGTCAAGGAAGTGCTTGCAACTAGGACAGAAATGGGCCGAGCCCCACTTGCATATCGAGGGTGGACATGCAACTGGAACCCCAAAATTGCACGTCGGAGGTAGAGTTGCAACTGTGACAAAAATGGGCCGGTCCTCAGTTGCATATCAAGGGTGGACTTGCAACTATGAAAAGAAGTGGGCCCGGTTGCATGTTGGGTGTGGACTTGCAACTCGGCCAAAAACGGCCCAGCAAAAGACGCGCATGTGATTGGGCCGACAAATGTACATTGGACTTACGACGAGACATGGAACGCGCGTGACAAAATGACCCACAATCAAGATTTGCACAACATTTAAAGCAAACAAATTGAACAGTGAGGAACATAGATGAGACATTGCTAAATTTGTTTAGAAAAAAATCATGAATTTTAAAAAAGTAAAGAAGGAAAATAAAAAATGGAAAAGAAGAAAATAAAAACATAAACTTCTTTAGAAAAATTGAAAAAGGAAAAAAATAAAACAGAGACAAAGAAAACCCAAGAGGAATGTCATGGAAAAAATACATGCATCAATTCAACAGATTTTTCTTAAAAAAAATACACAGACAAGGTAATGTCGCACACACAAGTGACAAGTTTGATCCTGTGACATAGCTAAATTTCATCTAGATGTGATTTAGCAATTCTGATAGCATATTATAATTAATGACTTTCGTAATGCTAAAAGAATATCTAGTAAGTATTACGTTTCTTTGGCATTTTTTGACGGGGGAAAGGGATTTTTATTCTGGATCAGAGTGATCGAGCTCACAAGGTTTTACAACCCCGTCTTGGCCAGACCGCCACCAGACTGCAGTTTGAACATCCACTCGCCCTATCCTGGCTAGTTCATGACTAACAAGATTTTTTTTGCATGTCTAATATGTTTTACTTCGACCTCTCTCTCTGTCCTAATCAGCCCCTATATGTCATGCACAAGGCAAGAATCACGGGTCCCATTGATACTATCCTGAGTAAGCATCGCCGCCGCTTTAGTATTATCTCTCTCAAGAATAAATGGTAACGAACTCCACTCCAACATGAGTGCAACTCCCTCTCGACATGCTTGCAGATAAACCACCAGCGCGTTATCGCATGACAAATGACGGCAAGAAGAAAAAATGTTCTAATGGGCCGCATGTGGAAGCACCATGCCCGCGCCGCCATTCTCATTAATTCCGCCACAAAAGGGCACCATCTACCTTTAAATTGACCAACCTTCTAGTGGTGGTTCCTAGTGCCGTAGCTCAGGGTTTTGGCACTTGCCTTCTCTAGGGCCTACCGCAGCTTTTGCATGGCACACCATGTCTTCAAGGGCCATCTTCCACTAGTCGAAAAACAGCTAGCCACAACTTTTGTTGGTGGCTGCTACTCGTGAGCTGCATTGTGATTTTCTCGAAAAGGAGAGGGTGATGCACTACAGTAGAGATAAGTATGTCCCTCAGTTAAGAATCAAGGTTATCAATCTAGTAGGCGAACCACATGCAACCCCATGAACAGCACCTACACACAAGAGAACAAATACTTGCACCCAACGCGATCAAGGGGGTTGCCAATCCCCTCGGCAGTTAATTGCAAGGATCAAACCGGATAGTGGTAGATAGATAAACAAAAAACACAAAACTAAAGAACGGTAAATAAATTGCAGCAAGGTATTTTTGGTTTTTAATATATGATAAAAGTATACTCGGGGCCATAGTTTTCACTAGAGGCTTCTCTCTCAAACAAAAAGCATACGGTGGGTAAAAACTTACTGTTGGGCAATTGATAGAAAAGTGCATAGTTATGACGATATTCAAGGCAATGATCATGTATATAGCATCACATCTGAGACAAGTAGACCGACTCCTACCTGCAGCTACTACTATTACTTCACACATCGACCGCTATCCAACATGCATCTAGAGTATTAAGTTCATGTAGAATGGAGTAACGCCTTAAGCAAGATGACATGATGTAGACAAAGTAAATCCAATTACTATGAATAAATCCCATCGTTTTCCCTTTAATGGCAACAATACAAATATGTGTCTTGTGTCTTACTTTGTCACTGGGATATAGAGCACTTCAAGGTTAAACCCATTACAAAGCACCTCCCCTATTGCAAGATAAATCAATCTAGTTGACCAAACCAAATGGATAGAATAGAGAGAAATACAAAGCTAGAACAATCATGCATAAAAAAGTTAAAAGAAGACTCAAATAATATCGTGAATAATCTGATCATAAACATACAATTCATCGGATCCCAACAAACACACTGCAAAAAAAGATTACATCAAATAGATCTCCAAGAACATCGAGGAGAACATTGTACTGAAGGTCAAAGAGAGAGAAGAAGCCATCTAGCTACAAGCTATGGAGCCCCTAGGTATGTGGTAAACTACTCACACATCATTGGAAGGGAAGCAAGGTTGATGTAGAAGCCTCCGTGATCGGTTCCCCCTCCGGTAGAGTACCGGAAAAGGCCTCCAGATGGGATCGTGGAAGAACGGAAACTTGCGGCGGCGGAAAAAGTATTTTGGATGGCTCTATGTTGGTTTCCCGATTTTAGAGAATTTATTGAGCTGGAATTAGGTCAGATGGAGCCTCGAGGAACCCACAAGGTACTAGGGTGCCCCCCAGGGCATGCCCTAGTACCTTACCGTCTAGTCGTTTTCCTTCTGGTCTCCTCCTGAAGCTTCTAGGGTCTCTCTTGTCCAGAAAAAATTGTCAAAAAGTTTCATGGCATTTGCACTTCGTTTGGTACTGATATCCTGAAAGAGCAAAAACATGCAAAAATAGCAACCGACACTTGGCACTGGGTTAATAGGTTAGTTCCAGAAAATGATATATAATTGCATATAAAACATCCAAGGTTGATACTATAATACCATGGAATAATAAAAAATATAGATACATTGGACACATATCAAGCATCCCCAAGCTTAATTCCTGCTCGTCCTCGGGTAGGTAAATGATAAAAATAGAATTTTTTATGTGGAATGCTACCTAACATGTTCATCGTGTAATCTTTCTTTTATGGTATGAATATTTATTTCCGGATGATTCATGTCAATAGTCTATAATTTGACATAAAGATATCAATACTCAGTCATACCATCGAACAATCATGCCTTTCAAAATATAAATGCTAAAGAAAGCTATCCCTACAAAATCATATAGTCTTGTCATGCCCCATCTTCTTAACACAAAGTATAAATCATGCACTACCCCGGTGTTAGCCAAGAAATTGGTTCATACTTTTTAACGCACTTCAGCTTTTTCAACCCTCACGCAATACATGAGCGCAAGCCATGGATATAACACTATAGGTGGAATAGAGTATGGTGGTAGAATTGATACGGGGAAGATAAAAAAGGAGAAAGTCTCACATCGACAAAGGCTAATCAACGGGCGATGGAGATGCCCATCAATTAATGTCAATGCAAAGACTAAGGATTGCAATGCAACGGATGCACTAGGAGCTATAAGTGTATGAAAGCTCAAAATGAAAACTAAATGGGTGTGCGTCCAACTTGCTTGCTCTAGAAGACCTCGGGCATGTGAGGAAGCCCATCATCAGAATATACAAGCCAAGTTCTATAATGAAAAATTCCCACTAGTTGTATGAAAGTGACTACATAGGAGACTCTCTATATGAAAACATGGTGCTACTTTGAAGAACAAGTGTGGAAAAGGATAGTAACATTGCCCCTTCTCTCTTTTTCTCTTATTTTGGTGGGCTCTTTTTGGCCTATTTTTTCTGGGCTCTTTTTTACCTCTTTTTTATTATTATTTCATCACTTGGGACAATGCTCTAATAATCAATAGTGATGATCATCACACTTCTATTTACTTACAACTCAAAATTACAACTCGGTACTAGAACAAAATATGACTCTATATGAATGCCTCTGGCAGTGTACTAGGATATGCAATGATGTAGTGTAACATGTATAAAGAATGATGAACGGTGGCTGGGCCACAAATACTATGTCAGCTATATGATCATGCAATGAAATATGACAATGATGATGTGTGTCATAATAACGGAACGATGGAAAAAGTTGCATGTCAATATATCTCAGAATGGCTATGGAAATGCCATGATAGTGTATGGTGGCTATTTTGAGGAAGATATAAGGATGTTTATGTGTGATAGAGTGTATCATATCACGGAGTTTGGATGCACCGGTGAAGTTTGCACCACATCTCGAGGTGAGAAAGGGCAATGCACGGTACCGAAGAGGCTAGTAAATTGCGGAAAGGTGAGAGTGCGTATAATCCATGGACTGACATTAGTTATAAAGAACTCGCATACTTATTGGGAAAGTCTATTAGCCCTCAAAGCAAAGTACTACTACACATGCCCCTAGGGGGTGGTTGGAAGGAGTTAACCATCGCGCCCCCTGACCTTCACGCAAAGGAAGACACTCAATAATAAATCGTGCTCCAATTTCTTAGCAAAACGGGAGACTATACGTGCATGCTTCGGGAATCACAAACCTTAACACCAATATTCTTACTAAACCACAATCATTCACTAGTACCTCCCACATATTACCATCTTTGTATCGCAAAACTATTGCAAGGAATCAAACTTATCATATTCGGTGATCTACATTAAAGGTTTTATTATATCCCTCTTGAACACCTATCATATTAGGACCAATTTCATAACTCGTGCATATTGCCGTTACTACTATTAAACTCTCAAAATGATATAAGTGAATCATGAGAGTATATCTATTTTCTTAAAATATAACCACTACCGTGCTCTAAAAGATATAAGTGAAGAACTAGAGCAACTGCCTTGCTCAAAAGATATAAGTGAAGCATATAGAGTATTCTAACAAATCATGAATAAATGTGTGTCCCTCTCAAAAGGTGTGTCCAGCAAAGATGATTGTGGCAAACTAAAAAGCAGGAAAAGCAAGGACTCATATAATACACGACGCTCCAAACAAAACCCATATCACGTGATGAATAAAACTATAGCTCCAAGTAATTTACCGATGGTTGGTAGAAGAAAGAGGGGATGCCATCCGCGGTGTACCCATGCTTAGATTCTTGTGTGTCCTTTAATATTACCTTGGAGTGCCTTCGGCATCCCCAAGCTTAGGGCATTGTCACTCCTTATTGCTTCATCCATCACAATCCCACTTAGAACTTGAAAACTCCAGCACACAAAACTAAACAGAAAATTCGTGATATCCGTTAGTATAACAAGACAATCATAAACTTTAGGTACTTTTGTAAACCCATTAATATTTTATTATTGCATATTACCAAATGCGTTCTAACTTCACCATGACTTATACCCCCCGATACTATCCATAGATTCATTAAAACAAGCAAACAATGCAACGAAAACAGAATATGTCAAAAATAGAACAGTCTGTAATGATCTGGACAAATGCAATACATTTGTAACTTCAAAAATTCTGAAAAATGGGAAAACATGGGAAATTTGTATATAACTAATGTGAAAAACATTTAGAATTTTATCATGTTCCAATGAATTTAAATTTTTTTGCTACTAGTCATAAAACTTTCTATTCCTTCACATAATCAGAGCAACTATCAACCAAATCAGCCTGAAGGCTCTACTTGGCACAAACACTAATTTAAACACAAAAACACAACCATAACAGTATCATAATTGTGCACACATAAAAACAGAAAAGAAACAAGAAAAATAAATAACTATTGGGTTGCCTCCCAACAAGCGCTATTGTTTTAAGTCCCTAGCTAGGCGTAATACAAAGTTTCAATTGTTATCATCCTTCAAATTAATTCCATTGGTGGACCTCATAATAGATTCAGATGGTGGCTTAATTCTCTTTCTAGATATTCCATTCCTTTCTTTAATGAAAAGTGGAATCTTATATTACCTTCTATCATATCAATAATAGCACCTATGGTTCGTAGAAAAGGCCTACCAAGTATTATAGGACAAGACGGATTGCAATCAATATCAAGCACAATGAAATCAACGGGCACATAATTTATATTTGCAAGAATAAGCACATCATTTATTCTACCCAAAGGTTTCTTAATAGTTGAATCCACTGAGTGCAAATTAAGGGATCATTCATTCAAATCATGAAGGCCTAGCACATCACATAAAGATTTTGGTATAGTGGAAACGCTAGCACCCAAATCAAATAAACGTTGCACTCATAATTTTTAATCTTTATTTTAGTAGTAGGTTCCCAGACACGATATAATTTCCTAGGTATTGAAACCTCTGTTGGAAATATGCCCTAGAGGCAATAATAAATTGATTATTATTATATTTCCTTGTTCATGATAATCGTTTATTATCCATGCTAGAATTGTATTGATAGGAAACTCAGATACATGTGTGGATACATAGACAACACCATGTCCCTAGTAAGCCTCTAGTTGACTAGCTCGTTAATCAATAGATGGTTACGGTTTCCTGACCATGGACATTGGATGTCGTTGATAACGGGATCACATCATTAGGAGAATGATGTGATGGACAAGACCCAATCCTAAGCCTAGCACAAGATCATGTAGTTCGTATGCTAAAGCTTTTCTAATGTCAAGTATCATTTCCTTAGACCATGAGATTGTGCAACTCCCGGATACCGTAGGAGTGCTTTGGGTGTGCCAAACGTCACAACGTAACTGGGTGGCTATAAAGGTACACTACGGGTATCTCTGAAAGTGTCTGTTGGGTTGGCACGAATCGAGATTGGGATTTTGTCACTCCGTGTAAACAGAGAGGTATCTCTGGGCCCACTCGGTAGGACATCATCATAATGTGCACAATGTGACCAAGGGGTTGATCACGGGATGATGTGTTACGGAACGAGTAAAGAGACTTGCCGGTAACGAGATTGAACAAGGTATCGGTATACCGACGATCGAATCTCGGGCAAGTACCATACCGCTAGACAAAGGGAATTCTATACGGGATTGATTGAGTCCTTGACATCGTGGTTCATCTGATGAGATCATCATGGAACATGTGGGAGCCAACATGGGTATCCAGATCCCGCTGTTGGTTATTGACCGGAGAACATCTCGGTCATGTCTGCATGTCTCCCGAACCCGTAGGGTCTACACACTTAAAGTTCGATGACGCTAGGGTTATAAAGGAAGTTTGTATGTGGTTACCGAATGTTGTTCGGAGTCCCGGATGAGATCCCGGACGTCACGAGGAGTTCCGGAATGGTCCGGAGGTAAAGATTTATATATAGGAAGTCCTGTTTCGGCCATCGGGACAAGTTTCGGGGTCATCGGTATTGTACCGGGACCACCGGAAGGGTCCCGGGGGCCCACCGGGTGGGGCCACCTGCCCCGGGGGGCCACATGGGCTGTAGGGGGTGCGCCTTGGCCTACATGGTCCAAGGGCACCAGCCCCTAGAGGCCCATGCGCCAAGATATAGGAAAAAGGGGAGAGTCCTAAAGGGGGAAGGCACCTCCGAGGTGCCTTGGGGAGGATGGACTCCTCCCCCCCTCTTAGCCGCACCCCTTCCTTGGAGGAGGGGGCAAGGCTGCGCCTCCCCCCTCTCCCCTGCCCCTATATATAGTGGAGGGGAGGGAGGGCATCCATATCTGAGCCTTTGGCGCCTCCCTCCCTCCCGTGACACCTCCTCCTCTCCCGTAGGTGCTTGGCGAAGCCCTGCAGGATTGCCACGCTCCTCCATCACCACCATGCCGTTGTGCTGCTGCTGGATGGAGTCTTCCTCAACCTCTCCCTCTCTCCTTGCTGGATCAAGGCGTGGGAGACATCGTCGAGCTGTACGTGTGTTGAACGCGGAGGTGCTGTCCGTTCGGCACTAGATCATCGGTGATCTGAATCACGATGAGTACGACTCCATCAACCCCGTTCACTTGAACGCTTCCGCTTAGCGATCTACAAGGGTATGTAGATGCACTCTCCTTTCTACTCGTTGCTGGTCTCTCCATAGATAGATCTTGGTGATTCATAGGAAAATTTTTGAATTTCCGCTACGTTCCCCAACAGTGGTATCAGAGCTAGGTCTATTGCGTAGATTCTTTGCACGAGTAGAACACAAAGTAGTTGTGGGCGTCGATATTGTTCAATATGCTTGCCGTTACTAGTCTTATCTTGATTCGGCGGCATCGTGGGATGAAGCGGCCCAGACCAACCTTACACGTACGCTTACGTGAGACCGGTTCCACCGACAAACATGCACTAGTTGCATAAGGTGGCTGGCGGGTGTCTGTCTCTCCCACTTTAGTCGGATCGGATTCGATGAAAAGGGTCCTTATGAAGGGTAAATAGCAATTGGCATATCACGTTGTGGTTCATGCGTAGGTAAGAAACGTTCTTGCTAGAAACCCATAGCAGCCACGTAAAACATGCAAACAACAATTAGAGGACGTCTAACTTGTTTTTGCAGGGTATGCTATGTGATGTGATATGGCCAAAAAGGATGTGATGAATGATATATGTGATGTATGAGATTGATCATGTTCTTGTAATAGGAATCACGACTTGCATGTCGATGAGTATGACAACCGGCAGGAGCCATAGGAGTTGTCTTTATTTTTTTGTGACCTGCGTGTCAACTTAAACGTCATGTAATTACTTTACTTTATTGCTAACCGTTAGCCATAGTAGTAGAAGTAATAGTTGGCGAGGCAACTTCATGAAGACACGATGATGGAGATCATGGTGTCATGCCGGTGACGATGATGATCATGGAGCCCCGAAGATGGAGATCAAAAGGAGCAAAGTGATGATGGCCATATCATGTCACTATTTGATTGCATGTGATGTTTATCATGTTTATACATCTTATTTGCTTAGAACGACGGTAGTAAATAAGATGATCCCTTACAACAATTTCAAGAAGTGTTCTCCCCTAACTGTGCACCGTTGCGACAGTTCGTGTTTCGAAGCACCACGTGATGATCGGGTGTTAGATTCTAACGTTCACATACAACGGGTGTAAGACAGATTTACACACGCGAAACACTTAGGGTTAACTTGACGAGCCTAGCATGTACAGACATGGCCTCGGAACACGGAGACCGAAAGGTCGAACATGAGTCGTATAGAAGATACGATCAACATGAAGATGTTCACCGATGATGACTAGTCCGTCTCACGTGATGATCGAACACGGCCTAGTTTGACTCGGATCATGTAATCACTTAGATGACTAGAGGGATGTCTATCTGAGTGGGAGTTCATAAGATGAACTTAATTATCCTGAACATAGTCAAAAGGTTTTTGCAAATTATGTCGTAAGCTCACGCTATAGTTCTACTGTTTAGATATGTTCCTAGAGAAAAAAAATAGTTGAAAGTTGATAGTAGCAATTATGCGGACTAGGTCCGTAAACTGAGGATTGTCCTCATTGCTTCATAGAAGGCTTATGTCCTTAATGCACCGCTCAGTGTGCTGAACCTCGAACGTTGTCTGTGGTTGTTGCGAACATCTGACATACACGTTTTCATAACTACGTGATAGTTCAGTTAAACGGTTTAGAGTTGAGGCACCAAAGACGTTTTTGAAACATCGCGAAACATATGAGATGTTTTGAGGGCTGAAATTGGGATTTCAGGCTCGTGCCCATGTCAAGAGGTATAAGACCTCCGACGATTTTCTTAGCCTGCAAACTAAGGGAGAAAAGCTCAATCGTTGAGCTTGTGCTCAGATTGTCTGAGTACAACAATCATTTGAATCGAGTGGGAATTGATCTTCCAGATAAGACAGTGATGGTTCTCCAAAGTCATTGCCACCAAGCTGTTAGAGCTTCGTGATGAACTATAACATATCAGGGATAGATATGATGATCCTTGAGGTATTCGCGATGTTTGGCACCGCGAAAGTAGAAATCAAGAAGGAGCATCAATTGTTGATGGTTGGTGAAACCACTAGTTTCAAGAAGGGCAAGGGCAAGAAGGGATACTTCATGAAACAGCAAATCAGATGCTGCTCTAGTGAAGAAACCCAAGGTAAAACCCAAACCCGAGACTAAGTGCTTCTGTAATAAGGGGAACAACCACTAGAGCAGAATTACCCTAGATACTTGGTAGATAAGAAGGCTGGCAAGGTCGATAGAAGTATATTGGATATACATTGTGTTAATGTGTACTTTGCTAGTACTCCTAGTAGCACCAGGGTATTAGATACCGGTTCGGTTGCTAAGTGTTAGTAACTCGAAACAAAAGGCTACGGAATAAACGGAGACTAGCTAAAGGTGAGCTGACGATATGTGTTGGAAGTTTTTCCAAGCTTGATATGATCAAGCATCGCACGCTCCCTCTACCAAAGAGATTGGTGTTAAACCTAAATAATTGTTATTTGGTGTTTGCGTTGAGCATAGACATGATTGGATTACGTCTATCGCAATACGGTTATTCATTTAAGGAGAATAATGGTTACTCTGTTTATTTGAATAATACCTTCAATGGTCTTACACCTAAAATGAATGGTTTATTAAATCTCGATCATAGTGATACACATGTTCATGCCAAAAGATAGTAATGATAGTACCACTTACTGGTGGCACTGCCATGTAAGTCATATTGGTTTAAAAACGCATGAAGAAGCTCCATATTGATGGATCTTTGGGCTCACTCGTTTTTGAAAAGTTTGAGACATGCGAACCATGTCTATTGGTGTATATGCATGAAGAAACTCCATGCAAATGGACCGTTTTGACTCACTTGATTTTGAATCACTTGGGACATGCAAATCATACCACATGGGCAAGATGACTGAAAAGCCTCATTTTCAGTAAGATGGAACAAGATAGCAACTTGTTGGAAGTAACACATTTTGATGTGTGCAGTCCAATGAGTGCTGAGGCATGCAGTGAATATCGTTATGTTCTTACTTCACAGATGATTCGAGTAGATGTTGAGTATATTTACTTGATGAATCACGAGTCTGAATTATTGAAAGGTTCAAGTAATTTCAGTGTGAAGTTGAAAGATCGTCGTGACAAGAGTATAAAAGATCTGTGATATGATCATAGAGATGAATATCTGAGTTACGAGTTTTGGCACAGAATTAAGACATTGTGGAAATAGTTTCACAACTAATACAGCCTGGAACACCATAGTGTGATGGTGTGTCCGAACATCATAACTGCACCCTATTGGATATGATGCATACCATGATGTCTCTTATCGAAGTACCACTATAGTTTATGGGTTAGGCATTAAAGACAACCACATTCACTTTAAATAGGGCACCACGTAATTCCGATGAGATGACACTGTATGAATTATGGTTTAGAGAAACCTAAGTTGTTATTTCTTAAAAGTTTGGGGCTGCGACGCTTATATGAAAAAGTTTCAGGTTGATAAGCTCGAACCCAAAGCGGATAAAATGCATCTTCATAGGAAACCCAAAATAGTTGGGTATACCTCCTAATTCAGATCCGAAAGCAATATGGATTGTTTCTAGAATCGGGTCCTTTCTCGAGGAAAAGTTTCTCTCGAAAGAATTGAGTGGGAGGATGGTGGAGACTTGATGAGGTTATTGAACCGTCTCTTCAACTAGTGTGTGGCAGGGCACAGGAAGTTGTTCCTGTGGCACGTACACCAACTGAAGTGGAAGCTTATGATAGTGATCATGAAACTTCGGATCGAGTCACTACCAAACCTCGTGGGATGACAAGGATGCGTACTACTTCAGAGTGGTACGTAATCCTGTCTTGGAAGTCATGTTGCTGGACAACAATGAACCTACGAGCTATGGAGAAGCGATGGTGGGCCCGGATTCCGATAAATGGCTCAAGGCCATAAAACCCGAGAGAGGATCCATGTATGAAAACAAAGTGTAGACTTTGGAAGAACTACTTGATGGTCGTAAGGCTGTTGAGTACAGATGGATTTTGAAAGGAAGACAGACAATGATGGTAAGTGTCACCATTGAAGAAAGCTCGACTTGTCGTTAAGAAGTTTCCCGACAAGTTCAAGGAGTTGAGTGCGGTGAGACTTTCTCACTCGTAGCGATGCTAAGAGTCTGTTGGAATTATATTAGCAATTACTGCATTATTTATGAAATCTTGCAGATAGGATGTCAAAACATTGTTTCCTCGACGATTCTTGAGGAAAGGTTGTATGTGATACAACCGGAAGGTTTTGTCTATCCTGAAATATGCTAATAAGTATGCAAAGCTCCAGCAATCCTTCTGAGGACTGGAGTGAGCATCTCGGAGTTGGAATGTATGCTTTGATGATGATCAAAGATTTTGGGTGTATACAAAGTTTATGAGAAACTTGTATTTCCAAAGAAGTGAGTGGGAGCACTATAGAATTTCTGATGAGTATATGTTGTTGACATATTAATGATCAGAAATGACGTAGAATTTCTGGAAAGCATAAAGGGTTATTTGGATAGTATTTTTCAATGGAAAACCTGGATTAAGCTACTTGAACATTGAGCATCAAGATCTATAAGGATAGATCAAAACGCTTAATAGTACTTTCAAATGAGCACATGCCTTGACGTGATCTTGAAGGTGTTCAAGATGGATCAGTCAAAGAAGGAGTTCTTGCCTGAGTTGTAAGGTATGAAGTTAAGACTTAAAGCTCGACCATGGCAGAATAGAGAGAAAGGAACGAAGGTCGTCCCCTATGCTTAAGACATAGGCTCTACAGTATGCTATGTTGTGTACCGCACCTGAAGTGTGCTTTACCATGAGTCAGTCAAGGGGTACAAGAGTGATCCAAGAATGGATCACAGGACAGCGGTCAAAGTTATCCTTAGTAACTAGTGGACTAAGGAATTTTCTCAATTATGGAGGTGGTAAAAGAGTTCGTCGTAAAGGGTTACGTCGATGCAAGCTTAACACCTATCCGGATAGCTCTGAGTAGAGATACCGGATACGTATAATGGAGCAACAATTTAGAATAGCTCCAAGTAGAACAGTTATTTGGAATAGCTCCAAATAGAACGTGGTAGCTGCATCTAGGAGATGACATAGAGATTTGTAAAGCACACACGGATCTGAAAGGTTCAGACCCGTTGACTATAACCTCTCTCACAAGCAACATGATCAAACCCAAAACTCTTTGGGTGTTAGTCACATGGGGATGTGACCTTGAGTGTTAATCACATATCGATGTGAACTAGATTATTGACTCTAGTGCAAGTGGGAGACTGTTGGAAATATGCCCTAGAGGCAATAATAAATTGATTATTATTATATTTCCTTGTTCATGATAATCGTTTATTATCCATGCTAGAATTGTATTGATAGGAAACTCAGATACATGTGTGGATACATAGACAACACCATGTCCCTAGTAAGCCTCTAGTTGACTAGCTCGTTAATCAATAGATGGTTACAGTTTCCTGACCATGGACATTGGATGTCATTGATAACGGGATCACATCATTAGGAGAATGATGTGATGGACAAGACCCAATCCTAAGCCTAGCACAAGATCATGTAGTTCGTATGCTAAAGCTTTTCTAATGTCAAGTATCATTTCCTTAGACCATGAGATTGTGCAACTCCCGGATACCGTAGGAGTGCTTTGGGTGTGCCAAATGTCACAACGTAACTGGGTGGCTATAAAGGTACACTACGGGTATCTCTGAAAGTGTCTGTTGGGTTGGCACGAATCGAGATTGGGATTTTGTCACTCCGTGTAAACGGAGAGGTATCTCTGGGCCCACTCGGTAGGACATCATCATAATGTGCACAATGTGACCAAGGGGTTGATCACGGGATGATGTGTTACGGAATGAGTAAAGAGACTTGCCGGTAACGAGATTGAACAAGGTATCGGTATACCGACGATCGAATCTCGGGCAAGTACCATACCGCTAGACAAAGGGAATTCTATACGGGATTGATTGAGTCCTCGACATCGTGGTTCATCCGATGAGATCATCATGGAACATGTGGGAGCCAACATGGGTATCCAGATCCCGCTGTTGGTTATTGACCGGAGAACGTCTCGGTCATGTCTGCATGTCTCCCGAACCCGTAGGGTCTACACACTTAAAGTTCGATGACGCTAGGGTTATAAAGGAAGTTTGTATGTGGTTACCGAATGTTGTTCGGAGTCCCGGATGAGATCCCGAACGTCACGAGGAGTTCCGGAATGGTCCGGAGGTAAAGATTTATATATAGGAAGTCCTGTTTCGGCCATCGGGACAAGTTTCGGGGTCATCGGTATTGTACCGGGACCACCGGAAGGGTCCCGGGGGCCCACCGGGTGGGGCCACCTGCCCCGGGGGGCCACATGGGCTGTAGGGGGTGCGCCTTGGCCTACATGGGCCAAGGGCACCAGCCCCTAGAGGCCCATGCGCCAAGATATAGGAAAAAGGGGAGAGTCCTAAAGGGGGAAGGCACCTCCGAGGTGCCTTGGGGAGGATGGACTCCTCCCCCCTCTTAGCCGCACCCCTTCCTTGGAGGAGGGGGCAAGGCTGCGCCTCCCCCCTCTCCCCTGCCCCTATATATAGTGGAGGGGAGGGAGGGCATCCATATCTGAGCCCTTGGCGCCTCCCTCCCTCCCGTGACACCTCCTCCTCTCCCGTAGGTGCTTGGCGAAGCCCTGCAGGATTGCCACGCTCCTCCATCACCACCATGCCGTTGTCCTGCTGCTGGATGGAGTCTTCCTCAACCTCTCCCTCTCTCCTTGCTGGATCAAGGCGTGGGAGACATCGTCGAGCTGTACGTGTGTTGAACGCGGAGGTGCTCTCCGTTCGGCACTAGATCATCGGTGATCTGAATCACGACGAGTACGACTCCATCAACCCCGTTCACTTGAACGCTTCCGCTTAGCGATCTACAAGGGTATGTAGATGCACTCTCCTTTCTACTCGTTGCTGGTCTCTCCATAGATAGATCTTGGTGATTCGTAGGAAAATTTTTGAATTTCCGCTACGTTCCCCAACAACCTCCAATTCTAGCTTTTCTTCTAAAGCCTTCATCATAGCTTCTATGATATGTTTAGTAAATGTTTATTTTTTTCATAAGCATTGGGTCAATTTATCATGGATTGCAACACAGAAATACATTCAGTTAGATAACAACTATCATAATTAAAATCCTTGAAATCCAAAGTAGTGGGCACATAGGTATTTAAAGTTTTGACCTCTCCAAACCCACTTTTATCAAATTTTTCATTAAAATCATCACCCTCCGAACAATTGGGATGCCTTCTAGCTGAAGTTGACTCATCTTCAGTCCATTTTTCATCAAGTTTTAGATTGCCGAACAAAGATTCAATGTGCGAGACACCAACATTTTAATATCTTCATCATGATTATGATAAAAGCCGGGCGTAATCACACTTTCTAAGTGCTTAGCTCTTAATCTAGTAGTTCTTTTAATTAATGGAGACATACATAGCATTTAATGGACTCACTAATATCAAGCTTGGGTGGCAAAATTTTAGATTTGAGATATTCCACATCATGAACAATTCTATCCACGTTCCTAGCCATATCATCATAGCATTGAACATCTTTTGAGAATTAGTAAATTCTTTAATATTACTTTCAAGATCAGAGGCATCCTATTATTATAAGAATTACCATAGGAATTGCCATAATTATTAGGGGAATTTCCAGGAAACGGCCTAGGATTAAAATTGCCTATATAAGCATTACTATTGAAATCATTTCTAGAGACAAAATTCACATCAACGGAATCATTATTTTCTTCAATCAAAGTAGACAATGGCACATCGTTAGGATCAATATGAGCACTCTTACTACCAACCATTTTCATAAGTGCACCCATCTTATCACTCACAGTATTAATTTCTTCAATAGAATTCACCTTTTTACTAGTTGGAGTTATTTCACTATGCCATTGTGAATAATTTGCCATAATATTATCAAGGAGTTTTGTAGCTTCTCCTAATGTTATTTCCATAAAGGTACCACCCGCGATGGAATCTAAAATATTTCTAGAAACAAAGTTCAGTCCTGCATAATTTTTTTGTATGATCATTCATAAGCTTAAGCCATGAGTGGGGCAATTTCTTATCCTTAATTTCATTCTCTCCCAAGATTTTGCAACATGTTCATGCTCAAGTTACTTAAAATTCATGATTTGATTTCTAAGAGAAATATTTGTTTTGCGGGAGGAATATACTTAGTAGTAAAAGTATCCTTAGACTTATTCCAAAAATCAATACTATTTCGTGGCGAGGATGAAAACCAAGTTTTAGCACGATCTCGTAGTGAGAATGGAAATAATTTCAATTTAACAATATAATTATGCACATCTTTTTTCTTTTGCATATCACACAATTCAACAAAAGTATTAAGATGGGATGCATCATCTTCATTAGGACTACCAAAAAATTATTCTTTCATAACAAGATTTAGCAAAGTAGCATTAATATCACACGACTCCGCACTAGTGGCGGGAGGACCAATTGGAGTACTAATAAAATCATTATTATTAGTATTAGAAAAATCATAGTACTTTGTATTTTCTTGAGACATAGTGACAAAGCAAGCAAACAAACAAACAAGCAAACGAAAATATTTTTGTGAAAACTTTTTAGAAGTGGGGGAGATGAAAACGAGAGGCAAATGGAAAATGAAAGTAAATGCAAGTAGATGAGATTTTATGCGAAGGTACTTGATAGGTTTTCGTGATGTCTCCCCGGCAACGACGCCAGAAATTCTTCCTGCTACTTGTGAGCTGCGTTGGAATTTCCTCAAAGAGGAGAGGATGATGCAATACAATAGAGATAAGTATTTCCCTTAATTAAGAACCAAGGTTATCAATCCAGTAGGAGAACCACGCGCAACCTTCTGAACAACACTTACACACAAAAGAACAAATACTTGCACCCAACGTGATCAAGGGGGTTGTCAATCCCCTCGGTAGTTAATTGCAAGGATCAAATCTTATAATGGTAGATAGATAAACAAAACGCAAAATAAAATAACAGTAAATAAATTGCAGCAAGGTATTTTTGGATTTTAATATATGATAAAAGTAGGCCCGGGGGCCATAGTTTTTACTAGAGGCTTCTGTCTCGAATAGAAAGCATACGATGGGTAAAAAAAATAATTTTGGGCAATTGTTAGAAAAGCGGATAGTTATGAAGATATTCAAGGCAATGATCATGTATATAGAAATCATGTCTGAGACAAATAGAACAACTCCTGCCTGCATCTACTACTATTACTCCACATATCGACCGCTATCCAGCATGCATCTAGAGTATTAAGTTCATAAAGAATGTAGTAATGCCTTAAGCAAGATGACATGATGTAGACAAAGTAAACCCAACTAACATGAATAAACCCATCATTTTTCCCTTAATGGCAACAATACAAATACGTGTCTTGTTCCCTACTTTGTCACTGGGATATAGAGCACCGCAAGATTGAACCAATTGCAAAGCACATTTCCCATTGCAAGATAAATCAATCTAGTTGGCCCAATCAAACAGATAGATCAGAGAGAAATACAAAGCTATAAAAATCATGCATAAAAGAGTTCAGAGAAGACTCAAATATTATTCATGAATAATCTAATCATAAACCCACAATTCATCGGATCCCAACAAGCACACTTCAAAAGAAGATTACATCAAATAGATCTCCAAGAACATAGAGGAGAACATTGTATTGAGGATCAAAGAGAGAGAAGAGGTCATCTAGCTACAAGCTATGGACCCGTAGGTCTTTGGTAAACTACTCACACATCATCGGAAGGGCAGCAAGGTTGATGTAGAAGCCCTCCGTGATCGATTCCCCCTCCAGTAAAGTACTGGAAAAGGCCTCCAGATGGGATCACGGAAGAACAAAAAATTGCGGCGGTGGAAAAAGTATTTTGGGTGGCTCTCCGTTGGTTTCCCGACTTTAGAAAATTTATAGAGATGGAATTAGGTCAGACGGAGCCCCGATGGACCCACAAGGTACTAGGGCACGTCCTGAAGCTTCTAGGGTCTCTCTTATCCACAAAAAAATCGTCAAAAAGTTTCATGGCATTTGAACTTCATTTGGTACTGATTTCCTAGAAAACCAAAAATAGGCAAAAACAACAACTGGCAGTTGACACTGGGTTAATAGCTTAGTCCCAGAAAATGAAATATAATTGCATATAAAACATTCAAGATTTATACTATAATAGCATGGAATAATAAAAAATTATAGATAGATTGGAGACATATCAGTGGGCAGTGGAGCGCCATTTTTCATCAATGCCAACACTATTTTTTCAAATATTGTTGGCGTCATCATAATGGGTACGCTAGCTACATATTTTTAGTGCTAGCATCGATATTATGTCAGACGTCACTACTATGTGGGCCCTACTAGGCTGACTAGTTGGAAGATACTACTAATGGTATGTAGTGTTGTCGTGCCAGCACTAAGTTTTGCCTATATATAGGAGTGTTGGCAGCCCTTATTTCTCAAATACATTCACTTCCATTCTCCACAAAATTCTACTCCCACTTAACTAGCTTCTTTGGTGGCATTGGACCCACCGAAGCTTGTCGAATCGGCACGAGCCCATGCGAGCCACGTCGTCTGGGCTTGTCGAAAGTTTGGGACTCCGCCGCCTTGGCCAAGCTCTCCTCTGGACCATTGGCTACGGCATGAGCTTGCCACGGCCAATGCAACCGGCTGCTACTTGCGAGCTGCGTTGGGATTTCCTTAGAGGAGAGTATGATGCAGTAGAATAGAGATAAGTATTTTCCTCAGTTATGAAACCAAGGTTGTCAATCTAGTAGGAGAACCATGCAACACTATGTAAACAAAACATTCACACAAATAACAAATACTTGCAACCCAACACATAGAGGGGTTGTCAATCCCTCAAGGTTACGAGCAAGATTAAACGATATAGTTTTTGTTAGATAGATCAAACAAAAATACAAAATAAAATAAATAAAAGTAAATTGCAGCGAGATATTTTTGATTTTAATACATGATTGAAAATAGACCCGGGGCCATAGTTTTCACTAGAGGCTTCTCTGATAAAAATAGCATACGGTGGGTAGACAAATTACTGTTGGGCAATTGACAGAAAAGCAAATAATTATGATGATATCCAAGGCAATGATCATGTACATAGGCATCATGTATGAGACAAGTAGACCGAAACGTTTCTGAATCTATTACTATTACTCCACACATCGATCGTTATCCCACATGCATCTACTGTATTAACTTCTTGGAAGAACGGAGTAATGCCTTAAGAAAAATGACATGATGTAGACAAGATAAAGTCACGTATGAAATAAATCCCATCTTGTTACCCTTAATACCAATGATACATGTGTGTCATGTCCCTTTCAGTCACTGGATTGAGCATCACAAGATTGAACCCATCACAAAGCACTTCTTCCCATGACAAGATAAATCAATCTAGTTGGCCAAACCAAACCAATAAATCGGAGAAGAAATACGAGGCTATAACAATCATGCATAAAAGAGGTTAGAGAAAACTCAAATAATATTCATGGCTAGATCTGACCATAAAACTCACAATTCATCGGATCCCAAAAAACACACTGCAAAAAGTTATTACATGAAATAGATTTCCAAGAACACCGAGGAAGATCGAAAAGAGATAAGAAGCCATCTAGCTACTAACTATGGACCCATAATGATGCGGAGCATCCCACAGTCATCCCCATGGACACTACCTCGACTACCAAGCTCCATGTGGACCCATGACAAGAGCTCGAGCACGTGCTATTCAATCCGAGGTGACATCTCTCCTACTTGAGATTCGCTTATATTTGAGTGAGACATGTCTGCTGCCTAAGTCAGAAACACTATGTGTGATCAGGTACAATGCACAGGCCACGAAGCCGTGAGCTGAAGAAGTCGAGAGCTGGAGAAGAAGAAGAAAGAAATTTCGGCCTCCGACGACCAGGCAAGCCCGGGCGTGCCAACTCTCTGGTTAGCCTGGAACCAGCCCGGAACCTGGCCCGGACCTTCCGGCCGCCGGAACCTCGGGTCTGCTCGGACCTTCTAGCCCCCGGACGCCAGCCCAGCTCCCCCCATGCCAACTTTCTGGATAGGCCAGACCCTCCCTGGACCTTGGCCCGGAACTTCCGGCAACCGAAACTTCTCGCCTCGCCCGGAACTTTCGGCCCTACCTGTGCGCAGTGACTTGGGCCGAGGCCCATGTACCCCTTCGCCCCCTAGACTATGTATATTCTTCTCCTACCTACGTTTTAGGGTTAGTAATGTGATAGCTCATTTGAGAGATAGAGCTTTTCTCATCCATCCGGATCTACTCCACCGAGAGAGAGACCACAGCCTCTATGGAGAAGATCCACCTTGGATTCAGCACCCCTCATAGGAAGAACTTCAAGACCTCCTCACAGAGATGAACTAGTTACCCTATGTATCGTCTTTTGTTCATCGTGGATCATGTATCTCTTTGTGTTTCGAGGATCTAGCACATGTGTAATCGAATCTTGTTGGTTTGAGTGAATCATCTCATGTTTCTCCTCGTGTTTTCCTTCGTGTTATTATGTTCTTCGTTGGGATCTACTCCAATCATGAAAGATCGGGGATCTAGGGTTCTACCCTACATCATCTTGGTATCATGAGCCATGTTGATCATGATTTTGGAGCCTCCCTCTTTGTTTTCTAGCCTAATTTTGTTGTGATTCGTCCCAATTTTGAAAATCCCCAAAAAATAGCCCTCCCATTTTTTTGTGATTTGTTGGTATGATAAAGTTTTGTTGGATTCGATCCATGGATTTTGTGTGTGGCACGTCGATCTAGCTTTCCCACCCTTCCATCGACCCAAAAAATTTCTTTCCCCCCTCTGATTTGGGTTTTTCCTGAAGTTTTTCCACCCAAAGCCACAATCCCCAAATTTCCTGTTCTTGGCAGAATCGTGACCCCCGGAACTTCCGTCCCCGCCCGGACCTTCCGGCCTCCCCCGGAACTTCCGGACCCCGGACCTTCCGTCCACCCCCGCTACTGGAAATAGAGAATTTGCCATCAGTCAGATATTTGCCATCCGCTTGCGGATGGCAAAGAAGATCTTTGCCGTCTGCTTCCAAAAAATGGACGGTAAAGAAAGGGCTGACGACAAAGACCCTATTTACCATCAGCCAGTTCTTTGCCATCGGCTGGCCAACGGGAAAGAAACTTTGCCATCCGCTGGCGGACGGTAAAGAGGTGGGTGGGGTCCAGTGGAGGCCCAAACCCTAATGGCCCTCCAGGCCCCCCATTTGCCGTCCGCTAGCAAACGGCAAAGAACGTGCCCACTAACGCCTCTAACGGCCACCCTCCCTCTCTCCCCTGCCCCACCCCTCTCTCTTCCCCTCTCTATACACCCGCGCACCCTCGCGCCTGCGCCATCGTCGCCCCACCCCCTCCCTCCCCGTCATCCCGTCGCCTTTGTCGCCCGCCGCCCCGCACCGC
>NC_041387.1:176023223-176027085 GCF_002162155.2 Triticum dicoccoides | reverse complement strand
AGCGCCACCTGACCCCACCCTCCCTGACCCGAAACCCCGTCGGCCCTGCCCCCGTCACCCCAGGCTGCCCGTCCTGCCCTCCTCCTCCACCGCTGATCGGTCGCCACTGCCGCCCCGCCCCCCTCATCCACCGCCGCCAGTCGCCACCGCTGCCCTCTCTCTAGTGAGCTCCACCGCTGCACTCTCTCCTTTTTTTTCTTATTTTTTTCTGTTTTTAAGATTTACTTTAGTTTAGGCTTAGTTTAGTTTAATTTTAGTTAGGTTGATGGCAAAAACAATAATGCTAAGTTACTCATCTTTCAATTTCAATGTGCAGTTGTTTCGTCGCTGCGAGGGTCTGGTGTTCGATGAGATCCGTCCCTGCGTTCGTGGGTGAGCACAAATGACATCTCCTCCCCCCTTAATTATTTGCTCTGTTCCAGCCTTCGTGCCGATGACACTAGCTAGGTAACTATAGTCGTGTAACCAGTATGTGTCTCCTGTCCAAAAGGGTTGCATCGATAAATATGCATTTAGTTGCATATTTATCACCGTAACTCATTCGAATTGTCCAGCGATTTCCACGGACAGCCCGAGTATGTGTAGACTGAGTACGTTCTCCATGCTCTACCCCATTCCGAGACAAAATTTCGTAAGCGCCTCCCTGTTGTTCTCCGGATGCACATTCACTCGGCTTTTTGCCGAGACGTGTATCAGGAGAACAGCGGGGAGATACTGCCGAAATTTTGTCTCGGAATGGGGTAGAGCATGGAGAACATACTCCCTCTACACATACTCAGGTGGGATTAGGACCTATCTTTACCTATTAGAGTGTAGGTTGCATGGACGTAATAAAATTAACAAACTAGATTAACTGATGAATATACATGCTGAATTATATATATTTCTTGTATGTCCAGTAGCTAAGCAAGATGAGTGATTGTGCGTGGATTTACACCGAGCGCACTAGTCAGAAAGAGATTAGAATGAATGATTAACAAAGCCAAGGGGTTTGTCAAAGTCGCATTTGCAAACGGCCAGAGGAAAAACTGGTGCCCCTATGTCCGGTGCAACAATTGGGAAAAGAGGACAAAGGATGAAATGGGCAAACACCTGCAGAAGAGTGGCTTTATGCCCGGTTATACGGTGTGGACATTTCATGGTGAGCCTGCCCAACGTGCCAGAGCTGAGGTGGTTCATCGTTGCATCGACGAGCATGGTACCGGGGTGGAAGAGATGGTGCAAAACTTTGATGATGCTCGGGATTCGGACGAAGAGATGGAGGAATCTGCAAAGGCCTTCAATGAAATGTTAGAGTCTTCCAAACGTCCGCTTCATGAGCACACTAAGCTTTGTCATCTGGATGCCATCTCACAAATAATGGCTCTGAAGGCTCAATTCAACTTGGGTAGATAATGCTACGACGCAATGATGACAGTATTTGGACGCTTTCTACCCAAAGGCCATGTACTGCCTACAAACCTATACCAGTCAGACAAAATCCTCCGTGCTCTTAAGATGCCCTATGAGAATATACATGCCTATGAGAAAGGATGTGCCTTATTTAGGCTTGAGTATGCAGACTTGAACTATTGTCCCATTTGCAAGTCTTCCAGGTATATTGTGGTAGATAATGGTATGGGTGAGAAGACGCAGACCAAATCCCGTAATGTTCTTCGGTATATGCCAATCGTACCAAGACTTCAATGTATTTTCATGATCAAAGAGATAGCCAGACAGATGACATGACACATAACGGGTAAAAGAACCAAACTAGATGCAGATAGGAATCTAATGATGGTACACACATCGGATGGTGAAGCGTGGAAGTGCTTCGATGCATTATATGCAGAAAAAGCGGCAGATCCAAGGCATCCTCGAGTCGGCATCAGCACGGATGGGTTCATTGTCTTTGGTTTGACGACAACCCAATATAGTTGTTGGCCCATATTTGCCTTTCCACTCAGTCTCCCCCCTCGGACAAATTATGCAAAGAAATAACATTTTCCTGACGTTGATAATTCCAGGGTTGAACTATACGGGGAAGAATATGAATGTGTACATGCATCCACTTAAGGACAAATTGCAAGAAGCTTGGGATAATGGGTTCAAGACATACGACGCCTTTAACAAATAGAACTTCATAATGCGTGTCTGGTACATGTACTCGACGCATGACTTGCTGGCGTATGCGCTATTCATTGGCTGGTGTGTGCATGGAAGGTTCCCGTTCCCCACATGCAAGGCAGCTCTTGAGTTTCATTGGCTGTAGGAGGGTCGCAAGTTTTCTTGCTTCGACTTGCATAGACAGTTCCTGGATCCTTGCCATAAGTTCAAGAAAGACAAGAAGAACTTCATGAAAGGTAGAGTTGTCAAAAACTCTACACCACCTTCGTTGGCAGGTCAAGATACCTTGGATTAGTTAAACGCTCTAGAGCCAGGTCCAGAGCGTCCAGGGTATTTTAAGGGGTATAATTCGAAACACGCTTAGACTCACAAGACATGTTGTGGGATTTGCCTTACTTCAAAGACCTCCTTTGCCCACACAACATCGACGTGATGCACACTGAAAAGAATATCCCCGAGGCACTTTTTGGTACATTATTGGGCATAGAGGGGAAGTCAAAGGATAATACTAAGGGTAGAGTCGATCAAGAGGCGCTATGTCATAGACCGTTACAAAACATGCAAGAACCGAAAGGAAAGCAGAACTGGACGAAGCCAAAGGCATGTTTCAATCTTGGAAGGCCAGCTATGAGGGAAATTATCTTGTGGGTGAAAATGCAGTTGATGTTCCCCAATGGGTATGCAGCGAATCTAAAGAGGGGAGAGAGTCTTGACAAATTGAAAATATTTGGTCTCAAGAGTCATGATTGGCACATATGGATTGAGCGGGTAATGCCGGTGATGTTGTGTGGCTTCATCCCTGAGGATGAATGGCTAGTATTGGCGGAGCTGAGCTGCAACTTAGAAGAGATGGAAGAGTTGGAAGAGATGGAAGAACTATCACCTATCGTGCTAGAAGAGATGGAAAAGTTGGTGCCGGAGTTGATCTGGAAGTTAGAGAAGATCTTTCCGCCGGGCTTCTTTAATCCAATGCAACACTTGATTTTGCATCTCCCGACCGAGGAAAGATTGGGGGGCCCGTGCAAAATCGTTGGTGGTACGCAACTGAGAGGTTGCAGAAGAAGCTCCAAGCAAACACTACTAGGGAAAACCCTATACACAGAACTTTAGCAGTAGCGTGGGTCAAAAAAGCACGCTGGTGCTAATTAGCAGTAGCGCGCCTGAGGTAACCGCGCTGCAGATAAAGATCTAGCAGTAGCGCGTCTTGCTGTACACACGTTACTACTAAAATTCCCATGGCTTAGCCCATAGGCTACACATAGTAGTAGCGATCTATGACAAACCGCGCTACCGCTACGTTGTTTGTAGCAGCGCGTTTTAATATAAACTCGTTGCTGCTAAAGGTTATAAAATTAAATGGAAAGAAAATGGAAAGGTAATTGAAAATGAAAGAAATAGAATAAGGTGAAAGGAAACAAATAAAATGTGAAAAAAACTAAATGGAAAAGGGAAAAAAGAGAAAGGAGTAGCAGTAGCGTGTATCAGAGAACGCGCTGTAGCTAAGATAGCAGCAGCGCTTTTCCCGGAACGCGCTACTGCTACTTCTGACTTAACCACGGGGTTCGTCCTTCCCCACGCCACTTTCCACCAAATCCAACTCTCTCCACTCTCGCCGCCGCCGTCGCCCGTCGGCCGCCGCGCGCTCTCCGCACCCTCTACGCCGCCCTGACCCCGACCTCAACGCCGCCCCCGCCCCCGACCTCAACGCCGCCTCGACCCCAGATTCAACGCCGCCCCTGCCCCTGACCTCAACGCC
>NC_041387.1:175945260-176022958 GCF_002162155.2 Triticum dicoccoides | reverse complement strand
CCGCCCCGACCCCGACCTCGACGCCGGCCGCCATCCGCCGCGCGCCCGAGCCCCGACCCGGACCTCGACGCCGCCCTGCCCCTCCCTCGTCGCAGGCACCCGAGGTGAGCATGCCCGCTCCTCCCTCTCCCCTACCTCTGCCTAGGGTTTCTTTATATTTTAGTTGCATATTAAGTTTATTTTTATTTATAGTAAGTTTATTTTAGTTGCATATTAAGAACCAGGTACTAATTAGGTACTAGAATATTTTTATTTATAGTAAGTTTATTTTTAGTAAGAACTAGTTGAATTAATAGAACTAGTTAGTAAGAACTTGTTTCTATTTTTTAGTTAAAGCAATTTTTTCCGCCTCGACGTGGACGATGCCTATCCCGCATCCTCGTCGTCGAGTCGGCGGAGGACGACACCTGCTTGACCAGATCGGCCATGTCCGGGACTAGGCTCCGCCGGGGTGGTACTAGGAGGCGCTACCTACTGGGGGGCGCAGGTTGGTGAGGAGCCAGCCTGTCGTTGACCCGAACCTTCTTTGGTGGAGGTCGCGTGGGCCAGTGACGATGGGAGGCTCGAGGACTCCGCGGAGGTGGTGCGTCACCGTGTCAGTGAGGAGGACGCGCACGTCCGTCGCTACTTGTTTGCGTTGGAGCACAGGCCGTTCTCCAATACCTGGCAGGTTCTCCGGGGATCTCGTGATGGTTCCTTGATGGTTCCTTCTCTGTGGGTGTCCACCGCCCGCGCTGATACCCGTCGTGTGCTAGGGTTTTAGTTGTATTAGTGATTTTATATGTATGACACTATTCATGATGTATTAGTGATAATATTCGACGATGTACGGACACATGAGATGATTTACTTTTGCTTATTGAATGCATGCTAATTTGAGTCCTATAAGATATTTTGAAATGTATATCTTGTGTTGCTCAATATCCAAGTGGCCCATCATGTTTGCAGGTTACACCTCCGAGTGGCCTATGTTTTGCCGGAGTGTTGATTCATTTCCGTTCCGGCAAATTTCAGGCGCTCAATATGTCCTATTTTAGCAAATTTCATGCCGGATTTTTCCGTGAATTTTGGCATGACTTGTGCCATAATATGTAGGAAATATCGAGTGCCCCGGATTTGTGTGTTGAGTATCTTGGTAGTTGTCTTCGATCGATTTTCAATTAATGTTTTAACTATGAACATAGGAAATGTCTGACGATGAAAAGGATTTCGGTATTTGCAAATACTGCGAAGACGAGCGCGGCCTGTGTGACGGAATCTTCCTAGATGATGATAGGCGCTTCAGCATCAAGCTGGACAAGAACTTCGAAGTGGATACAGTAAGTCACAGCGACAAGTCTTTTTTCGTAATTAAGCATGACATCTGCTTCATTTGCTTCCACTTATATTTTTTTTACTATTCTACTAGCGTATCCCCTGCCATGCAAGAGATTTTGTATTGGATAAGATAGGTTTCAGTCATAGTATGGAGGAAAAGAAAGTTTACTTGAAGACCGAGCATGGTTATATTTTCCATGCAAAATTGTACAATTCAGATGACTACACCTATTTTCGATGCAAAACATGGCGAGCACTATGCAAGACTTATGCATTTGAGCCTAATATGGTTATCACCTTTGATATTCGTCCGGAAGATGATATTGAAGGTAATACCGAGATCTGGGTCGATGTGCAGACGCCTCCAGTTATACCATTATGTAAGTTTCTCAACCATATTTATGTCTTTGATATTGTTTATTCAAAAATAGTTGACAACTAATTTGTATTGTCAGCTTATTTCGGTGCAAGCAAACATGTCCAGCGCTTGGTAGACAGGACCGTATACTGTCCTGGGGCTGAACTCAACTGCGAGGAGCTCAGTCATTATGTTTCATGGCTTGAGGATCTTGATACTGTCAAGACAAATTTTCTTCCTGCATTTAGAAATGTTAGTACTGAAAATGTGCGACCAATAGTGTTCGTAATGAACTACGGTCACATCTATTTAGGAAGGATGGTAAGATTTTTACTATTTGTCATCAGTGCATCTTTTCCATACATTATTTTTGAAACTAAACTTCATTGCTAAGTATGTTAACATACGATGTTCTTCAATAGGGACTCCCGATGAATGTTGTGCCTTATGGGATCGAGACTAAAGGTACCATGAGTATTATCAGCTTACGGCCAAGATATCCTACAGATTACTTTAGTGCATTCAAGATTAGCGACGGATGCTTAATAGTGCAAGACTGGACCAAATATGTGATGGGGGAGCGCAGAGAAGTACTAGGGGGCAGCAAACAGATGTGCTACCCACGATTAGGAGACATGTTCATCTGCATGCTCCAGCTTGATCAAGGAGGAGAGCTATACATGTGTTATGTTAGTTTACCTAAGAGAGAGCAGCAGGAGTGATTAGCTAGCTAGAAATGAGTTTGAGGATGATGATGTGCTACACTATATTACTATGATGATAAAATAGCTAGTGTTGGTGGTAATGACTATGATGTTTATTATTAGCTAGTGTTAGTGGTGATTAAATAAATACTGTTTTTTAGACAGAAATAAATACTGTTGGTGGTAATGACTATGAGGATGATTAAATAGCTTGTGCTGGCAGATTAGATTCAAGTGGAGGCAACATGTGGTGCACATCGAAAGTACTACTAGTCCAAACTAGATCAAGTTTGGATTAGTAGTATACTTTTGACATGCACCACATATTGCCTCCACTTGAACCTAATCCACCTTCATTTGACACACTGTTATGGACATAATGATGTAAACCTCATAACTGGTATTGTACCAGTATTTGTACGATGGCGCATAAATACACTAAAAATAAAAAAATAAAAAAAGTACTAGTAGCGATGGACAGAAAACACGCTGCAAGTAGTTACCTTAGCAGCAGCGTGGTACCGAACAAACGCTGCAGCTATTTGTCCTAGCAGTAGCGCGGGCAGGCACGTGCTGCTGCTAAGCAATAGGTGTAGCGCCTTATTAGTAGCGCGCCCTCCCATGCTACTAGTGAGCACAAAACCCGCGCTACTGCTAGGGTTTTCCCTAGTAGTGAAAATGTAAAAATAAACGTAGAATTGAAGCATCGATGGCCGATGCATTCATTACTAAGGAGGCGACAAACTTTGTGACAACACACTACGAAGCCAAATATCGTCATTTGCATAATCCGAAGCCTCAGTACAATGTTGGCGAGCATAAAAAAGGTGGATCCAACCTCAGCCTATGCAAAGGGAATCTCGCACCAGCCGGTGCTTCGAAACCAATATCGTTGAATGTCGAAGAATGGCGGACCATTTCGTTGTATATCTTCACCAACCTAACAGAAGTGTGGCCGTACATCGAGTTAGTTCCCGCGGTACATTTTTTGTAACTTCTAATTCCTTTGAACTTCTCTTATTACCGGATATTTTTTGATACAGTCGATACGTCACAAAATTCTTGGATGGAGCGGTGACCCAAAAGGAATCCATCAAAGAGTATGAGCTTCTGGCAAAGCAAGGAGACGGTTTTCACGGTTTCATCTCTTGGTTCAAGCAAACGGTAATTTCCATTATACCATTCTCATTTGTTCGTCTAATTTGCGGCTAATGCAACAATCCTTTCATATTAAACTTGTAGGCTAATTCCGGGTCTATGTACGCCGAATTGAGACAAATCACTAATGGTTTTGACTTTAAGGTCCGTTCAATTGACAAATACGACATCAACGGGTATCACTTTCATACCTACGGCAAAGAGCTATCTATGGCCGACCGATAGTCTACAAATTGTTGTTTCTCTGCTACCGGTGATGGAGGTATCGAGTATCATGGGAGAGTTGAAGCAATTTATGAACTTCTATTCTATGGTCAAAACGCACCGAATGTCATAGTCTTCAAATGTTACTGGTTCCAGCCGGAGGAGACTAGAAGGACGCATGAACATATAGGGCTAGTCTAAATCAAACAAAGCACCCATTTAGATGTTCCCGATGTCTATATTACGTCTCAATAGACGACCCAAGTTTTCTATCTACCGTGGGCGGGCCAAATTGATCCAAATCTGAATGGTTGGGATGTCGTTTATGAAGTGCCACCACGTGTTAGACCACCTCCCTCCAATGAAGAGGATTATGAACCTCACATTAATCCAGACACATATGAAGGTGAATTCTTCCAAGAAACACGTCTTTCCAAAAAAATGCTTCAAGAAACGCTCTACTTCACACCAGAACATTGAAGTAGATAGCGATAGTGAACCCGACTTCACCCCTGAGCCGGAACAAGAAGAGCCCAAGCAGAGGTTACTGTTGCGGATGACTTGTCAATGCTTGACCAATTACGTAAAGGTGGCCTTCCACATGTAGATGTCGCTGAACCCGATGAGCACTTCATTAATGATAGTGATGTTGATGATGCATTTATTGATCCCGGAGCATTTATTGAACCCGACGATCAAGATTATTATTACGTAGTCATTTTTTTTTACGTTGTACTTGATTTATATAGTTACTTTTTATGATTTATATAGTTACTTGTATAATTTTCTTACTTTGTATGATTGTTTGTTATACCTAGTGCCATGGTCTTGATATCCATCCCTGTCGGCCCTCACCTAGTTTATGATTCGAATGTGGTATATTCTCTTTTGTAACTATTTGTTGCATTTCGCATTTATGACAATTATGGCCATCAAGTTGGCATAGAGATATTTTTATCTAGGGGGTATGTGAACCATAAATTGCAACCGATCCTCTTGTCGAGAAGATAAATTTAGTTGAAAAAGAAAGTGAGTATTTGAAAGAAAAAATTAAAAGAATTGAAGAAGAAAAGATCAAATTGGTGTTGTATGTTGCCAATGTCCTCGATGATCACAAGATGAAGATGAACGCAATGCGCTTGAAGATGGATGAAATGCGCTTGAATATTAAGAAATTAGAAAATATGCCATTGGTAATGAGGCTTGGTATCATTATGCCGCTGGATCAATTGTTACCTTAGTTGCGATCTTCATCGCATTTGTTGTGATGAGGGTAAGTTTCTCTAGTGTTTTGCTAAACAAATGCACACTTAGCTTATTTTCCTCCTAAATGGCATAATTACCTAAGTTAGATAAAAAATGTGCTATACTTACATAAGTTGGCTCAAAAATGGCATCATCACCTAGGTTCGCACAAAAATGACCTATACTTACCTTATTTTCCTCCAAATTGACATAATAAGCTAAGTTGGCTAAAAATGGCATAATTACGTCTGTTAGCTCTAAAATGACACAAATAAGAAATAAGAAGAAGAAAAACAAGAAAGCGGAGAAAAAGAAAGAATGGAAGAAGAAGAAATAGAAGAAAAGGAAAGAATGAAAGAAGAAAAATGAGAATGAGGAGGAAAGGGACAAAAAGATACAAGAGAAGAAGAAAGATGAGAAAAGAAGAAGAAGCAGAAGAAGAAGAAGAAGAAGAAGAAGAAGAAGAAGAAGAAGAAGAAGAAAAGAAGAAGACGAAGAAAAGAAGAAGAAGAAGAAGAAGAAGAAGAACATTCTTATTCTTCTTCTTCTTCTTCTTCTAGTCTTCTCTTCTTCTTCTTCTTACTTCTTCTTCTAGTATTCTCTTCTTATTCTTCTTTCTTCTTATAGTCTTCTCTTCTTCTAGTCTTCTCTCTTGGGGAAGTAGTAATTTCAAAAAAATTCCTACGCACACACAAGATCATGGCGATGCATAGCAACGAGAGGGGGAGTGTATCTTCATACCCTTGAAGATCGCTAAGTGGAAGCATTTATCAACGCGATTGATGTAGTCGTACGTCTTCACGATCCGACCGATCCAAGTACCGAACGCACGGCACCTCCGAGTTCTACACACGTTCAGCTCGATGATGTACTTGCCTTCTCGATCCAGCAAGATGGGTGAAGTAGCAGATGAGTTCCGGCAGCACGACGGCGTGGTCACGGTGTTGGTGAAGAACAATCTCCGCAGGGCTTCGCCTAAGCACTACGGAAACTATGACAGAGGATAAACTAGAGGGGACGGGGTTGCTGGCACATGGCTTGGAGTTTCTTGATGTGTCTTTGGTGCTAGCCCTGCCCCTCTATTTATATGTTGAGCCTTGGGGTCGAAACTTGGAGTAAAAGCCTCCACAAAGTCGGTTTCACCCGAAAGGCAAGCGTCCTTCTCGGACTCCAAGGCCAGACGCCAGGGACCCTGGCGTCTGGCCCCTGGACTCCGCAAAACTTCATTTTGCGCTTTCCAAAAACCTTGTGGGCTTTCCCCTTTGGCCCAAATAATGTGTTCTCGTACCCAAACATTTCGGGAAACATCCGGAACCCCTTCCGGTGAATTCCGGAACCCTTCCGGAGACCAAACAACATTATCCCATATATTAAACTTCATCTCCGGACCATTCCGAAGTTCCTCGTCATGTTCGTGATCTCATTCGGGACTCCGAACAACATTCGGTTACCAACATACATAACTCATATAATACTATATCGTCAATGAACGTTAAGCGTGCGGACCCTACGGGTTCGAGAACTATGTAGACATGACCGAGACATCTCTCTGGTCAATAACCAACAGCGGAACCTGGATGCCCATATTGGCTGCTACATATTCAAACCGCATAACAACATACATTGTCCCCTTTGTCATCGGTATGTTACTTTCCCGAGATTCGATCGTCGGTATCTCAATACCTAGTTCAATCTCGTTACTGGCAAGTCTCTTTACTCGTTACGTAATGCATCATTCCATAACTAACTCATTAGCTACATTGCTTGCAAGGCTTATAGTGATGTGCATTACCGAAAGGGCCCAGAGATACCTCTCTAACAATCGGAGTGACAAATCCTAATCTCGAAATACACCAACTCAACATGTACCTTCGAAGACACCTATGGAGCTCCTTTATAATCACCCAGTTACGTTGTGACGTTTGGTAGCACACAAAGTGTTCCTCCGGTAAACGGGAGTTGCATAATCTCATAGTCATAGGAACATGTATAAGTCATGAAAAAAGCAATAGCAACATACTAAATGATCAAGTGCTAAGCTAACGGAATGGGTCAAGTCAATCACATCATTCTTTTAATGATGTGATCCCACTAATCAAATGACAACTCATGTCTATGGCTAGGAAACACAACAACTTTGATCAACAAGCTAGTCAAGTAGAGGCATACTAGTGACACTATGTTTGTCTATGTATTCACACATGTATTATGTTTCCGGTTAATACAATTCTAGCATGAATAATAAACATTTATCATGAAATAAGGAAATAAATAATAACTTTATTATTGCCTCTAGGGCATATTTCCTTCAGTCTCCCACTTGCACTAGAGTAAATAATCTAGTTCACATCGCCATGTGATTTAACATCAATATTCATATCTGTATATGATTAACACCCATAGTTCACATCGTCATGTGACCAACACCCAAAGGGTTTACTAGAGTCAATAATCTAGTTCACATCCCTATGAGATTAACACCCAAAGAGTACTAAGGTGTGATCATGTTTTGCTCGTGAGAGAAGCTTAGTCAACGGGTCTGTCATATTGAGAGCCGTATGTATTTTGCAAATATTCTATGTCTACAATGCTCTGCACGGAGCTACTCTAGCTAATTTCTCCCACTTTCAATATGTATCCAGATTGACAATTAGAGTTATCTGGATCGGTGTAAAAGCTTGCACCGAGGTAACTCTTTACGATGGACTCTTTCATCACCTGCATAATCGAGAAATATTTTCTTAGTCCTCACTAAGGATATTCTTGACCAATGTCCAGTGATCTACTCCTAGATCACTATTGTACTCCCTTGCCAAATTCAGAGCAAGGTATACAATAGGTCTGGTACATAGCATACTTTATAGAACCTATGACTGAGGCATAGGGAATGACTTTCATTCTCTTTTCTATTTTCTGTCGTGGTCGGGATTTGAGTCGTACTCAATTTCACACCTTTGCAACACAGGCAAGAACTCTTTCTTTGACTGTTCCATTTTGAACTTGTCATGGTATTCTCACGGGGGGTGTACATCGGGCAGTACAAAGTGCTCCTGGAGCTGTATCTGGGATCAGTGCCAAGTGCATCTGATCTGGTATATCGGATGGGCGGATGAGCATGTGTGCTCTAGTGGCCGAATGGCACTTGGTCGTGGGTGTGTGCGTGAGCATGTGTGTGCCCATGGGAGTCCATGGGATTCCATGGGAGTCCATCCTCTGGATGGATGGATGTGTGCCTTTATATTGGCATGGCTAGCTTACTATCTAAGCTATGTGGTGGTATGGGAGCAAGGCATGGTGGGTGTCATGCTTGTCCCCTGGGTCACTTCATAAATAGTGCCAGGGGACAAGTGACACTATACATGATGGCATCGAGGTACAACCGTCTCATCCGCGGTATGGCTGCCACGTCGGGGTCTTGTCGGTGTCGCTTCGGGCTGCAGTCGGCAGCCGGCTGGTTGGCACAGTCGGCAGCCGGCTGGTTGGAGCAGTCGGCAGCCAACAGTCGGCCGGACAGAGCAGTCGGACGGGGAGCCGGCAGGAGCGGCCGGGCAGTCGGACTGAGGGGCTTTGCTAGCTCCGATGTCTTGAAATATCGTCTTGCCGTCTTCGGGGTACCCGTGGTCAATTACTCCGATAATAGCCCCCAAGCCTCCGGGCAGCTTGGCAAAGATGGGCGGGGTTTTTTTGGCGAGTGTTCATGGAAATGATCATGAAAAAAAGACAAAGTTAGTCCATGCAGATATATCAAATGTTTGCTTTTAGCATTGCAAGTTTTATGCGGAGGGTGCCGACTCGGTTTCGTCCGAGCCCCCTTCTATCTTTTTCATGTCCCCTCCGCTCTTTGGCTTGTGCTCTCGCTAGCCGGACAGCCGCTCTGCGGTCTGTGGCTGAGAGTGGGCCGCGGAGTGGAGCGTACAATACTCAGACTCTGGGAGCGAATTTAACCGAGTAGATACTCATAAAGGAAACGGTCGGGTCGCCCGAAGTGTTTTTCTTTCCGGACGTTTTTCGCGTGGGTGGCCTCCAGCGTTCACTCTTGCCAGTCGGACAGCCGCTCTGCGATCTGTGACTAAGAGTGGGCCTTTGGTACCGCGCACGCTACTAAGCCGTCTGTGGGAACTAACGTCTCAGGCCAAGCGGCCAGCCCCCGGGCCAACTCTGGCTAGCGCCGGGGCGAACAGTGATGCAACTGTAATAAAATGTGGAGATAGCCCTCAAGCATCGCTCAGGGTTATCCGTGCTTTCGCGATGCAAAAAATATGCGGGTGAGGAGCTCACATTGATTTTCGTGTAGTCGCGGTCGTCGAAGACAGCTGGCGCAACTCGGCGCTCGCGGAGCACGCCGGCGCACCCGCTGGGTGTAGCCTTCGAGCCCCTGGGTGCTTGAAGGGGGGTCCCGGCCGGTCAGGCTCGACCGGCCAGGCGGCGAGGCGTCTTGCAATGCCCTTTTTCTTCTTTTTCTTTTCTGCCAGCTGCTGGCAGTCGGACAAAACTACTTTGTCTTCTTTCCTCGCGGGGGCGCGTCAGCACACCCGCTGGGTATAGCCCCCGAGATTCGGGCCGACTGCTGAGTAGTCGGGCCGGATCTCCCGGCAACTACTTTGTCTTCTTCTGTACGGGGGCGCGTCAGCGCACCCGTTGGGTGTAGCCCCCGAGCCTCCGGGCGCTCGAGGGGGGTCTAGCCGGTCGGGCTTGACCGGCCAGGGGGCGAGCGGGACGTGGCCGAGCCGGTGCTCTTGCCAGCCAGACGTTGAAGCTGGCAGGCAGGCCGGGTCGCGTCTAGCCGTCCGAGTGGTGAAGCAGGCGGACGTTTTTTCTTCGGATACATTTTTTTTCTAAGTCGACTTGAGCAGTCGGCCATATTTCTTTTTCTCTCAATGCCGGATGGGCAGTCGGCCCTTCTTTCGCACGAGCAGCCGACTAGATGCCGTTTTTTCTCTTTTTTTTGCCAACCGAACACTGGCTTTTCCTCCCCGCACCCATCTTGCTGCGCAGTCGGCTTCTTTTTGTTCAGGAGCAGCCGACCACGGGATGCGCTGGTCGCAACGGGCAGGCTGGGAGGCGGGGCAGCCGGTGCAGCCGGCGTGGCCAGGGGCGGAACCGCCAGAGCCAGCGCGCGGCCGCGGTAGGGGCACAAGCCGACGAGGCGCGGGCGGCCAGCCGACAGGCCAGGCGGAGGTGCGAGGTTGGGGGTGGCCGGGACGGAGGAGCCGGCCTGCGCAGGGTGCGGAAGAGGCGGCGAGCCGGCCCGGGCCGGGTGCGCGGGGGCGCTGGAAGCCGGCACGGCCGCGAGGAGGCAGCCCGAGACGGGGGTCGGGTCGGCGCGGAGGCGGCCGAGGCGAGGATAAGCCGGCCCGTGAAAGCCGGTGGGCGGGCGAGGCGTCTTGGCAGGGGCGGAGCCGGCACGGAAGTGGCGGTGCTCGGGAGCCGGCCGAGCTGGGGAGCTGGCAGGGAGTGATGGAGGCCGGAGAGGGACAAAGCCGGAGGTGGGGGCGCCAGTGACCCGGTGGCCGGGTGTTGCAGGAGTCGGCCGGGCGCGGCGGCAAGGCGGAGCCGACCGGAGGCACGGCAGCGGCCGGGTGAGCGGAAGCCGGCAAGCCCGGAAGGAGCCGGCCTGAGGCGGGATGTGGCCGCGCGCGGGGCGGCCACCCGAAGCCGGCGCGGGATACAGAGAAGCCGGCGCCATGGCCGGGCGCGTGGGTGGAGCCGGCGAACGGCGAGCTGACCCAGCCTGCGGGCGGGAGGCGGAGCCGGCCCGCGCAGTTGGTGGAGCAGCGACAGAGGACACGGGAGGGCACGGAGGTCGGACGTCGGGCGCGGGAGGCGGCAGGGAGCCGCAGCTGGCACAGCGGGCAACGCGGCAGCGTGGTTGGGGGAGGCGGCGATGGGCGGAACCGGCCTGTGGTAGCCGGCGACATGCGGAGGAGCATCTGGCGCGTGGGAGGCCGGCGTGCGGGCGGTCAACTCCCGGCGACCCGGCGGACAGGCACGGGACCGGCGCAGGCGGAGTGCAGGAGGCCTGCAGCAACGCGGGCGTGCGCCTGCGCGGGGGGCAGGATGCGAGCGGGGCCGGGGGAGCCGGTCGGCCTGCACGGCGAGGCAGACACCGGCGCAGCAGTGCGGGGCGGACCCGGCGGAGCTGCGGCAGGCAACCGCCACGAGCGGGCAAAGAGCAGCGCCAGTGCGAGGAGCGCGACGACGGCCACGCGTGGAGACGCGCTTTATCTCGGGATCATCGGGGATTATCTGAGTGATGCACATGCAATATCGATCTTTGCCTCTGGCCAGTATACGGGTTGTGTTTGACCACGCTTTGACTAGCGTCTAGCTAGCTTGCAAAGACGGAGTATGGAGGAGCGAGCGCTCGTGTGTTGGACAAAGCAAGGCGCAACGCGGGGGGAAGCAAACGCAAGCGGCGCGTGGATGGCCACGGTTGACCGAAATGAGGCCCCGCGCGCGGTGCGTGCGCGGACGGGTAGCCGGCGTCGCAACGGTGGTGACGAAGAGGGCGAGGCCGACGACGAGGGAGTGCCGTCCCGCACGGCCGCTCCGGGGGCGGGTCGAAGTTGAGCCCCCGAGCGCTACCGGAGAGACGGTGCGACGCCGCGGCGGGGAAGACGAAGATGGTCCCGCCCGGACAGCGAAACCAGCAGCAGCGTGGTAGCATAGTAGTAGTACCACACCATGGTGGGCGCCAAATGTCGTGGTATTCTCACGGGGGGTGTACATCGGGCAGTACAAAGTGCTCCTGGAGCTGTATCTGGGATCAGTGCCAAGTGCATCTGATCTGGTATATCGGATGGGCGGATAAGCATGTGTGCTCTAGTGGCCGAATGGCACTTGGCCGTGGGTGTGTGTGTGAGCATGTGTGTGCCCATGGGAGTCCATGGGAGTCCGTGGGAGTCCATCCTCTAGATGGATGGATGTGTGCCTTTATATAGGCATGGCTAGCTTACTATCTAAGCTATGTGGTGGTATGGGAGCAAGGCATGGTGGGTGTCATGCTTGTCTCCTGGGTCACTTCATAAATAGTGCCAGGGGACAAGTGACACTATACATGATGGCATCCAGGTACAACCGTCTTGTCCGCGGTATGGCCGTCACGTCGGGGTCTTGTCGGTGTCGCTTTGGGGTACCCGTGGTCAATTACTCCGACAGAACTACTTCAAAAACCTGACAAGGTATGTACTTATTGAAAAACTTATCAAGCGTCTTGATCTATCTCAATATATCTTGATGCTCAATATGTAAGTAGCTTTAATGAGGTCATTTCTTAAAGAACTCCTTTCAAATACTCCTTTATGCTTTCGAGAAAAATTCTACATCATTTCTAATCAACAATATGTTAGTCACATATATTTATCAGAAAGGCGGTAGTGCTCCCACTCACTTTATTGTAAATACAGGCTTCACCGCAAGTCTGTATAAAACTATATGCTTTAATCAACTTAACAAAGCATATATTCCAACTCTGAGATGCTTGCACCAGTCCAAGTCCATAGATGGATCGCTAGAGCTTGCACATTTTGTTAGCACCTTTAGGATACAAAAAACCTTTTGGTTGCATCATATACAACTCTTATTTAAGAAAACCATTAAGAAATGCAGTTTTGACATCCATTTGCCAGATTTCATAAAATGTGGCAATTGCTAACATGATTCGGACAGACTTAAGCATCGCTACAGTTGAGAAAAACTCATTGTAGTCAACACCTTGAACTTGTCGAAAACCTTTTTGCGACAAGTCGAGCTTTGTAGATAGCAACACTACTATCAGCGTCTGTCTTCCTCTTGAAGATCCATTTATATAATATGGCTTGCCGATCATCGGGCAACTCCACCAAAGTCCACACTTTGTTCTCATACATGGATCCCATCTCAGATTTCATGGCCTCAAGCCATTTCACGGAATCTGGGCTCATCATCGCTTCCTCATAGTTTGTAGGTTCATCATGGTCTAGTAACATGACTTCCAGAACAGGATTATCCTACCACCCTGGTGCGGACTGTACTTTGGAAGACCTATGAGGTTTTGCAGTAACTTAATCTGAAGTTTCATGATCATCATCATTAGCTTCCTCACTAATTGGTGTGGGAATCAATGGAACTGATTTCTGTGATGAACTACTTTCCAATTCGGGAGAAGGTACAAATTACCTTATCAAGCTCTACTTTCCTCCCACTCACTTCTTTCAAGAGAAACTCCTTCTCTAGAAAGGATCCATTCTTAGCAATGAATGTTTTGCCTTCGGATCTGTGATAGAAGGTGTACCCAACAGTTTTCTTTGGGTATTCTATGAAGACGCACTTCTCCGATTTGGGTTTGAGCTTATCAGGTTGAAACCTTTTTCACATAAGCATCGCAACTCCAAATTTTAAGAAACGACAGCTTAGGTTTACTGCTAAACCATAGTTCATACGGTGTCGTCTCAACGGATTTAGATGGTGCCCTATTTAAAGTGAATGCAGCTATCTCTAATGCATAACCCCAAAACAATAGTGGTAAATCGTCAAGATACATCATAGATCGCACCATATCCAATAAAGTGCGGTTACGACGTTCGGACACACCATTATGCTGTGGTGTTCCATATGGCGTGAGCTGTGAAACTATTCCATATTGTTTAAAATGAAGGCCAAACTCGTAGCTCAAATATTCATCTCTACGATCAGATCATAGAAACTTTATTTTCTTGTTACGATGATTTTTCCACTTCACTCTGAAATTCTTTGAACCTTTCAACTATTTCAGACTTATGTTTTATCAAGTAGATATACCCATATCTGCTCAAATCATCTTGTGAAGGTCAGAAAATAACGATACTTTCCACGAGCATCAACACTCATTGGATCGCATACATCGGTATGTATTATTTCCAATAAGTCAGTAGTTCGTTCCATTGTTCCGGAGAACAGAGTTTTAGTCATCTTGCCCAATTTCGGTTGCCCTAGCTGGAGAGCCCTTGAAACTTCTTGCGAGATGGAAGTTGGAGACAGCCACGTTCTACCTCGACTACGATCGTGACGAGCTCATGGTCTACTACAGGCCTGCTTGCAGCGACAATGGTTCACTTACTCCAGACTATGATCCTGAGTCCGCCCGCCAAAAAGTCTAGTTAGCTAGTTGGCATGCATGAAAGGCCTCATGTTATTACCACCTCTATTTATTTGAACTTGTACACGCATGTGTTACTTTGTTGAACTATATCAATAAGTGCATTGTTGAACTTAAATATTGTTATTGGGTCTATTCAGTACTATTTAAAGTTGATTTAATTACTGTTCTTAAACTGGATTATGTTGTCATATTGGTTGGGATATATGATGTACAATTTTTATTTCAAATCTAAAAGTCAAACTACTGGCATGGCAACGGCACGGAATGCCACTACTAATGAATATTACTACTGGCGTTGGCCACATGGCATGCCATTACCATCTAAAATATTGCTGGCATGGGACCCAACGCCAACACTATTTTTTGACAATGATGCCATATTGGATGCATCGTGTGTCCACACCAGTAAGGCCCTTTTTTCGCATGCCATAGCTAGGCTTTTTTTCACTAGTGTTCCCTTGACCATGTCGGCCTGTGGATACTGCTGGATGCACAAAAGTGATGATATATAGCCATGGAAGACCCTTGCAACACTTACGTGGGTGGTGGGGCCTTATTATGTGTAATCTCACTGCACACATGCCAGGAACTCCACAACGTCATCAGTACCACCATGCATGATGTGTTTGAGAGTGGGTGTAGGATGTCAAAGAGCCACTCCAGCACTATGGTCTGGACTGCAACAATATCTGGGATCATCCAGTCCTTCGACATCACGTGCTAGACTCATCGATCGAGGGCACCTACACAAAGTGTGGAAACCATCATCGCGTTCCATACCATAGAGAGGGCACATGTTGTTAGTTTCCGATTGCCGTGAATGTTTATTTGCCCACCTAGCTAGAGTTGGAAACCAGACACCAAGAAAACACCCAAAACTTTGGGAGAGCAGGCCATCCCCACATGGTCTTCCAGATGGCGTGACAACCATCCGGTGCCCTGCCCGATGCACTCGCATTTGGACACTCGTGTTGTGCCATTTGCGAAGCTATATGCTGACTTAGCAAACATGACTATCTGGTTAGAGAAATAAAAGGTGGAAATCGACACTTCTCTACTGATTGGTATAATAAGTACTCTTGGATTGAATGTAGTGTAAAAGAGCATGCGTCATTTTGCTTTATGTGCTACTTGCTTAAGGTGAAATCTAAGGGGGAAACAACTTTGTTGAAGGTGGTTGGAGAAGTTGGGACAAATGTGAGAGACTTACCACACATGTGGATGGTACAAAAGGTATCCATAATCCAGATCAAGAGAAGTTCAACTTCTTTGTGAATCCGGAAACTTCGGTTTCTAATGTTATCGCAAAGGTACCTGAAGTGAACAGACATTTTTACATTGCTAGGTTGACTTATTCGATTAGAAGCTTGAGGTTTATTTTGGGAGAAGGATTGATATTTCATGGACATGATGAAAGTGTACATTCATGCAACAAAGGAAACTTTCTTGAACTTCTAGCCCGGTTTGCTACAAATAATGTAGACATCGACAAGTTTGTATTCAACAATGCTCCAAGAAAATGTAAGCTAACTTGTCATAGAATACAAAAAGAAATCATCAATTGTTGTTCCATGGAGGTTAATAGACACATAATTTAGGAAATTGGTGATGGTCACTTTGCAATCCTAGTTGATGAGTCTAGTGATGTACTCCCTCCGTCCCAAAATAATTGTCTCCACTTTGTACTAGTTCTAGTACAAAGTTGTACTAAGCTTGAGACACTTATTTTGGGATGGAGGGATTATCTTACAAGGAACAACTAGCTCTTTTCTTGTGCTATGTTCATAAACTTGGTTGGGTATGTGAGCACTTTCTTTGAGTAATTCAAGTGGCTAATACCACCTCTTTGTCATTGAAGGCAATCATTGAGTTGTTACTTGATGCCCGTCATTTGACTTTCTCAAGTGCGTGGACAAGGTCATCATGGGGCTAGTAACATGAAAAGTGAGACCAAGGGGCTGAAAACATTGATTATGAGCGAGTCACCGTGCACATACTACATCCATTGCTTTATACAGACTCTAGTTGGTTCTTGTTGTCGTATCCAGAGCTAATAGTGGACTGGTGTGGTATTTTGATCAAGTCTCTCAGCTATTGAATATCATTGGACTTTCTTTTAAGCGCCATGATATGCTTTCAAATGTTAGAGCACAAGAAATTTTGAAAGCACTTGAAGATGGTGAAGCACAAAGTGGACGTGGGTTAACCAAACGATGGGGTTAGCTAGGCTGGTGGAAACTTGTTGGGGTTCTCATTACAAAATCACTCTTTACATCATTACTATGTATTCCACAATCCGTGTAGTGCTCATGAAGATAGGAAAAGATCCCGCACATAGAAATGATTGGCTAAAAATTACATACAATTGTGGAAGCTTTTGGGTCATAAGAGCTCATTTTCAATGCACACTTGATGCTTGTCATACTTGCGTAAAATGATGAGTTATCTCAATGTTTGCAAACGGGACATGACATTATTAATTCTATGAGCCTTGTTGATTTGGCTAAGGAGAGGATGCAACATATGAGAGATCATGGATGGGATGGATCTCAAGAAACAGTGGGGTCCTTTTGCACTAAGAATGGAATCAAAATTCCTCTATCGGATGCTAGGTATGGTCATCATGGAAGATCATGTCATTTTTATGCAGATCAAACAATTGATGATCATTACAGAAGAGAAGTTTATCTTGGCGGCCTCACTGATATTTGTTAGCAAGAGGTTGATAATTGCTTTGATGAGGTTAATATGGAGTTGGTCCGTTGCATGTGGGCTCGGAACTCTCTCGATTCTTGTGCTTTTTTGATCGAGATAAAGTACTTCAACTAGTACAATTTTATTCCAATGATTTTTCACAAGCAAATTTGATAAGACTCCCTTTCTAAAATGATACCTTTATTTGTGACATGAGAAGCCATGATAGGTTCAATAAATAATCTTGTTGAGATTTCAGTTAAGCTTGTTGAAACAAAAAAGGATTGTCTTTACAAGTTAGTGTACTTGTTTCCCAAATTGGTGTTTCTTCTACCGGTGGCCACACCTAAAGTTGGAAGGGTAATTTCTGCGATGAAGCTACTAAATAACAAGTTGAGAAATAGTATGGGTGGTCAATTAAAAAAATGATTGTTTGGTCACGTTTATTGAGCGAGATGTATTTTGGAAGGTGACCGATAATGATGTGGTCCAACTTTTCATGGCTAAGACCAACGCACATTAGAGTAAGTAAGTTGATGTTCCAAGCTATTTTGCAATCTATGCTAGTCATATACTTTACGGAGGGAGTAATACTTTATTTGAATTAACTATTGTATTTTTGATATTTCAAAATTGATATGTCAGAATTATGATATGCCAACACTCTATTAGTTATTTGTCGTGTGTTTTGAATTTATTTATTTTATCAAATGTTTAAATGTTATCCCTGTTTGCTGGCCTTGCCCCCACATTGGTCAAATCCTAGATCCGCCATTGTGCACACAACCATAATGTTAGTATTAAAACGGATGCAAGGCAATAAGATGAAAGTAAACAATGAGAAGATTACATGACATGGACAACAACCACAAAATTGTACAATGTATTGTGTAAACAAATATGACTAATTCGTCCAGCGATGCCTTCAAGATAACACACTAGTGATGTCGTTGGCTCGTCGCATCGAGCCGAAGATGTACTGGACTAGGAGTTTCATCTGGATACTGATACCAACTGATAAAGAGCAAAATATCATGACGGAGATAAAAAGTCTTCGACAAGGAAACGACGTAGGTTCGTCGATGTTGAGTCTGACCAATAAACCTCAGAACAAGAGTTTTCTCCTTGAACATGACGCGATATTTCAATCACCACCTTGATGATGGATCTTCCGATTGTTGTGCCATCCAATACTCCATGTAGAACCACCTAGTGTCCACAAGAGAAGGTCGCAAGCATCTCCCAGAACTCCTTGAAATCATGCACCAACCGAAGCACATGCACGAAGGAGGCACCTAGATGACCACCTCTTGGGATGGAGTGCCCCCCCCAACCTAACAAGCAAATGGAGTGGCTCTAGTCGATGGGTAGGGTGTCTATCTACCTAAGATCACAGCTACGGTTATTTGAAACTAGTCAAACTCATGTTGTTGATCTAGCCGCTACCACTAAAACTCGGGCCAGTCATGCATGCGACATTTGATTGCATTCGCGCCGAAACAACCAACCTCAGATGGCGCATGAACCAGCCACGTCATCCCCTCCCCCAGTGCAAGGAATAATTGTACCATGCTAAAATCATGGATGTGGAAGTATTATGTGTTGAACTCTGTAGGAGGAAAAAGTTGGCTTCATATCCTCTAAGTTATGTATGTCACTTACCTTATATGGACTTTTAATGTCTACTTTACTTGGAGTCAAGTTGAAATGAGTTTGTTCTTTTGTAGATGCAAGTCAATTAAAGTTAGGTGTTGTATTAATTAGTTTCCAAGAACTAAATGAGTTAGCATGTTGCGGAGCATTTTCCTAGGCAATTGGTTATTTTGATATAGAGTGGTTGTCTTTTGTGATAAAGGCAACACAAAGATGCATCCTAGTGATCTACCCATGCGATTTTTCTCTCAATGCCATAATCAAGATACTTTGCATAACGTGGGTACGTAAGGCATTATGTAATCTGGATTTTCTATTTTCCTTCATTAATTAAGCTCATGTTTATTCCTACGGTGAAGCCTAAATTTACAATCACAAAATCATTAACTGGCATGTACTTATGATTGAACTCCCAGCAAGTAGTCCACAAATATGGAAAATTATTATGGTAAACTCACTCAGAGATTTAAGATTTACGGTCCACATACTCCTATATGTTTTAACTCTAGGGCTTGGGGAATGGTGTCCTATCACTCCGGTGTCCCCGCATACATTTATTATAACACATTGCACACCCTCTGTGTTGTCCTAATGTGCATGTGCACTCGAACAGAAGCCACAGCTGGACAGAGATATGGTTAACATCGTTCCATGTGACCCCTAATGAAAAATTCAAAAGAAATACTAGAAAAATCCTAAAAATCTGATTTTCTTTTTTTGTAATATACATAGTCAACCGGTATGCTCGCTATGAAATTTCATGAAGAAATCACATCCGTGGTAGTGTGGGCAAAAATGACAAAATCGAAGCTATACTAAAAAAACACTGTTGATGAATAGTATGGTCTCAATTGTATTTTTCTCACTATGAATACCATGGGAGTCAATACGTCATGAAGCTTCACACATGAGTATAATAGTCAACTAAATTTGATACACAAAAAATTTAGATTTTTTAAACTTTTTCTATTATTTTTTTGAATTTACTATTTGTGTGGGTGCGCGTAAAACCGTGTTCACCTTTGTATTTTTCGCAAATGATAGCACATAAATCAACACACTCGCTAATTCATACTATCTATGTGTAACTAATCTTCATACTATATCACCAATCCCATGGAGCAAGTTACTACTTAAAAATTGACATAATATGCAATAAATCATGGAGACATAATGTATAGTGCAAGAAATCAAGTTTCAAAATGGATTACACATGTATTGTGATGGAAAAGCCCGTACTAAAAAGTAGATGGTGGTGAATGCGGTGGCGGTGATGAAGGTTTCTGCGGAGCAGAAAGGGCCCATTCTCCCTCGAGATTAGACCTAACTTTCGGAGATCTTTTCTGGATGCTGACTTCTACCTCCCATTGTTGTTTCTTAATATCTGAAAATCCGCATGTCCAAAAAATCTTTAAAAAATATGAAGGCTTGATCATGACCTAACTTATTGTAAAAAGAGACCTTAGGGAAAAAAACTTCTAAGGGACCCATGCAGGTGGGCCTCGTGCCATAGTGTGAGGTCATCTGAGGTGCCCTCATGGACCCACTGGCCCTCTTGTTCAGTCTATTTATATACGTTGTGGCCTCCCTATATGTTATGCATTGACGTATATTCATGTTTATATATAATTTTCAAAGGCTCGGAAGTTCCTGCAACCAGACACATAAACATGCAACTATGCTTACGCGCACTTTATCAATAGGTTAGTCCCAATAGACATTTCTTTGCATAATTTGATTAGATATAGGTACTGGCGGAGCTACATCAAGGCTACATGGGCCATTGCATGTCCAGCTTTGAAGTATCCACGCTTATTATTGTCAGCCCATGGGCCGAGGAAAGCCCAATTTCTTGCAGATTGGCCTACCCTGCAAGCTCCGCCACTGAGTATAGTCATGGAAATTTTCAAAGTTGTTGTGATATTAACATTGAGTCACCGTTCGTGATCATGCATGATGTGTGTCTAATTAGTGCACGGTCATGAATGGAGGCGTCACAAAAGTTAAGTATACATCTGGGATGTATCAGCATGTAACCATAATTGCCAACTCATGACCGCTGAACTTCGGATGTAACATCTTACACCCCTGTCGAGTCGGCCCACCCACCGGGCGGCACCCGCCGCCACCCCTCCCGTGGAGGATCTCACACAAGGTTCCCCGGGTTGCGCGGATTGGGACGACGCGTGGAACAAGCGAACCGCCCCAAACTCTCTCTCTCTCTCTCTCTCTCTCTCTCTCTCTCTCTCACACACACACACACACACACACACACACACACACACCAGACACGAAGAGGCTTGAGTTCAACAAAATGAAATTGCAAGCAACAATTACAAGGCAATAAGGCATGAAGTGGGAACGCGGGCCTCGACGAGGTCATGTAGCTCCTGGTGCATGCATGCGAACGGCATGGTCACCTACTACATAACTGGTCTCCGCAACCGGATGCCATTTTTCAGCACGTGTTGTAAATGATAAATAACACTTTGTTTATCTGCTCGCATGTCCAGCAGGATTAGTTGATTTCTTTTGCCATATGGCTGCCCTTCGGCTGTGCACACTGCACACTGAGGGTGAACTGATGAACTGCATCGGCGCAGACGTACATGAGTCTGTCATTTTCACAACCACTGTTCTCCCCTGCAATAGCAAGTGGGGTTCGTGCTACCTTCTGCATCCACTTCGCTTGTCGCCACTCTCCCATGTCAAAAACAACTGCTAAAATCTGTGTGCAACCAGCCCAACCTTGTACCTTGCTTCTCCCTCGCAGAACAATCAGGCGGGGCAGGGGGGCCCTCTGGTCTGGCCGAATCATGCAAACCCTTTCGTCATCAGGAGTGTCTTAAAAGTCTTAAATTACAGATCATGTTTACATATGTTCAAACATGTTTCCTGTATTAGCCATGCATCTCGTCATAGGCAGATATGCATGTGTAGCACACGGTGTATTAATTTACAACCAAATTTAGGGGACGATAGACTGGTACTGGTAGGTAGCTGGTGACAAGAGGTTTAAGGAAATCACTACAATAAAGCACACAATTTGCAGTATCACCTACACCAGGCCGTGGAGCCAAACCTGAACTAACATTTTATATATTTTTTTGAGAGTGAATTCTACATTTTACCCTGTAGTTGTACATTTGTGAGACATATTACCTCATTTTGTGGAACATCTATCAAAATATCAGATTTTGGAGACTTTTAACACGGGATTACCCCAGTTTTGCATTTTGCTTGTTTATGTTAGATAGGATCGGCATGTTGCGTCAATGATTCGTAGAAAAAATATGTAAAGATCATAGGGCATTATTGATGATCATGTGCACACTTCTCTTGTCCATCTGTTCATTCCTTGTCGCCGTCCAAATATTTTTGGACCCCGGGTATAACCTCACACCTTGCTTAATGGACATTCATCAGAAAACGAGGGTCCAAAGCTTCTAAATTCTAAAAGAATTTCCACTCGATGGGGTAATTAGTGTCACAAATGCATATCTAGGGGGTAAAATATGGAATTCACTCTTTTTCTTGATAAGGGGCGTTCTTTATTAACACAAAATGCATCATCAAGAGAACATAGAACACAATAAAATCATACCTGACCTTTGCATGAGTAGGATGCACATTGTCAACACCAACACACGTACAAACAATCACGCCGGCAAATAGCAAACCAATACCAAAGATATGCCAAAGTGGAGGGAAAAAACAAAAAAAAGAAAAAAGAGAGTAATTGGTCCTTGCCGAACAACTACTCGCCAAATGAAAATGATGCAAGTACGCACTGTCTGGGCGTGGATACGCGACTAAAACCACACACCAGACAAGAAGCAACTCGCCGAGAGCCATGTGTGGAGCTAAAAACATCTTTCAACATACGAGTGGCACAGATTGTGGGGCGAAAGAAGATGATACCACCAAAATCTCACATCGGAGACCTCTTCTCGAAGGTTTGAACACCAACAAGTGTTGTGGTCTCAAGGCTTTCGCTTGGAACTCCCGGGGAACTCACCCAGTCCTGTTGGCCCACCTGTCTACCGCCATCGCATCACTCTGTAAGACGAGGCCAAGCCCGCCAAACCAAGGAGCACGCAACAACCAGATCTGGGCTACCCAAGCCCTATTGGTGAGCAATAGGAGCACCCCTGTGACAAGTTGGCACCAGAGAGGCGCTACAAGGCACACCCATAGACACACCACCAGGAGGCGAAGCCGCATCGACAACGAATAGAGACGATGTCCTCACTATCCATGCCGCTCTGTCGAGCGTTGCGTCATGCTACCTGGGAGCAGCCGTGCCTGGAAGGAGTGGCCGCCGATTTCCCAGGCCACCTCACCGCCGGCGCAACTCCATGCCGCATTGGACTACATGACCCCCAACGCCTCACACGAAAGAGAGTCCCGCCACCACCAACGAGCTTTGCTTGGCAACATTTTCTAGCAGCGACGGGGGCAGGGGAGAGTGTCTGAACTCATTGTTCATGTATCAATGTGGACAATTTTTTGGAGTCTCTTAACCTACTATGTGGCTCATGGTAGTGAATAGTAACCATGGAGTTCAATTGTCCGCCTTTTCTACTCTTAACCTGTTAAGCATATAAAAATTCTTGGGAAACAATGTTGTATACAACACATTGGAGTGGAAGAACCATGTCTTATTTATCCTCCCAAACAACCACCCTGTCTTTATTAATTTCAACTCCTGCAGCTAGGACAACTATTTCGCGATAGAAAAACCTTTCATTAATACTTCGGGAAAAACCAGTATGGAGCGGACTGGCTTACAGGAAAAAACCCGAGAAAGAAAAGAAATTACAAAGGGGTCCCTGGGGTCTTGTTCCTTTGTATCCCCTTGCGTATATGCTGAAGGAAATATGCCCTAGAGGCAATAATAAAGTTATTATTTATTTCCTCATATCATGATAAATATTTATTATTCATGCTACAATTGTATTAACCGGAAACATAATACATGTGTGAATACATAGACAAACATAGTGTCACTAGTATGCCTCTACTTGACTAGCTCGTTAATCAAAGATGGTTAAGTTTCCTAAACAATAGACATAAGTTGTCATTTTATTAAGGGGATCACATCATTAGGAGAATGATGTGATTGACTTGACCCATTCCATTAGCTTAGCACTTGATCGTTTAGTATGTTGCTATTGCTTTCTTCATGACTTATACATGTTTCTATGACTATGAGATTATGCAACTCCCGTTTACCGGAGGAACACTTTGTGTGCTACCAAACGTCACAACATAACTGGGTGATTATAAAGGTCCTCTACATGTGTCTCCGAAGGTACTTGTTGAGTTGGCGTATTTTGAGATTAGGATTTGTCACTCCGATTGTCGGAGAGGTATCTCTGGGCCCTCTCGGTAATGCACATCACTATAAGCCTTGCAAGCAATGTGACTAATGAGTTAGTTGCAGGATGATGCATTATATAGCGAGTAAAGAGACTTGACGGTAACGAGATTGAACTAGGTATTGAGATACTGACGATCGAATCTCGGGCAAGTAACATAACGATGACAAAGGGAACAACGTATGCTGTTATGCGGTTTGACCGATAAAGATCTCCGTAGAATATGTGGGAACCAATATGAGCATCCAGGTTCCGCCATTGGTTATTGACTGGAGATGTGTCTCGGTCATGTCTACATAGTTCTCGAACCCGTAGGGTCCGCACGCTTAAAGTTCGGTGATGATCGATATTATGAGTATTTGTGTTTTGATGTAACGAAGGTAGTTCGGAGTCTCGGATATGATCGTGGACATGACGAGGGGTCTTGAAATGGTCAAGACGTAAAGATCGATATATTGGACGACTGTGTTCGGACACCGAAAGTGTTTCGGGAGGTTTCGGACATTTACCAGAGTACCGGGGGGTTACCGGAACCCCTCGGGGAGTATATTGGGCCTAATGGGCCTTAGTGGGAGAAGAGGAGGGGCGGCCAGGGCAGCCGCACGCCCCCTCCCCCTCTAGTCCGAATTGGACAAGGAGGGGCGGCGCCCCCCTTTTTCCTTCTCCTCCTCTCTCCTTCCTTCCCTTCTCCTACTCCTACAAGGAAAGGAGGAGTCCAACTCCCAGTGGGAGTAGGACTCCCCCCTTGGTAGGCCCTCCTCCTGGCCGGCCGCCTCCCCCCTTGCTCCTTTATATATGCATGATGTATATGTGTGGCGACCCAAAAAATGGGAGCCTTCTATGACAAAAAATCATGACAGAAAATGGGCTTTTCGTCCTAGGTGATCCGTAGACGTAGCTTCATGACATTCTTTGGGTCGTCCATGACAGGAAAACCATGGTAGAAGCAAGGGCGAGGAAAATTTTGGGGAGTTCCCAGTTACGGTGGGTGGTCAGGGTCGGGCGATGCACGGAAGTTTGTGCGTTTCTCTCGTACACTACGCGCGTCTGTGTGAGGCGTTGGGCTCTAACTGAACCCAAGCGAGGCATTCGCTTACTGAACCCGAGTGATTGCACTGGCTACGCATTACTGAACCCGGGCGATCGATCGATCCCTGGCTGTTAACTGAACCCGATCGAGCGATTCCTTTGCTACTGCTGCTAACTGAAGCCAATCAAACTTGGTTCCTCTTGATGAACAGTGAGCGTTTTTGGGGGTTGGATGAACAGTTCCCGGTGGGGGTTGGATGAATAGGACCCCGTGGTAGTAGAGGTCATTGCCGTTGGATGAACATGACCTCGATTGAGAGGAGGCCGCCACACACCCAAGCCGGTTGGGGGTGGATGAATAGGACCCCGTGGAGGGCTGGTTGAACAGGACCCCGTGTGGAGGGCTAGTTGAATAGTAGCCGGTGGAGGTTGGATGAATAGGACCCCGTGGAGGGCTAGTTGAACAGTAGCTAGTGGAGGCTGGACGAACAGGGGCCCGTGGAGGAAGGAGGAAGACACCATGGATGAACATTCACAGGTGGAGGCTGGAAGGAGGTTAACGATGGATGAACAGTAGCCCGTGGAGTCCCGTTTTGTGGTACGTCACATCCCTCCCAATGAACAGGACCCCGTTTTGACCATAGGAGGTCGAAGAGAAGTACGTTTCCTCTGTTTTGCAGTACACCAGACCCCTCTCGATGAACAAGATCCCGTTTCGACCGTAGGCGGTCGAATAGGAGGTCGTTTCCTCCATTCAGCGGTACGTCAGGCCTCATTTCGGCCGTTCCATCCAAACGTTTGCCTCCTGATGAACACGATGCAATTTCTCCATTCCAACCCAGCCGGTTAGCTGCCGATGAACAGGACACCGTTGCTGCCCTCCGCCGCCTCTCCATGTACATGAGCCCTGGCCGTACGTATGCGCGAGTAGGCATTCGAGACCCCTCCTGTATGTACATACGTGGCCGTATTTACTTTCTTGCACCCTAGTTGTACGTACGTGTACACGATATAGACAGGACTGTGTAACATGCTATGTCCGCGCCTCTACTACGACATGTGCCCTTCCTTACTCAGCCACGGTTCATCGCTGCAGCCTGTAGACAGACCGATTGACTAGTATGTACGCACACATTCGTGACCGGATGAACAACCCTATGTACGGTTCGAACGGGTGGGTCCTAGCTGTTAGGGAGGTAAGTAGGCACTTCCTTGCGTGGGAAGATATATCTGGTGGGTTGAAGCTGTCAAGGGGAGAATCATATTATTTGCGCGTAATATGTACGCACTTCCTTACGTGCGGAGATATAGCTGGTGAGTAGTCAGGGGGGAAACATTTTTGTCGCGAAATACGGTGGCCCGTCCGGTGGGTCCCTACTGCCAGGTGGATGAATCATTATTTTGCGCGTAATAAGGAGGCACTTCCTTGCTGCGGCCGTGGACCCAATTGTCAGCCTCTCCACGTACAATCCTCTTCTGATGGAAGTCGTTCCTTGACCATATTGAGCACGGCGCACCAAGATCACCAAGGTGGTGGACGAAGGTGAGGCCTTGGAAGGGGATGACGCGGAGCCGGGAAGATGCGGCAGCGGATGCCCATGTGGAGAGGAGTACGAGGGTTGACTGGTTCTGCTGCGATGTGAGGTTGTCATCACCGTAGAATAACAGGGGTTGTGGGTGAGTAGAGGGATGGCCTGGCCAGAGATGGAGTAGAGTGGGGCAGTAAGGCCTGCATGGCAGCAGAGCCGACCACGGGAGGCAGGAGCAGGCGGCATGACCGGCGCTGGTTTGGGCGGCTGAAGCAAGAAGTCCAGAGATTGAAGAAGCACTATGGTCGTTGGATGGACATCGTACGGTCATTGCAGCTAGAATTGTTGATATTGACTAAGTTGACAAAGCCCTCCGTCCGTGCCAACTTAGTAGGCCCACAAGTCAGCCTCCCACTATGGTGGATCCCAGCTAGCAGGGGGAGTATTCATTTTTTGTGCGTAATAAGGAGGCACCTCCTTGGGTGCGAAGATATAGATGGTGGGTCCGAGCTGTCAGCGGGAGGAATGTTTTTTCATGAAATATAGAGGCCCTTCTGGTGGGTCCCAGTTGTCAGGTGGAGGAATCATTATTTTGCACATAATAAGGAGGCACTTCCTTGCGTGCGGCCATGGACCAAGCTAATAGCCTCTCCACGTATAGTCCTCTTTCGGTGGATGTCATTCATTTACCACGTTGACCACGCCGCCGAGAGCACCAGGGCGTTGGACGACGGCGTGGCCCCGGACTAGAACGATCCGGAGAAGCCCCACTGTTTTCATGTAATAAGGAGGCACTTGCTTGTGTGGGTCCCTACTGTCAGCCTCTCCACTTACATCCCTCTTCTGATGGTTGTTGTTTGTTGACCATGTTGACCACGCCGCGCCGAGAGCACAAACGCGGTGGACGAGGGCGAGGCCCAGGAATGGAACGACCCAGAGTCAGCGAAGCCACAACTGCGGATGCCCATGCTGAGGGGACTACGAGGGCTGACTAGTCGGCTATGGGGTGAGGCTGAAGTCACCGAAAAATAACAGGATGTGCGGGTGGGTAGAGGGATGGCCTAGCGGCATCAGAGCCGGCCACGAGAGGAGGTAGCAGGCAGTCTCGTCGGCGCTTGTTTGGGCGGCTGGAGCAGGAAGATCAGAGATTGAAGAAGCATGACGGCCGTTGGATGGACATCCAACAGGCGCTGCTTTGTGTTGACTAAGTTGACAAAGCCTTGCATACGCGTAAAAAAAACTTTTTAGGACACCGTCATCGTCAACCTAGTAGGCCCACAACTCAGCCTCCAAATCTGTGGAAAACAACATACAGCCCATTAGCCATTATTTTCAATAGTTTACAACCCATTTACTAATTCTTAAGGATACTTTGAAGCCCATATTGTTTTTATTAGTATTACAGACCATATTCTGGGCACTGCTAAAAAAATCAACGAATTTTTGCATATTTTGGTGGGGTTCGAACTCTTTTAATCACGAAATTTTGAGTCACGTTAAAAATAGTTTTCAAAAAATTATATCAAAATAAAATTAAAAAGGATCTCCGCAAAAAAATGAATGAAATTTAAAATCTAGATTAGCAGATGCCCGTGCGTTGCATGGAACATCAAGATGCATTTGTATGAGTAGTTTATCTTGTGGAGAATAGGATGAACGAGGGAAGGCCTTATCTGCAAATGTGAAGTGGAGTGCGGGTAAATTGTCATAGTTTCTTTCCTATCCATTAGATATAGATCGGACGGCCTATATTGCAGGATGGCAGGCACACCATCATCACCAACTCTCCTTTTTTATAAGAGTAGAGAAATCCAGAAAAAGCGATATTTGAATGTAATTGTCGGTTGGCTTTGGTTTAAAAATTTACATCCATTTCTTACTACGTATAGCCCATTTTCTGGGGAAGCCCATTTCTTGCTACTTACATCCCTCCTTGTCTTGAAACCTTTGTAGCCCAACAGGGCTGAGAAAAGAAAGTAGGCCTCGGTTGGGTATTCTCCAAAAAAATTGGGCTAGCGATTTTTAGAAAGAAAAAAGATATCAACTGGGCTCGTCATGTGCTTAAATAAAAGAGTTAGCGTGGGCTAGACGGGCCATAGCCCCCACACAACGCATAGTTGAGCTCCGTCTCTAAAACTAAAAAAACAACTAGGCGAGCTGCGGAGTCCCTGGTGTTATCCACTCGTTGTGTAATTTTCTCGTTTATTGACTACATTGACGATGGTGTGGGACCTAGTTGTCAAACAATTAGGAGGAAGTATTTTTTTGGCTTGTAATAATGAGGCACCTTCTTGCATAATGCAATGAACCTAGTGGTTCCCTACTGTCAGCCTCTCCACGTACAGTCATCTGCTAATTCCTCTCGGTTGTTGACCATGTTGACAACGCCAGACGGTGGCGGGCACAGTGAGCGAACCAAGGTGGAGAACAACGGTGAGGCCTTGGACAAGAACGAGTAGGAGTCGTGGAAGATGCAACAGTGTAGTGGCAGGCAGAGGGGAGAACGAGGGCAACAACATGTAACTCAAGCTTACAAACGATACAAAAATCCCAAGGATTAATTATTCATAAAATTTAGAGAAAACCCAGATTGAACATGGCAATAACATCTAACCCAACCACTATTTTTCGCAGTCACAAACAAATGGATTGGTCTGATCCATAAAATCAACGTCCTGTGCAAAAACAATTATTGGAGGGTGACTACAAGTTGTTGTAAACAGAAGCCGAGCATGTTCAGAAGCCCATTTGTCCACCTGAAACTTCTTTTTTGTTGTTCAACATGTCCGTCTGTGAGAAATCTCTTGTTGAAAAACTTAAGCCTCATGGATAATACTAACCTGGCATTCAACAGGAAGAATGTGACAAAGCTTTTGTTTGCCTGGTTGGATGCATATCCTTCCATCGTTATTGTCCTCAAACAAATGTCCTGGTGCTTATTACGCCACCGATTGGTTATATGTTTTTCTCCATGTGTTAGTGCCTAAGTAGACACGAAGATTGAAAACAGTTAAGGTCTGAAAAAAGAGTATGTCGAAAGAGCGACAGCTGAACGGTTAATTCTAGTGCAATATATACGGGCTTTCAATGTGCATGAAATCATCACCTTTATATCTAAATTCTCGAGACATCGAAAGCATCACAGCAAGCCAATAATTATGTTCAGATCATAACTAAACATTCCGATATACAAGATCTTGATAGAATCTAGCAGCACTGATAGGCTATCCATGGACGAACTCTTCACTGAGCATATAACATAATATTAGTACCCAAAGTGTACTCCAAGATGATATAAAACATATGCGCACAAATGAAAAATGTAGCTTATGATTACAAATGTGTAGATGATAATATTTGGTACCTGAAAAAGTGAGGAGCCAAACACCAACTTGTTGTGATCATTAAACGGATCATGAATTACACACAAGGTCTCCAGTTTGGGCGCAAAGACAACAGTTATTTGCGAAGGTTTATAAAAGTAATGAAGGAGCAACCTTCGAAGTGAAGGAGCATCTTTGATGATGAGCTGTTGTCCTTCAGAAAAATTCCAATGCTTTTAAGGTGCGGCGACTTTATTTGGAGACAACTGATAGGGATTTCTATTCCCAAAACAGTCAGCAAGCACTCCAGGGCAGGGAAAGTAGGATGGATGATGTTGTGTAGTGAGTCCTCTGACAGATAAACCACCACAAGCTAAAGTTTTTTAGTAGTGGGAGTCGAAGCATTTGTACCAGATCGTCTGGCAGATGGAACCGGGAGAAGTTGGTGGTGTGAGAGTGGATGAAAACCACGAGATGGACAATGGTGGTGTGGGCACAAATTCTTGGTGTTCGGTTCGTGGTATGAAACTTTCGTGCTAATGGTAGAACTCAAACTGCTGGAGTTTTTTGAATTCAGGGGATGTCAGCCAAGCGTCCACCATGCAGGGTATGGACAGCAGGTAGCATGTCGGGATGCAGAGGCGTTGAATGGGGCCCTGCTGGTTAGAGGAGACGATGGCTCTGAAGAGATCAAACTCAGTAAGGATAGATATCTAACGACAGTCGAGATTGAGAGGCGCGGAGCGCCATAGAGGGCTCCACCGAGTTGAGAGGACTTGCGTGCCGCAGCAATCCTTGGTGGGGAGAAGAGAGATGATCTCCGCAAGGATGTCATCCGGGAGATCGCTGATGCAGCCCACCGGAGATTCTACAGGTTCCTCAGATACGGGTGGGGGGCTCGCTGCTTCTCCCCGAGTTCCTAGGTGCGGAATCTACAACCGGCATCACCGCTGGCGTGAGCCTCATCTTCTTGGCGTTGGGGCCAGCCGACTCCATTTTCCTTGCGGGCGTTGCGTGAGCTCACGGGTTTGAGCAGAGTAGCCAGAGAGAAGCCTAGTGGCGGTGCGAGTGGGGAAGAACGAGGGTTGGGGCTTTTTGTAGGAGTCGAAGAAGAGGAGCAGGCGTTTTGTGTACGAGTGAGGAAGAAGGTGAGAATGGGTTTTCTGTACGACTGAGGAAGATGGGGAGCGGGAGGAATTGGGGGGCAACGGAAGCGGGAGAGTCCAACAAGTTGTAGTATAAGTGGAAGCGAGGAGGAAGGAGGGTTTTTCTGGGATCGCCCCCTCTTCAAGAAATATGGGCTTCTCCTCACAAAAAACAAAAACAATGGGCTTTAAGATGGATAGGCTTTTGTATTGGCCCAGTCAGCTATCAATGTTTCATACTGGAGGGCCTTAACACTAGAGGCAGCCCATTAGAGACACTCTCCAGATCTCCAGCTTATTGCCCATTCGAAAGAAAATAAGAGACGCCTCCAGCTTAATTATGGCTCCTCATCGGTCAACGTACGAACAAGATTATTTCATCTTGCATTGGTCATTCTACCTAGTTAAGAATGTAGGAATACCCGGAGCACCGTGATGTCAGCTGACAGCAGGTTCCACTAAAATTGAGGTTAGTGCTTCCGTTTGCACAAATAGACACCATATGGAGATATACAACCCTGTTTGCACAAATATGTAATGGGGTTATTTAAGCAGTGTCATTTTTTTGTAGCGGCATATGATTTACAACAGCATCTCATATGTTATCAATGGTATTACAGTGGCAGTATGAAAAAGTGCCATTATCTAAGAAGTGCCATCACATCAAATCAACATTGGCACTAGATTAACGGGGGCTTACATTAACATGCATAACAAATGCATTATGACTATGTGATGATAGATTGGGAGTAGCACTCGATCAGTACGTATGTGCACGGTTAACAAGAACGATCGTTCTAACGAAGGGTGATACGTAAAGGAGAAACACATCGTCGTGTCAACCATTGTACAGTTAAATTTTGTGTAGTTCAATGAAGATGCAACTATGTTACCGGTGTGAGAGTTTAGTGTAACAGCCCAAAACACTCTTTATGAGAAATAAAGCAAGACAAAAGCATTTCATAAAACCGTGGTGGCACTGATTCATTTTATCAATGGCAATAGATTGACAACAACATTACTTAACAACGACATCACATTAACAGTGGCCTTCTTTCATTTTACCTGTGATGTTAGATTAAGAGCAGCAGTAAGGGCATAGGGACGGGGGAGGCACAAGCACGTTTTACATCCACCTAGGCATAAAGTGGTGAGGCAAAGGTGTTGCCGATTGCAGCAAACATGCAAAGCATGTCTGGATTTGTGCATTTTTTGTTCTCGTCAGTGACCTTTCCTATGTGACCACAAGAAATCTAGACGTGCTCATTCTCGGTTGCATTGTTGACCCAACACCCCCCACCTTCTATCCTTTTTCGACCAAGAGACCGGTCAGGCCAGCATCTTAATTTCCCTTTCCAACCAAGAGATCGGTTCGTTAGCCAGTATCTGCAGTACCTTTTTTCCTCTAATAGTAAAAATATAGGTGGTATTCGAGTGTCCGACAAGCCGACGGAGCTAGCTACATGGAGAGCTTCGTAATACTAGAAGAATATGCACATGCAAGATGCAGCAATGTGGGGAGCAGTCCTAACTTGATGAAAAAAAGGGATGCAACAACATGGGGAGTTGGGCCATTAGAACAAGGCCGGTTCTAAAAAAAGTTATACCTCCGGTCGACGAGATGTGGCGAGTGTCGGTGTCAAAACCGGCGGATATCAGGTAGGGGGTCCCAATCTATGCGTCAAGGCTCATGGTAACAGGAAGCAAGGGACACAGATGTTTACCCAGGTTCGGGCCCTCTCGATGGAGGTAAAACCCTACTTCCTGCTTGATTAATATTGATGATATGGGTAGTACAAGAGTAGATCTACCACGAGATTGTAGAGGCTAAACCCTAAGAGCTAGCCTATGATGGTATGATTATACTTGTGATCGGCCTTCTAAGGACCAACCTCTCCGGTTTATATAGACACCGGAGAGGGCTAGGGTTTACATGGAGTCGGTTACAAGAAAGGAAACACAATATCCGGATCGCCAAGCTTGCCTTCCACGCAAAGGAGAGTCCCATCCAGACACGGGCCGAAGTCTTTAGTCTTGTATCTTCACGCTTCAATAGTCCGGACGTTGTACACAGTCCGGCTGTCCGGATACCCCCTAATCTAGGACTCCCTCAGTAGCCCCTGAACCAGGCTTCAATGACGATGAGTCCGGCGCGCAGTATTGTCTTCGGCATTGCAAGGCGGGTTCCTTCTCCGAATACTCCAAAGTAGTCATCGAACACTCAAATCATGTCCGGATCCACAAAATGATCTTTACACACTGCTGTAGAGAGAATGATATTTCACAAACGCAATCTGCTGACAACCTTTTCTGATGATGTGACATGTTATTACTGTCGGATCATTATTCGAACCATTTTCCCACAACCAGCTACAACGCATATTGCGAGGCGGCTTCTTTGACACGTCTTGTCAAAGCAGAGATCGTGTCCCCTTATCACGGGATTCTCATCAATACTGGTATGGGTAATCTAACAGTGCCGCTAATCACGGTGAGTGGGAGGCAGACGGGTTCCACCAGGCAAGTGGGGAGGCACAAAAAACATTTATCGCCTCTATAAAGAGGTAAGGTTTCTTTCTCTTTCACCCACGCCTTCTCCTCCCGCTAGCTCATTCCCCTCTGTTCGAGACCTAACGCCCAAGCACTCTTCTTCTCCATCGAAGAGAGGTTTTCCAAAGATGTCCGGATCCGAAGCAGGAGGCAGATGGATGGCCTCAACTATCCAGGAGAAGGACATCAAGAAGCTCCGGGGAGCCGGGTATCTAGCCCAGAAGATCGACCACCGTCTTCCACCGTCGGGACAGGTCGTCCCTACTCCAGAATCTCACGAGAGAGTCGTGTTCCTTCCCCATTTCATCAGTGGGCTCGCGTTTCCCCTTCACCCGTTCATTCGGGGAGTCATGTATTACTACGGGATCGATTTCCACGACCTTTCCTCTAACTCCTTCCTCAATATCTCGACATTCATCATCGTGTGCGAGGCTTTTCTCCGGATCCCACCTCACTTCGGCCTATGGCTGAAGATCTTCAATGTGAAGCCTAAGGTGGTGAGTGGAGAACACGCCGAGTGCGGCAGCGCCATGGTAAGCAAGATGCCCAAGGCTGTTTGGCCGAAAGGCGCTTTCAATGACTTCGTCAAGGAGTGGCAGCAGCAGTGGTTCTATATCACCGAACCACACGACAAAAAGTGGGCGGCAGCTCCAGAGTTCAGATCCGGAGCTCCACTGCGGCTCACGTCCTGGCCCGAAAAGGGCCCGAACTGGTGCTCGTCCGATGAGCTGTTACTGCTCCAGACGCGCCTTCAGGGTGTGGTCGATAGGGACGTCAAACTCGTCGACGTAGTCCAGGTGATGTTAGTTCGCCTGGTCTTCCCCTGTCAGCGCCGGGCTTGTACTCTGTGGGAGTTCGATCCAGCCGAGTACCAAACCCTTTGGGGGCTTTATGATTCCTCCCACAAGGATATCTGGAAGGTGCTCTTTAAGTCTGGCAAATCGTGGCCGGGCCCCGCCGAGGACCATGGGTATCAATCATCCCATTCTCCAAGCTCGATAAGTCATAGCCACACTCTGTCTATTCATGCTTTAGCTGGCATGTCATGAGGGAGACACCTTAATCATGTTTCATTGTGACCTCAGGGATGGATAAAGAAGGTGGAGCGGATACATTGTCCAGCCCCCCTGCCGGAGGAACCGGCCGGACCTCTTCTGACGAAGATGCTGGTCCCCGCGCCTTACAAGGCGCCAAAGAAAGAGGCCTCCAAGAAGGTCAAGAAGACCCGGAGTGGCCTTCGCCGTCACGAGGCTTCAGACGCCAAATCCGAAGACTCCAGCGACGATCCTTCATCTGAGGACGAAGAGGAGGAGGCAGAGGAGGATGGGCCTCACTCTGATGGCAGGAGGAAAAGGACGGCCTCCACATCTCTGGAGGCCGGATCGCCTAAGAGGGGGAAAGGTCACCTCCCAGAGGCATCCACCATGGCTCCGATAGCAGCCCGGAGTGGGATCCCAGGGCCCAGCCCCTGGGGAAGTCGTAAGTATCCGAACACGCATATATGTCCGGGATTGTTTTTGGGTATAGTGGTTTTAATTGTTACCATATTTTGCACAGACCGGCAAGGTCTTGCGCCGGTCGGTCCTCGTCGGAGGATTCGTTGGGCTCAGACGCCTTGGCGAGCGAGACGCCTCCATGGGCCCCTTCCCCAAAGTCCGGGCGTGACACTGAGGTGTCATCTCGAAAAGACCCGGATCACGGAGGACATATCCCTGGAGCCTGACACGCGGGTATGGATACGGCCCCCGGGACCTGTAGGGTTCCGGGATCGATCGAGCAGCCACCCTCGATGGTGGATGGCCTGCCTACCCCGCCGGTGTCCTCTATTCGAGCAGAGCTGCCTGGTGGTCTGTCGGCAGCGTTGAAGAATGCGTCTATTGTCGATGAGCATCGGGCCCTCATGGGCGTGGTGGTCGAGAAGATTCAGTCCGCCGAGAGCGGGCTGAACGAGTCTTGCCTTGGCCTTATAAAGGCTTTTTAGGTATGTTTCCTAGGAAACCTTTGAGGGATTGTCATAGCATGAGTAGTAGCCCCAGATGCACTGTCCGACGGAGGAGGCAAAGCCGGGCAGGGGATCAAATCCTCTGCATTCGCAGGAGCCTATGTGAATGATGTATACCCTTTATGTGAAAACAGGCGTCTGCGGAGAGGACGGCCGCTTATAGTGCGGAAGTGTCCGAACTGAAGCAGAGCCTTGCGCGGGCCGAGGAAGAACTCGGCCTTGTAAAGAAGCAACTGGAAGGCAAGCAAGGTATGTTTAAAACATTTGTCTTGAAGTTGGCCCGAACGAATAGTTGTGCGTAATGAAAATATTTGTATTTTGTGCTCTAGGAGCGGTGCCGAATACGAGGCACTAAAGAAAGCTTTGGCTGATGCCAAAAAGAAGGCTGAGGCCGAGCAGGCACTTCGTGAGAAACACGAGGCCAGGGTTATCGCAGCTGAGCGAGAGCTCCAGGAAGATGTGAAGAAAAGCGAGGGCTTGGGGCAGAGTCTAAAAGGGAAAGAATCTGAACTCGCCCAAGCTCTTGAGGCTGCGGAAGGTTCTCGGGAAGAAGCCCGAGGTGCTGCGCGGGACATTCAGGAGGCCCGGAAGGTTGCGGCTGGTAAGGCCTTCTGTATTCTTAGCTCTTTATATGTGATAATGGGAAGAATCCTAAGCGGCAAGCTGAATTCTTATTTTTCGAGGGGCTTTTGCGGATCTTCCTCGCAGCATATCAGATGCCGCCCAATTCTACCGTGCCGAGGAAAATAAGACTGCGGAGAGGGATTTCTGGTCACAGTATCTGGCGCCGAACTATCCGGTGCCATATGTTGACCAGCTGAAACAATTGGTCGAACTGCACCAGGCGGCCGAACTAGCCATGAAGGACTTAGTTGTCCGGCTGTGGCCTACGGAGCCGATTCCAAGCAGTTACTTCGGACTCGTCAAGCGGATTGTGGGCGCCTGTCCTCGGCTTGATGCTATCAAGCCATCAGTCTGTATAGAAGGCGCGCGCATGCCGCCGGAGGGTAAGGAGCACCGCAGGCCCGAGTTTTACTATGAAAGTGTACTGAAAGGGCCCGCCTTGCGGCGGACAAGTGTGCTAAAGACATTATATTTCCCTGAGGGCACTTGTGCCGCTTTTTGTAATATGGGATAATGGCATGTATATATTGCCTATTTTGTTTGAACATATGTTCTTCCTGTGCGGCTGTTTATTGTATGCAAATCATGAGAGTTGGCCAGTCGTCGGCTTCTGCCCCCTCGTAAAAAGAATACGGGGGTGTTCGGGATATATCTGGACGCTCTTTATCCCATAGTTGGGTCCTTTTGAGGAGGTGTCTCTTTTCGCGAACCAAGCAATCAGACTATCAGGCTTTATTACTCTCACTTAGCCATAGGAATTCGAGTATGGTCGACGCAGCCCCTAGTGCTCGAAAGGCCGAACTAGGGGCTCTATTAGCACCTGATCAGAAGACCGATCCGTCACACTCAGCATTTATAATGGCATTGTGCGGAATAAATCTTTAAGGATTTTATAACCTCTTGAATGGCTGACCAGCTCTCGCTTCATCATGACGGTCGGTTTTCGGCTTTCTCTACTGAGGTGCTCGTCCGGCTGAACCGGGACACAATCGCAGTAGTTCTCCCAGCGCTACCTTAGCTGACAGAATAGAATGTAAGGTACCAAAACATGGGAGCCGGGCAAACCCAACCAATGACCCAAGACATGATTCGGAGCTGATGCATATAGTCCTATAAGTTCGGGGTGCCGAGCGGCCGAAAAGGTGGTCGGACTTTATTGCCGTACTGTGAAGCCCCTTGTGTAACTGGGTGAACGCGGAGCGTGGCTGTCATTTTCGGCGAAGAGGCATCGGCGATAAACGACGGCTAGTAATTGTTATTTAAGTCTACGCATTGTAGGAGGATGATATGTCTATGCATATGAGTATGATATATGAAAAGAAGTGTTGTTTGGCAAAACCTGTGGTGACCGAACTGGAGGGGGTTGTGAGTGGATCAATATTGAATCCGAACTACCTTCTGTCTGCATGTCCCTGCCGTTGCGTGTCCGGGTTGGTTCCACGCTGCCAATCCTGTTCCGCGTCAAAGTTAGTTTGTGAAGGCAAATGTTATGAGGCAGCTGGGCGTCCTCTTGTGGTTAGTCTAAGGGTTCCTTATCGGACCATAGTGAACCTAGCCGTTATACCGTGAGGTAGCGCGAACTCCTCAATGGGTGTCCGAATAGTTGGCCTGAGTGACTTACCATGCGGGATCTAGTCAACGTGGTTTATCCCGTTGGCATACGGTAAACTACCGTATGGTGCGAAGGTGCCGGAGATTTATTCTTTGGCGTAGCATTTTTTGGGTGATCCGAAGACAACCGTTAGAGTGGTGGGCCAATAAAACTTGGCCCTTGCGCCTTACATCTTTTAGGAGATGTTTTTCGTGGCTTCATACCCTTGTGGGCTTTGCGTGTTATGGAGCCCCCGGACTACTAGGTCTAGAGGTACTGCCATTGACTTGCTATGGTTTATGTGATCCTGGGCGATCGGCCGTACTGTTACGCTCTGGGGAGGGGGGTCTTGACAAGGCACCTCCCCTTATTGCTTCTGGTGTGCGACCAGCCACTTTCTTTTGAGGATCCTACATTCTCTATTGGTATGCTTTGCCGTCCTTCTAGGAATACCATGAATTTCGCATGGTTGATCGAGCGTGTGGCTCGGGCCGAATAGGCTTGCGCTGCTTTTTGTCCGTTGATCGGACTAGTATTTACTGGACCTGACACCAGTTTCCTTGACTTGACGTTTGTTGCCATTGCGCCGAGGCTTGAGGGTGCCTCTTCGCGTATGCTTCTTACTATCTTGGACCGTGGTGCTGTGTGGGCGTCTGGGTCCGTGCCTGTGGTTTTCCTGCTCGAGTTGAGGTAGCCAGTTGTGTCATGTATGCCCTTTGTTGGGGCTGTCGGGTTCGTACTTTTTGGTGGCCAGTATCTTGGTCCACCTATCCACTAGCACGTCTTGGTCAGCTTTAAGCTGCTCTTGTTTCCTTTGCAGGCTCCTTCCGTGGCCATGAGCCGTCGCTTGAAGCGAACTTGTTCCACTGGGTCTTCAGGTACGCCGAATTCGTCATTGACGAGGCTTGCCTCGTCGTCGGAGGCGGGGTGTATAATTGTCCCTCTCCAAGCATCCCATCGTGATTGGTCCGGCCTGCTTGAGTGTAGGCTGACTGGGGCTGTATTCCTCTTTGGTACCAACCGAATGCTTTCGTCTCCGGGGCCGGTTTTGATGTGGCGGGGCTTGGAGTGGCGCCGATAACGCACATGTTTTGCTTTTCTCTCTGAGGGGTTATCCTCCGTTGCCTCACCGCCAATGGTTTCCTTTGGAGTGTCCACCATATATATATCGTATGAGGAGGTGGCTGCCCACCGCCTTGTGAGCGGTGGTCCCTGTGGTTCTCCTGCATCGTCATCCATACCGTCAATGTCTTCGAAGTTGAAGTCAAGCACGTCGGTTAAATCATCGATCGTGGCAATGAAGTGGGTGGTGGGTGGGCAACGAATTCCGTCGTCGTCCGCTTCCAACTCAAGCCGGACATAGTTCGGCCCAGAGTCTCCTGACAAAGAGAGAGACTTCAATAAGTTCAGCATGTCGCCAAAGGGCAAGTGCTAAAAGACGTCCGCCGCGGTGAACTCCATCACCGGAGCCTAACCAAGCTCGGCGGGCTCGAGGACGCGCGAACTGGAACCCACGACCGGATATGAATCCGGGGGTCCGGAATCACGGGCTCCCTCGGAAGTGAGGCCTGTGTTCAGCTCCATCACCGATGAGGGTACGGCCTGCGGGGCGGGGTCCAGCCCTCCGTCCTTAGGCAACGCAACCTGCCCCGGATTTAGATCCGAGGCTTCTGCCGGGATGATATCCCGAGCATCGTCTGACAGTAGGTCTAAGCCGTGCTCATCGTGATTGTTTGGCGCTCCTGGTGCTGGCCCAAATCTGTCGAAGATCAAGTCTCCGCGGATATCCGCTGTGTAGCTCAAGTTTCCGAACTTGACCTGGTGGCCGGGGGCATAGCTATCGATCTGCTCCAGGTGGCCAAGCGAATTGTCCCGCAGTGCGAAGCCGCCGACCACGAAGATCTGTCCGGGGAGGAAAGTCTCACCCTGGACAGTGTCGTTGATGATGATTGAAGGAGCCATCGAGCCTGACAGCGATGACACAGAGGAACTCTCACCAATGTCGGTGTCAAAACTGGCGGATCTCAGGTAGGGAGTCCCGATCTGTGCGTCAAGGCTCATGGTAACAGGAAGCAAGGGACACAGATGTTTACCCAGGTTTGGGCCCTCTCGATGGAGGTAAAACCCTACTTCCTGCTTGATTAATATTGATGATATGGGTAGTACAAGAGTAGATCTACCACGAGATCGTAGAGGCTAAACCCTAAGAGCTAGCGTATGCTGGTATGATTGTAATTGTGATCGGCCTTCTAAGACCAACCTCTCCGGTTTATATAGACACCGGAGAGGGCTAGGGTTTACATGGAGTCGGTTATAAGAAAGGAAACACAATATCTGGATCGCCAAGCTTGCCTTCCACGCAAAGGAGAGTCCCATCCGGACACGGGCCGAAGTCTTGAGTCTTGTATCTTCACGCTTCAATAGTCCGTACGTTGGACACAGTCCGACTGTCCGGATACCCCCTAATCCAGGACTCCCTCAGCGAGGCAGGAGGCGGGATCTACCAACTCAACGGCGGGGAGCAAGGGTGAGGAGGACCTCCCACACCAACGCCAGGTCAGAGAAGATGGCGTGCGTCGGCTTCCTCCCTCGCCATCAGCAACCACCAGTAGAAGGTATCCAGCCGGATCTGTGTCAACGGAGAGAAGAGAGAGAGAGAGAGAAAGACAAAAAGAGTGGACACCACGGTCTTGTTTAGATATGGAGAGTGTGAGAGAGTTAGAAGAAGAGAACAACCCTAGCAAGCAAGTCCCGAAGTGGACTAGTGGAGTAGTAATTGTTTTTCCCTCCGTAGCGATCATTTTAAATTGAATACACACGCAGCCATATTTTTTCCATTTAATGTACTAGTAAAAAGAAACTCGATCAATAACCGCGCTACCGCATTCAGGTTGCACTTGGTATGGCTGACATTTGGTCCCAGACCCCACATTAAGTGGACAACTAGATGTCTCAAATTGTCACGTTACCTGCCTTCTCGTGTGCAAAGGTGCTCCACCGTGAGTGTACCCGGGCGTGTGCGTGAGGGGAGAGTGAAGTCTGATTTATAAACCTTGAGGTTGTAGAGCTAGTCGGAAACAAACCCTCACCTTTAAATCCTTGAAGTTTGTACCCTATCCTCTGTAATCCCTGTCATTTTTAACCTTAAGGGCATGTGCGGTTCAAGGGGTTTTATTAGGGATAACAGGGATGGTGGGGGATTAAATCATGTACAAGCCAAATTCCCCTTCATCCTCTCCAAACCCCTTGGGAGGAGGTTGAACCGAACAAGGCCTAATACTAACCACAATGGGAGTAACTTAATTCCATATGCTATCATAATATGATACTCAACCCTCTCTTTATTCATTTAATTCTACGCCACCTCATCAAATTTGTCTAGTTGGCATGCATGATACTACTTATAATGCTCCCATTACAACCAGCCTAGTAGAATTAATATACCTCATCTAAATGGTCGCCGCCCGATCTCTTTGTCCTCCTCCAGCATCCGACTGAAGAGAATCGTGCAATACACCGGCTGTTTTCGCCGGCGTCGCCTCGGCGATGGCCTTCTGGGATACAATCAGCGGCGGCCTCCCGTGTTCTACTTCTCCTCGATGATAGCGGCGGGCAGGGACATGCTGGTAGTCACCTCATCGACATCCGCATAGCCGTGTCACCTCATCGACATCCGTGGCGGCTTCTTTCTCTGCCTGCATGGCGCGGCTACGCGTGCGTCGATGGTGGGTGGCGCAGTCGCTGGGACTAGAGGCGTTCTATGACGCGACGGCTTCGAGGGAAGCGATAATGCCCATACCGCCGTGCTCCCCGACAAGCCGGCGTGGAGCAAGTCGGCACTCTTCCTCGAGCTATATTGGAGCGGCCAGCTGCCGAACCACGCATTGGCCTAGTGTGACAACTACCTCCAACGGGCTAGGCGAGGTAGGTGGAGCAGCGAGCTGCCTCGCTCGTAACTATCGGGCTAGGCAGGCCACCCAGACGGCCTTTATGCTAGAGAACTGCTCTTCCTGCTCGTTGGATGCCGCCGAAAGAGTGGAGAAAATGGTGGAAGGAGGAGCTTAGCCGGCGTCCTGCTCCTGAACGGACGTGTGTGGCCAGAGTCGGTTTCTTGCATTCCAGACAGATTTTAATGTAGGTTTTTGAATGCAGAAAGGAGCCGGGTACAACTGGGAGTGCAGTGGGCGGCACCCTCGACCGGCCCGCCGCTTCAAATGGCGGACGCAGCGAGAGGTCAGGTCCGCCCTGACCCCCTTGATCGTGGACCTTGACCGTGTAGGTCCGGATTTGAGGACAACATGATGCTTGGACCTTGACGGTGTACACCTTGTGTCTAGATCTGAGACACCACGTGTACCAGATGAATGACTCCAAGTTCGACCACCGTGATGCTTAGGTGCGAGCCGAGGAACACTGTTGGAGAGACCCCCTCATAATTTTACTACATTGGTCGTTTGATTCATAGGATAGAATGCTATAGGATTTTTTTCCTATGAAATCATATGCTAATTGGCAATCCAGCATCCACTCCAACTGTTTTTTCACTTCCATTGTTTTTCCTGTGTCAAACACTCTGGATTTTTTTAGGGGCACACTTGTTAATGCTATGGGATTCAAGTGAACATGCCACTCCAATCCTTTATTTTTCCTATTCCTGCATTTTAAGTTCCTACGAAGAGAGTGCTTGCTCTAAATGATGTGCTACTGCAAGGGCCGCCTATATAAATTAACCATGCTCTAAAAGGTGGACCAGCTTTGGCTATAGTAGATACTCTACTAGGTTAGTAGGTGAGCTTGCGCTTGGCTCTTCGCCTCTTATAGAAGTCGAACAATATTGATAGTACTATAGTAGTACTTCTGGCAATCTAACACCAAATGAACTGCTGCACGTCCACAGGTTGTAAGCAAAAGTTTCTCCTTCTGCTGCGAGCCACCGCGCACATGCGGGCGAGGGAGAAGGCATAGTAAGCAAGATTCTCATTGTTCTGTGAGTTGACGGGACACATCAAAGTTATTTATTACTCTCTCCAAAAAGGGCCGACCATGTCGATGGCTACCATCCCGTGCTCCTTCATTGAGTACATGCACTATTCACGTGCCATCGAGGAGAAAAAATATTGCATAGTACATGCCATCGAAGTGCACGACTCACCCACGCACTACTTATCTCCATTTTCTTGCATGACACGTGCACCTTGATGCTAGATGTCTTGCGTGTTGGCAAAAGGATGAGCAAAGCTCACGTCAAGAAGGAACATGAATAAATCTTGCTTGCTGCATATACATACGTGGCAGGACATCGTGTCCAATCACCATTTAGTTACTAATTTTGTGTTACCAAAGAAAACATGTGGTTCATTCTAAATTAAGTAGTCAAAACCAGCATGGAGGTAATCAGTCACCTTATTGTACTTGCTCTAAGCGAGGGAGAGGTTGTACTAGTAAGCAAAGCTTCTCCTCGTTTTTGAGTTGACGGGACACATCAAAAATAGTGTATTAGTCTCGAAAAAGGGATGACCATGCCCATGGCTACCATCCTGTGCTCCGTCATTCAGTGCGTGCATGATTCACGTTCCATTGAGAAAATAATGTTGCGTACGTGCCATCGAATAGAATAACTTAATTTATAAAAAACGCGCCACCGCATCATGATCGAACTTTGATTCGTCCACGTGTCATTCCCATGAACAACTACTATACTCACCAAATTATTAGGTGAGCCACCTCTTCGTACATAAATGAGCTCACTGTGTACCCGCGCGTGAGCATTAGGGAAAGAGGCAAAGAGTACCTGCGTCGGTGCATGCACCTCTTCTCTTCGTGCTCGTATTCCTTTTTTCGAGTGATTCGTGCACGTACTCCACCTACGTTCATGGCCGTTGGTGAGTCTCTCCTACTATACTAAACTCCATTTTCTTGCATGACACGTGGACCTAGATGCTGGATGTCCCACGTGTCGGCAAAACTTTGAAGAACTCTTTTCGACGACCGAGAAGGAGCAAGAAACCTCGCGGTGGAGCGTCTCGACTCTTTAATATTTTTATTTGGTGTATAAAATCTACCCAATATTCTCCACCGTAGATCGGAAGAGTATGAAAGACGACAACCCAGTGTAGTAACATCATACATGGCCAACCCATGCTATCACCATATTTCATGGCCTTCATGCGACACCTAGCTCTAATAATCCACCATCCCTTATCGCTTCTCGCTCCTCATCTCTCTCATAGTGCGGCGGGCTGGCGATTTTGCCATCTATTGAGGTCAGTTAACTCATCACATGTTAGCGACATGCCAAGAGCATTCTTAAAAAATTACTATACTCTATTGTTATGCCAAGAAGAGGAAGCGCTTTGACCAATGGACCAAACGAGACAGGCGTGTCGTGCCGTGAGTGGGTCCAGTTTCTCGTTTTGAACTTGTTTGGTGTAGTAGTAACACTTGGTTTTAACTATTGATAAGATTTTATATAGGGCCTAATGTATTCTTCGGGGTTGCCTTTGACTATTGATAAGATTTTATATAATTTGAAAATTGTATCATTCGAAGATCCTTTCACGTTCCATTTAAAAAAAAGATCCTTTCACGTACAAATTTGACGGTATGCTTTGAGCAACTTGCATGTCCTATACTGCTCATGTTTGGATACTCCAACTTAGGTAGAGGTTAGGCTAACTCATGACTAACCCTGAACTAACTCTAGCCAAAGTGGTGTTTGGTAATAGGGTTAGATTGTCAATAAATGCACTTGATGGAGAGAGAAAAGTGAATTTTCAGTGGTCCCCATGAGAACTAGCTCCAATTAGCACCACTTGGCTAGCGGGATAGAGAGAAAAGTGATTTTTCAGGGAGCCCAATGAGAACTATCTCCAATTAGCACCTCTTGGGTGGGATAGTTTTTTTGGTGGGTTTGGTGCAACTTGCTCCAATTTAACCCTCATGTTTGGATACGTTAGGGCTATTTGAGCCCCAACTAGCTCAAACTAACTCCAACCCATGGATCCAAACAGGGCCAAAGTTAGTCTTAGGAAACGCATTAAGCCCTATATACATGGACAGACTGAGTACATGATAATAGCAAACGCTCACCATTAGTAGTAGTTCATTGGTTGGTTTCAATTTTTAATTCAGTTCCTGTGCTGCTAATGTCCAATATTCGCGTGTGGTTGTTTCTAGAATAAAAAGGAGGTAGTACTTATTGTGGGAAAGGTGAAGTGATGGTTGCTTCGCCCGAGCAACTTATTACTTTGTGAATATTGGAGTACTAGAAGTTTCAACAAAGAGAGAAATGATGGTTGCTTCATCCGACCAACTTTCTGTGGCGAAGGTGGGGCTCTGTGATTTGACTGCTCACTAGTCATTATTACTGCGGCGCAACAACCAGGGTGAATCTTCCCTGCAGTTGTGCACTCAATATTGTTGCATGGCAGGTGGAGCCGGATGAAGGATGTCCCACATGCCGGCGAAACAAAGTTGAATTGTTTGTGGCATTGCTATCAATCCTTCAGGATTTATTTATATGTACGCCTAATTTTCCAGCATAATGAAATTGTACTGTGATGCTATGAAGATTTCAACTTTGGTTCCCAGAGAAATAAAGGGTTTCAACTTAGGATTCATGTGTCCTCTTGCCTCATGATTGTCTTGTTACAACATTCCATCAAATACAAATGAAACTACCATGGCCGCTAATGCATCTCAATGGTTCGAAGATCAGCGCCAATATTCACATCACTATTAAAGACAAAGTGGTGAGAGGGTGTACAAATAAATAAAAATATATAATTGATCGATGCTGTTTGCAGGCATTGCTCCATTTCCTAGGCACAATGTTCATTGGTTGGCAACTAGTTTCACCCAGCTCTATCGCCAAAAAAGAGGTGTATGGAGGACATCACAATCCGATCATTTTGTGCAGCTCCACTAAAATCGAGCTGATCATCGCTGTTTGCAAAGATATTCAGTCAGTGTGATTAAAATAATAGTGGAACTAGATGATGAAACATAACACACACAAATAGAAGCCGATCACCTCTGCGATCTCTCTTTAGGACTAACTACTTGTTGGAGAAGATTGGGCACAAAGTTGGATGAGGAGGATAGAAAAACCAATCTCCCTTTCTGAAGTCCCATAGAAATGTAAAAACATTGTCTGTGTGACATTTTGGCGGAACTGCACAAAATACTCTTAAGAAAAAAGTGATTTCTGTAGTTCACCATAAGGTCGCAATAGCAACGAGGTGAAATGGATAGCTCTGTTTGCAAAAGGAGGTAGAAAGGAAAAAATACTGCCCAATAACACGAGTTGAAGACACGTACGCCGACAAAAAAGAAGCATATTCCATGTAATAAGGGAAAGATAGTAGCATGGTGGTTTATCAAAAATGGTTTGAGGACGAGATAGCAAGATGGAGAGTATGCCGGTCGAGATACGTTTTAAGCAAACAATTAAAGAAGATCCACATGCAAGATTTTCCACATGCATCAACGTGGGAAGATGGGCAGTGGAGCAAGGCCGGAGGAAGTTGTATCTGAGGGTCGTCGGGATGTAACTAGGAGGGCACCGGTGGCCTGGATCTGCCGATACTGCGGCAGTGAGCAAGTGGCGAAGGCCCTACCGCACCGAAGCTTGGTCAGAGAGAACGGCGGGTACCGCAGATCGGGACATGCTGCCTCAATACCGTCAAACAGAGAAACGATGCACATCCTCCCTTCCCGCCGATGGACGGGATGCCGCCGAATCGATGACCAACGGTGAGAGAGAGAGGTCGCCGCCGCCTTGTGTGAGATAGTGTGACGAGAGACAAACTCCAGCAGGCAGGCTCCATTGTATATAGTGGAGCGGATTTTTCTTTTTTCCCGATGGCAATCGTATTATATTTTGTACGTGCCATTGAGGAATATAACTTTATTTAATACTAACGCGTCAAGTCAAACTTTGTTCCGTCTACGCGTGGTACATGACCATCCTTCGAGTAAACAACCACTAAACGCGTCAAATTATCATGTGGGCTTCCTTTTCATACACAAATGAACTCCACCAAGTACCCGAGCGGGTGTGGCCGGGAAAGAGATGTGAGTACATGCGTCATGTGTGCACCTCTTCTGTAGGTGCAGGTACGTACGTGGGTGGGTGTGAGAGAGATGGTTTGTGTGAAACATAGGCAATGTGTCAATGATATCTCAAACAAAAAAACGTAACATATGCAATGTGTGTGAAACAGAGTCATCGATATCACATATATAGAGGGAGCAATCCACAAGAAGAGAGTGGAGGGATCATCAGCATGAGATATCGATAGAATCGAAAACAGGGATGAAGTGTGTGGGTGCGCAATCGATAAAGAGTGCCATCAAATTTTTGTTTGCCCGAATCAAAGATATAGGGCGGCTGGCCTACTGGAATTTGAGAGGGCAGAGGTGCAGTTTTTCTTTGTGGCATGGATACCTACCTACAATGTTCGACTATCGGTGTGTGTGTGTGGGAGGGGAGGGGGCAGAGACCTAACTATAGAGAGATAGATCGACTAGTATATGTGTGGAGAAGGAGAGAGACCTAGCTATGTATTGAGGGAGATCGGTTGGCATCCATGCATATGTGTAGCAGAGGAATAAGGTTGGGAGAAAGACAAAGGTAGAGTGTCGGAGGGTTGGTGCTAGAGTTTCTTCTCACAAATGGTGGGAGAGGCCTGCTAGACAAACAAAAGGTATGAGTGCAATATTGTAGGACCTTGAAGTATGTCTAGAGGGGGGGGTGATTAGACTACTTGACCAATTAAAAACTTAACCTTTTCCCAATTATAGAGTTTGGCAGATTTTAGCTATCTTAGGACAAGTCAAGCAATCATCACACAATTCAAGCAAGCATGCAAAGAGTATCTAGGCATCGGAAATTAAAGCATGCAACTTGCAAGAAAGTAAAGGGAAGGGTTTGGAGGATTCAAACACAATTGGAGACACGGATGTTTTTGGCGTGGTTCCAATAGGTGGTGCTATTGTACATCCACGTTGATGGAGACTTCAACCCATGAAGGGTAACGGTTGCGCGAGTCCACGAAGGGCTCCACCCACGAAGGGTCCACGAAGAAGCAACCTTGTCTATCCCACCATGGCCGTCGCCCACGAAGGACTTGCCTCACTAGCGGTAGATCTTCACGAAGTAGGCGATCTCCTTGCCCTTACAAACTCCTTAGTTCAACTCCACAATCTTGTCGGAGGCTCCCAAGTGACACCTGGCCAATCTAGGAGACACCACTCTCCAAGAAGTAACAAATGGTGCGTTGATGATGAACTCCTTGCTCTTGTGCTTCAAATGATAGTCTCCCCAACACTCAAGTCTCTCTATCATAGGATTTGGATCTGGTGGAAAGAGGATTTGAGTGGAAAGCAACTTGGGAAGGCTAGAGATCAAGATTCATATGGTAGGAATGGAATATCTTGGCCTCAACACATGAGTAGGTGGTTCTCTCTCAGAAATGGTAAGTTGGAAGTGTAGGTTTAGTCTGATGGCTCTCTCCACGAATGAAGAGGAAGTGGAGGGGTATATATAGCCTCCACACAAAATCTAACCGTTACACACAATTTACCAAACTCGGTGGGACCGATTCAACAGACTCGGTCGGACCGATTTGTAAACCTAGTGACCGTTAGTGATTTTCGGTGGGACTGACATGCAACTCGGTGAGACCGATTCGGTTAGGGTTAGGGCATAACGTAATCTCGGTAAGACCGATTACACAAACTCGGTGAAACCGATTTTGGTAATAAGCTTTCCAGAGAGTTGGTCAGGTAAACTCGGTGGGACCGATTTGCTCTTTTTGGTGAGACCGAAATGTTACAAAAGGGAAACAGAGAGTTTACATTGCAATCTCGGTGGGACCAATCACTCACTTCGGTTAGACCGAAACGTTATGAAGGGAAACAGAGAGATTACAATCCCATCTCGGTGAGACCGAGATCCCTATCGGTAGGACCGATTTTCTTAGGGTTTGTGGCAGTGGCTATGACTTTTGGAATCGGTGGCGCCGGATTAGAAGAATCGGTGTGACCGATTTTGGCTTTGGGTTTACGTCATTTGTGGATGTGGGAAAGTAGCTGAGGGTTTTGGAGCATATCACAAAGCACATGAAGCAAGAGGCTCATTAAGCAACACCTCATCCCTCCTTGATAGTATTGGCTTTTCCTATAGACTCAATGTGATCTTGGATCACTAAAATATAAAATGAAGAGTCTTGAGTCTTTGAGCTTGAGCCAATCCTTTGTCCTTAGTATTTTGAGGGATCCACTTTTATCATCCATGCCATGCCATTCATTGAGCTTTCCTGAGATAATAGTCTTGGAATAGCATTAGCTCAATCAGCTATATGTTGTTATGAATTACCAAAACCACCTAGGGATAGTTGCACTTTCAATCTCCCCCTTTTTGGTAATTGGTGACAACATATAGATCAAAGCGTCGACAAATGATAATAAGAATAAAAACATCATCGCTTTGAGAAGTATGTGATAAGCAAGAGCTCCCCCTAAATTTGTGCATAGTTTAAAATTTGCTTTGGACTGCAAATGCACAAGGAATTAGGCTCATGGGTTACTCTTCCATGTCACATACATCTTGGTGGAGCACTCAAAATGATAAGTATTGAATACATGCACTCATCACCAAGCAAAGTGAATGATCGCATAAGATAGATAGGATAATATCATCAAACATGCATAAGTGTAGCTTATGTGTGTAGCTTGTGATCAAACACATGATCATCAATGTCTCACAAGCATAGTATCTCAACCAATCAAAAAGAAAACAAGTTTAAACCAACAAAGCAAGAGAGAACAAAAGCAACACACTCTCTCTCGAAGCCTATGATCTATACATTTTTCTCCCCCTTTGGCAACAAGTTACAAAAAAGTTCATAGAAAATGCATAGTGCTAGATCGACTCTCAGGCTTGATCTTCAGTTGGTGGTGTAGAGATGGCTCCTTGGACGAAGGCTTCAGTTGATGTAGTGGGTGCTGGAGTTGATGCTGAAGCTGGTTGCACTGGAGCTGAAGGGGCAGTAGCTGGTGCTGAAGATGTTGCTCTAGTGTCTGGCACTGGCACAGCAACTGACCTCTGAGCTCTAGGCACTCTGGCAAAGACATTAGTGGTTGTCTTTCCCTTCCTCTCCTGCATGTCATCCTGCAGTTGCTCCACAACTGACTGAATCTCAGTTACTTTGACATCTAGATCATAGAATTTTTGTTCCATGATTCTTTCCAAGCTCTCCTGGTTTTGGGTTAAGGTGGCCAACCCCTTCTCAATCCTCAGTGATGATGCTATCAAGTAACCAAGCTGCTCCTGCTTGTTTTTCAAGAAATACTCAGATGCCTCCTCTTGAGTTGGCATCTTGGCAGCCTTCTCCTTCCTTGCCTTCTCCTTCTTCTCTTGAGCTTGAACTGATGATGGATCATCCTCATTCATGACAACCTCATTGTCTTCAAAGTATGGATAGAGTGAAAAATGTTCCCTATCCAATAGATATTTGCCAGTTCCCATCTTTGAGTTGATCAATTCCTGAATCTGAGGTGCATAACCACAGCTCCTCTTCTGATCTGTTGCAGTCCTCTTAATGGTTTCAACTATAAGGCTCATGACTTTGAATTTCTGTGGCACATCAAATAAATGCAATATATTGATGGCGTGCCCTCTGATCATGTTGTGGTCACCAGACTTGGGCAACAAAGTGTGCCTCAGAATCCAATTGATAGTAGGCAGCCCTGACAACAGAAATTGGACTGATCCAAAAGAGAAAGTCTCTAGGGCTTTGTCTGGGATCTCCTTGTACATGTGTGCCATGGTATTGTGTCCCATTTTCTTCTTGGCATATACATCCAGATCATCATCATTTTCCTTTGGGGCATTTATCAGTTTTGCCCATTCTTCAACAGTGGATTGGTACCTTGTACCTTCAGACATCCAAACAATTCTTCCATCTGGGTAAAAATGTGATGTGGAGTAGAATTGCATGATAAGTTCATCATTCCAGTTTGTGAGCTTTTGCCCAACAAATTCTGCAACTCCACAAGCAACAAAGCTGTCTTGCACTCCAGGATAGTACTCTTCATTTTCCTTCATGTAGGTCCAGTCGACCCACCTCATATCACAAACTATGGGCTTCTTGTCCAATAAGATTGTCTCATAGAAGTCCTGCTGTTTCTTTGTATGGAACCTGTAATCAACAGCAGTTCTTCTCCTTGTGGCATATGGATCTGCCATCCTCCATAGCCTCAATCCTGAGTCTTTTCTGATGTTCATGTCCTCAGCCACAGGATGGGCATCATTGTGATCTGGTATCTTAGGCTTGAGCTTCCTTAGAACATGTGCTTCTTCATCTTCCTCCTCAGCAACCTCAGCCATTGGGGCCTTGTTCTTCTCAGCAGCTGGAATACTCCTGGTATTCCTCTTTGGTGCAGACTTGGCCTTGGGGGCAGCTTTGGGTGCTTCCTTGGTCTTAGATATTGCAGCCCCAGATTTAATAGCATCACCCATAAGCTTTGGTGCCTTTGGTGCTGGTGCAGTAAGCTCTTCCTCTTCCATCATGGAAGGTTGCCCAACAACTCTGGCCATGATCTTCTTGCCTTCAGCAGCTGGCTCTTTGGGATCAGGCTTTTCAGGCAGTTGAGTTGATGCCCTGGCCTTGGACATTGGTTGTCTTCCTGCAGGCCTTTTAATCTTCATGCCTCGCTTTATATCCTTTGCTGAGCCATATTCCTTCTTGAGCACCACTTTCTTGGATGTAGCCTCATCTTCTTCAGCTTTGTAGTCCTCATCTTCTGAGTCTGAGGTTCTCTTTCTCCTTTGCCTGGTAGCAGCCTTAGGCAGGTTGCTAGGAGTGCTTCTGCTCCCTTCATCTGAAGTGCTGGAGGGACTAGTGCCCTCACTCATGTGAATCTGCTCTGCTGACCTGTTCTGACTGTCACACTGGTCTGACATGCTGCAAAAGCTGACTGCTGACCCTGTGAAGAGTTATAGATGAGATAGAGTGGATGAGCATCACAAAATGCAGAGATTTTCAAAAGAATGATTCAAAAGTTCAGTTTTAGTTTTCCACAGAAAGCATTTTGGATCAGCCGATTTTCAAACTCGGTGATACCGAAGTAGTTTTTGGAACCTAAACTGATGAACTCGGTTGGACCGAGTCATAGTTTGGTGGCACTGAGACTGCTAGGGTTTCACAGAATCCTAAAATCGGTCGCATCGATTAGTAATTCTCGGTCAGACCGAGAGTCACTAGTGCAATGGCATATGCCAAATCGGTGAGACCGAGTTTTTCAACTCGGTGGGTCCGAGATGGTTTCGGCGGAAACCTAACCCTAAAATTCGAATCTAATCTACTTTACATACTACTTTGGCTGGATAGGATTGTTTCAATCGTGGCAAGAATCAATAAGAGTACAATGTTCTAGGAATCAGATGTGGATAGCACAAAGATCGAGTCCATACCCTAGTGCGGCGATGAACTCACTACGGTGGCAACGGTGGGGATGAATTCCGTTGACGGCGGCGGAGACCAGCGACAGGAGGCGGCTGGCGACGAGGAGACGATCCGGAGACCTTCGATGGCAGAGCGAGCTATTGCGCGGGCGAAAGGGTTCGGAGAAATTTCCAAAATTTTGCCCGTGTCTATATATAGCCCGACCCTGTCGGTGTGACCGAGTGGAACAACTCGGTGGCACCGAGATGTATAACTGTGTTCAGTTACAACAACTCGGTGTGACCGAAAAGTTCAAATCGGTTGCACCGAGATTGAAAACTCAGATCAACTTAATGATCTTGGTAGGACAAAAATGGAGGAATCGGTCAGACCGAGAATCACAAAGAGGTTTTAGAAATTTAAGTCTATGACGAATCGGGGACTCTGAGTGCTCCTCACACAGAGTGGTTCGAATCTGACTTGACCAAATTTTGTGATGTAGCATGAATAGAGTTTGAGACGAGAAAAGCATAGATAGCTAGAGAGGGTTCTTAGGCATTCTTGTCCATCTACTTGGCCAAAAGAAGAATGAACCAAACAATCAAAACAACAAGTGGATGTCCTTGAAGAGTAAAATATGCACCAACATGCTCACACAATAAAATGGCAAATGAAATATGTGGCAAAGCAAGCACAACCAATTCTAGCATCTATCAAACAATTGGCAATGACTAGGTCATCTATATATGAGTATATTGACTTAGGAGTCAAATGAGTACATTTGATCATAGGTCATACTTATCGTTTAAGCTCAAGTGGGGTTACCACTTTTACATAATGCATTTATGTGTTCACACCATTAGAGTTGCTTTGACTCAATTTTTTGAGTTAAGCTCCCCCTAGATGTGAGATCCCCCCTTTAGAGGGATGAACTAACCTTGGCTTTGTCGATGATGACTTCATGTAGGTGTTGAAGATGTGGATGCTCAATGTTGAAGTAGATCATTTGGAGCAATCCTTTGGAGTGAGTTGCACTTTCAACTTGCCTACATGGGTTAGTCCCACAAGGAACAAACAAGAATATCCATAGATATAGAGTGATGCACTCACAAGATGATGTCCATGAAACCATTAGGTTACCTTGTCCCTTGCCTTACCAACATGAGGGTTTGTGATTCCTTGAACTAGTGCAAGATGTGGAAGTTGATTGCACTTGTCCTTGCCATAAAGATATGAGTGAAGAATGTTGGCGGAGTCACCCTCAAGAACTCTCTAGTTCTTCTTCTTCGAGATCCACATCATCTTGATGGGAATCCTTGGAGTTGTAGTTGTACTTGATGAAGTAGGACTTGACGTAGTCTTGGGAATCCACTTGACCGAGACTTTAGGTGCTTCTTCAAATGCATCAATCTCTTCTTGAAGCTTATCCTTGCCATTGTTCTTGTGGTCTTGTGGAGGAAGATCATCTTGAGCTTGTGTTCCCTTGAAGGAGGTAGGATCATACTTCTCTTGTTGAGGAACAAACTTCGTCTTGGGGTATTGATCTTCTTCCCACTCAACTCCATTGGCATTGAACTTTCGTTCAAAACCAACACCTTGATTCTTCCGGTGTCTTCCTTGCTTGCGTACAATTTCCTCGAATTGCTTACTCCCGGCAAGGCTCTTGTAAACACATTTCTCTATAATTCCCTTCAATAAGCTACTTTCTTGCTCAAGTGTAACTTGGCTAAGATAATCATTAGTGGAATCAAGAGAACCACTACAAGCAACAATATTGGATTTAACATTATTATTGTTACTACTAGAGGAAGTATCTTTCTTGTACTTGTTACCAGACTTGACTTGAGGCATGTAAGTAGATAAGAGTAAACACTTGGCAATGTAAGAAGAACTTTTCTTATGGAGATCATCATTGATTGCCTTTAAGAACTCATGCTCTTGCTCAAGATTGAGCTTTTCAAAGCGTAACTTCTCATGAGCCCTTAAAAGTTCTTGATGATCTTCGAAGATAGTTTCATGAGCCAACTTTAGAGTGTTTAGTTCTTTAGTTATAAGCTCTATTTTCTCCTTATCATTGTCATTCGTTTGATTAGCATGATTAATTGACGTTTCATCATAGTAGTCATCACTAGAGTTGTCAACAAGTAAATCATCATCCACAAGCAAGTCATCTTCATCACTATTGAAATCAACATACTCAGGATGTGTTACCTTTGGACCTTTGGCCATGAAGAATCTTCCGATTCCTTCATTTGGTGAATCAAATATGTCGCAGGAATTGGTTGACACAAGTGCTAGACCGGCAACACCTTCATCTTGAGTATGTTCGGAGTCAGAGTGATAGCTTCTCTCGGAGTGATTGTCGGAGTCGGAGCCGGATACCCATTCACCAACATGAGCTTGATGTCTTCATTTTGTGTAGCTCCTTGATGACTTGTCCTTCCTTTCCGAATCCTTGCTTCTCCGTGAGGGTCTTCATTCATAACGATCATCTCTACTCCTCCTCTCTCTTGGTGGTGATTCTTCTCTTTTGCTTCTTCTTTTTGGAGAATCTTCTCTTCTTTTGTAGGGTGCCGTACACTCATTGGAGTAGTGTCCAGTCCTCCCATAATTGTAGCAATTGCGCTCTCGACTAGAAGATCTTTTGTCATTATAAGACCTTGACTTGGAGCTTCTTTCTTTGCTTCTACTCTTGTAGATTTTGTTGAAGTTCTTCACCATTAATCTCAATTCTTCATTGAAGGTTTGTTTCTCACTTGATGATGTGGGGACTTCACTTGAGGCTTTGTAAGCACCACTTGACTTGTTGTGAAGTTCCTCCTTATCCTTGTAGTTTGGCATCTCATGTGCACACGGTATCATACTTTCCATCCAATGCTCTTAGGATCTTCTTGATGATGAATCTGTCGGTCATCTCTTCACTCCCTAAGCCGGCAATCTCATTTGTGATAAGTGCAAGCCTAGAGTACATTTCAGCGACACCTTCACCATCCTTCATTTTGAACTTGTCAAGCTGACTTTGGAGCACATCCAACTTGGATTCCTTTACAGATTCGGTACCTTCGTGCCTATCAATCAAAGTATCCCAAATTTCCTTTGCATTCTCAAGACGGCTGATTTTGTTGAATTCTTCGTTGCACAATCCGTTGAAGATGATATCACAAGCTTGAGCATTGTATTGCAGCATCTTCAATTCTTCCGCATTCGCTTCACGGTTCGGTTCTCTCCCATCAAAGAATTCACCTTGCAAGACAATACAAATAATTGCCCAAACGGCGGGGTTATGTCCGAGAATATGCATTTTCATCTTATGCTTCCAACTAGCAAAATTAGTACCATCAAAGTAAGGACCTCTACGGTGATAATTTCCCTCGCTAGACGCCATACTCTCCTAGGTTGTGAAACCAAGACTATGACCACCAAAAGCTATGGAAATCAAAGAAAATGGAGACCAAAGCTCTGATACCACTTGTAGGACCTTGAAGTATGTCTAGAGGGGGGTGATTAGACTACTTGACCAATTAAAAACTTAACCTTTTCCCAATTTTAGAATTTGGCAGATTTTAGCTATCTTAGGACAAGTCAAGCAATCATCACACAATTCAAGCAAGCATGCAAAGAGTATATAGGCAGCGGAAATTAAAGCATACAACTTGCAAGAAAGTAAAGGGAAGGGTTTGGAGGATTCAAACGCAATTGGAGACACGGATGTTTTTGGCGTGGTTCCGATAGGTGGTGCTATCGTACATCCACATTGATGGAGACTTCAACCCATGAAGGGTAACGGTTGCGCGAGTCCACGGAGGGCTCCACCCACCAAGGGTCCACGAAGAAGCAACCTTGTCTATCCCACCATGGCCGTCGCCCACGAAGGACTTGCCTCACTAGCGGTAGATCTTCACGAAGTAGGCGATCTCCTTGCCCTTACAAACTCCTTGGTTCAACTCCACAATCTTGTCGGAGGCTCCCAAGTGACACCTAGCCAATCTTGGAGACACCACTCTCCAAGAAGTAACAAATGGTGCGTTGATGATGAACTCCTTGCTCTTGTGCTTCAAATGATAGTCTCCCCAACACTCAACTCTCTCTCATAGGATTTGGATCTGGTGGAAAGAGGATTTGAGTGGAAAGCAACTTGGGAAGGCTAGAGATCAAGATTCATATGGTAGGAATGGAATATCTTGGCCTCAACACATGAGTAGGTGGTTCTCTCTCAGAAATGGTAAGTTGGAAGTGTAGGTTTAGTCTGATGGCTCTCTCCACGAATGAAGAGGAGGTGGAAGGGTATATATAGCCTCCACACAAAATCTAACCGTTACACACAATTTACCAAAGTCGGTGGGACCGATTCAACAGACTCGGTCGGACCAATTTAGTAAACCTAGTGACTATTAATGATTTTCTATGGGACTGACATGCAACTCGGTGAGACCGATTCGGTTAGGGTTAGGGCATAACGTAATCTCGGTAAGACCGATTACACAAACTCGGTGAAACCTATTTTGGTAATAAGCTTTCCAGAGAGTTGGTCAGGTAAACTCGGTGGGACCGATTTGCTCTTTTCGGTGAGACCGAAATGTTACAAAAGGGAAACGGAGAGTTTACATTGCAATCTCGGTGGGACCGATCGCTCACTTCAGTTAGACCGAAACATTACGAAGGGAAACAGAGAGATTACAATCCCATCTCGGAGAGACTGAGATCCCTATCGGTAGGACCGATTTGCTTAGGGTTTGTGGCAGTGGCTATGACTTTTGGAAACGGTGGCGCCGGATTGGAAGAATCGGTGTGACCGATTTTGGCTTTGGGTTTAGGTCATTTGTGGATGTGGGAAAGTAGCTGAGGGTTTTGGAGCATATCACAAAGCACATGAAGCAAGAGGCTCATTAAGCAACACCTCATCCCTCCTTGATAGTATTGGCTTTTCCTATAGACTCAATGTGATCTTGGATCACTAAAATATAAAATGAAGAGTCTTGAGACTTTGAGCTTGAGCCAATCCTTTGTCCTTAGTATTTTGAGGGATCCACTTTCATCATACATGTCATGCCATTCATTGAGCTTTCCTGAGATAATAGTCTTGGAATAGCATTAGCTCAATGAGCTATATGTTGTTATGAATTACCAAAACCACCTAGGGATAGTTGCACTTTCAAATATCAATAAGAGAGGGGATGTCTATCTGTCTATGCACGTGCATGTGAGAGACGGGTCGGGAGGTATGCAAGGATGGTGAGGGGGACTATATGGTTGTGGTAAGCAGACGTAACTACATAGGAAGATCAATCATCGTGTGTCCAAGAAAGGGAGAGACATAACTAGTGAGGTAAGTCGATCGGTGCATGGGGAAAAAGAATTATAGTCGACCTAGCTATATGTACGGAGATCGGTACGTATACATGCATGCATGTGTTAGAAGCAAATAAGGTCTGGAGAGACAGGCAGGGGGAGAGGGGTGCGGCTAGGAGGTGGTGCAAGAGGCCTACTATGTCGAGGGAGGAGTAGTGTGCGAGTATGAGACCGATCAAAAGAGGGGCGGGAGTGTGCACCTGCATGGAACCGTATTGGACATAGGGGGGCATGGACGGTGAGAAGAGAAGAGGCCAAGTGTGTGTTTGTGGTAGGCACACTTGGCTAGAGAGGTATATCGATTGGTATGTGCCGGAAAGAAAGAGCCGAGGGCGCTGAGAAAGGGTGAGAGTGGGGCAGGCGTGTGCATGCATGATAGAAAGTTAGCGCTAGCTACAAACATAAGTGGATCGTGAAGATGTAAAAGACGAACAGAGATCATAATTCATTATAAAAAAGTGGATGCAGATATTTGAAGAAGATATCACAGTTTTTTAAACCGACGCATGCATGAATGAATATATATAATGGTGATACGCATGGTGTGGTTATGAACATGTTATACTGCATATAACATATAGAACATTGATTATAATTTGGGATAATGCGTGTGGCTTTTGCAGCTCAGGGATAGATACTTGTCATAATGTAGGAGGCGGGGCACTATAGTTTTTGTGATAAACATGGTGTACGTATGGAACATGATTTAGATTATGAATATCTAGTTAGTACATCAAATGTACTATTATTTGGAATCAACATCAAGGGTATTCAAAAATTTGAATTCGAGTTCATATAGTACACGTAGTTCATATCTATGTCTAAAGTAATCATGTGGTGTGTTGTTAAGATAATACATGAATGATGGTTTAAGTTGGCAACAATCATGATTGTAGATTCTTATTCAAATAGAGAAACGAATTCAAATTCAGTTTGAATTGCAGCGCTAGTATAGACATTTGGAATGCACTAAAATGTTGGTATGAGTAGGTTACATGCATTATACAGCCATAAAAAATTAATTGGACATAACTTGGATTCATAGCTTTGAATAGCATTTGAATAGTAAAATGGGACAAGGCTCTCTCTTTATGTGGTCCGAATAGTTTTATTTTTTTCGTTATTTTCGTTGAGGGAAGTGCGAATTGATTTGGTACGTACAATATTACACGTTAGGCTTGTCCCTAAAATTCAACCCGCGCCTTGTTATATCCCGAAAATTCACATATCGTGCTCCCAAAACTTGCGCCTAGCTATCCCAAAATTACAACACGCGCGAAAACTCCCTCGAGCTGCCAAATCCCGACACGTGAAATCCCCCTTCTAACCCAGAGTCGAAAGGTCCTCTAGTTCAAATCGGTGGGGGTACTTTTGTAACATACCCTTCATTGTGGACAAGCATGTCCCTAAGTCATGGTTCCCCCTCCCATGGCCTCCTTTTCGCCATTCAAAATTCCAGGCCGCCATAACCTCTATGATCCAGCTGCAAAACCCCACCCTCCTCCGTCCTCCATGTCACCGCTGCCCAGCCGGAGCCTCTTCCCCCGACGACGTCATCCACCGCAACAGCTCGAAGACCCTCATCCACCTCCCCGGATAAGGACCCGTTGTCGATCTTGTCATCCTGCCAGTTCAGCCGCCCCGTCCTCCACCTCCAAGGAGCTGCTCGGACGATCGCCTCGTCTATTATGGCTGCTCCATCCCCACAACGCCGCCTTAACCTTCTCCACCGGAACCGCAGCATCCTCACTGACTCCTCGGACGAAGTCGAGGCCTACTCGGCGCCACCAAAGAGGTTGTACACTCATCGTGTCACACCTTCTCCTTAACTTGACCTCCCGGCGCCAACGGTGCTCCATCCCGCACCCCCATGGCGCGGCTACCTAGAAGTCGGTGTCGTGGGTGATATCTCCATGGTGGCTCTCACCCAGTGTGAGGCCCCTTCAACGGTGGCATCCATACCAGCCGGATCCGCTGCTGCTGCTCCGGCTCTCGCTCGCTCGCACTACTGCTATGCTCTCCCCCTCGCTCGTGCTGCTGCTCTGCTCTCCTGCTCACTCGTGCTGCTGCTCTTCTCTTGCTCTTGCTTGCGTTGTTGATGCTGGTACACGGGCTGCTGCAGCTACATTAGTTGCTGCTCTAGCTCTAGTTCGCGCTGCTCCTCTAGGTGTTGCTGCTCCGGCTGCTATTTGCTACTGTGTTCCCCGTCGATCGCCTACTGATTTAGATCACTATTTCTATACTACTAGTGCTCGAGCGGCATAAACTACATGTCAAGTGCCTCTCTGCTACTAGTGCATTCAGTTTGAACAATAACATTCAGATTCGACATTTCAGTTTTGACAGTTAAGTTTAGAGTCAACAGTTTTTACCTCATCTATTGTAATCAGGTGTTTTTGGTGATGTAAATTTTACATCTATCACTTTTTGGTAATGTATTTTACATCATCTATTGGAGATGCTATTAGAATCCCACTTGAGATTAACGATGCCCGTCTTGTACTGCTTCAGCCTCGATGTCTTACGGCTCGCTGGAGCTGCTCCAATGACGGAACCATCCATCACAACAGCAGTGCCCTGGACGCCCTCCACAGATTCCTCAGATCTTCCTCCACACCTCCGACAGCCACCTCTGCCTCAACTTTTTCAGCGACAAACCCAATGATGCTGAGGTCGACACGGCTACGGCAAAGAGGTTGTACACTTGTTGCATCACTTATTACTCTACATTCAAGTCGATCCATTAGGGCTATTTTGGTTCAAAGGAAAAACTTAAGGAAAAACATAGCAATAAGAAATGTTCCTATGGCACTCTACTATTCAATTATTCATGTATTTTTTTGAAAGGAATGGAGCAAAACATCCACCTGGACCTACTTTCCAAAATCCTATGCATGTAAACAAGACCAAGTGCATTAGTGGCAACATAACATTCTAACTGTACACACTTTCATATGGTTTCACTTTAATTTGGCCATGTTTCTTTGCATTCCTCTGCTCTTCCAATACCTGTGAAGCAAACACCCAAGTTGATAGAAATCTCGTGTTTACAAACGCTATGTTTCCCACGTGCATTCCTATCCTATTCTAGAGTTTTTCTTATCCCCGCGTTTTTAGAATCCTACAAGCCAAAGGAGCCCTTACGGAATTACTTCAGTTACAGGTAGGTGTGAAAGAAAACTTTGTGTGGTTTGTCCTGCTCCTGTCGCGACGTCGTCCACCTCACCTGAGCTGCCTCATCAACAGAAGCATCCACCAAACCAGACATCACGACTCCTGACTGTCTTTCGCCGCCTCAGATCTCCTTCCCTGCCACCGGCACCCACCGCAACTGCATCACCGTCATCGACTCAACAGATGAACCTGAGGAGTACACGGGTCCATAAGAGAGGTCACACTCTTTTTTTCTTCTTATGTTATGCATTGCTTAATATTACCTGCTACTTTATCGTCCTGTTAACCTCTTAGACTCCAAGTCAGGTCCAAATTAATGTTCAAACTTGAGTTTTAAATTACTTGTGAGGCACATATAGAGGCAGCAATGAATAGTATCTTTGTCTATTATCTGGTTCACCTAGGGTATGCCTATGTTGTTCATCTTGAGTGGGAAACAGATAGTAATTCAATCAGCATCTGTCTTTTTAATCAAATTAAACTATCATCAGCCTGCTATCATTATTTTTGAATCCATCCACTAGTTGTTACCATCACTCTAGATTTCTGCATGCTTTCCTTACATAATCTCACTATATTTTTTTAGTATGCAAGTCAGATATTGTACACAGTCATGCTGAACATGTAGAGAAAAAGAGAAGAGTTTTGCGCGGCAATACAATGTCATGTAGAGATCTCTCCATGGTGGGTTCAATGGCTAACCCTCCCCCTTCTCCAGATTGTAATCCAGAGGAAGATATCTATTTTGAGGTGGATTCAGACGCAGCTAACCACTCCTATTTACCCCCAAGGTGTTCGCTCTAACTTGGCATGATGATGTTGGTCATATCATGCATATGTTGCCTTGCGGTGCCTACTTTCGACATCATATATGTCATCTTCTTAGTTTAGACATGTTCTATGATGCCACATGTTTAGTTTCTATATCATATATAGGAATTGTGCAGTCTCATCTCTTTTAGCCAGCCATAATATATGTGAAATATGTGATGCCATCATGTTTAACCAGGCATCATATATTTGAATGATATCTTGCCCATCCTTTTCTTCATTACATTTTCATTTGTCGATAATGTTTGTACATTAAACTACTCTTCCTGTGAATCAGCCATCTGAGTGGGTAATGGAAAAATCTGGAATGAAAACAAGGTCTTCAGAGCAGACAATGCTACCCGTCGAAGCAGATCTCTTGCTTGGTCCCTATAGCTCCTCAGAGATGGATTCAGAGAAAGATGACCAGTCCTATTCCCCCACTGAGGTGTATGCACTAACTTGGCACAGTTATACTGCTCATATCATGCATATGGTGTCTTGCATTGCATAGTTTAGACATCATATACACAATATTCAACACCATGTTCTTAGTTCAGACATCATATATGTGAATGCCCTCTGCTTAGCATATAAATAACATATGTGAACTAAATCATGTGTTCCTGATTACGTAGATAAAATGTATGTGAATTATGTCATGTGAATTTGTTTACTAAAGACATCATATAATTATCTCATGCCATCCTGTTTAGTTAGTCATCATATCTTTCAATTATGTCATGCTATGCTATCCAGTTTAGGTAGACATCATATATGTGAAACTATGTCATGCTATCCTTTTTAGTTAAACAATATACATGTCAACTATTTCATGCCCTCTTTTTTCCACACTATCTATTGCATCTGTCTCTCATACAATGTCTGTACAGTCAACTATGTTTCATGTTTATCAGCCATTTGAATTGGAGCGGGTGACGGCAGTATCTAGCGGAGTAAAAACATGGTCTTCAAATAAAACAGTGCTACCTCTTGGTGGATATAGCACCCCGGTTGTACATGCACGAGAACCAGCCCTACCACACATAACCCAGACTCTCGCAGATTTTACCCCTACTGCGATGGACAAAGAACCAGCTTCACCCAATCTAACCCCAACCCCAGCACATAATAATCCAGTTCCTATTGACACAGCACCATCTCCACCACAGAGCTCCCAAACAAGAGCACTTAGTAAGGCAGCTCTAGTGCCCAAAGCGCCAGTACTACCACGGCGAACCCCAACTCCACCAGTTAGTACACCTATTCCTGTGGAGGAAGCACAAGCAGCCATTCGTAGTTTAGCATCTACGCATTTGATGTTGTTAAATCCTATGTGTGTATCTTCCCATCATGGAAATATTATAAGAATATGAAGGAAAATGCCAGTTGTAGGTGTTTGTCCAGGACTTATGTGTAAGTAATGTTATTCATGGAAATTACTTTGCTTTGTCCCATACATTCTACCTCCATGATGGTTATAATACAGCAAATTTTCCCATTTTTCTCTATAGAAAAGGACCAATTTGGAAACTCAGGATGAGGTAACATGTGGTAATACCTCTGCTATCTTCAAGAATGTTTGGTGGCAGTATCGGAATTACCTAAAGAAAACGTACTTCACTGGCAAAGAAACTCATCAAATTCCCTTACGTTCTCCTGAGACACATTTACTAGACGATGACTGGGAACGCCTTGTTCTGTACTGGTCCCGAACCAAGAATGTGGTAAGGTCTATGAGATCATTTTTTATTTTGAAGTACTATATACATGTGTCCTACTGTACTTTGTTCATGTAGAACAAGTGCTTAAACCTGAAGAACAACTGTTCTCATTTAAGATTCCATTGTTATCATGCATATTGCTTTGCTCTTGTATCACTGTATTTACTCATACAAACTTATTTTAAAAATGAAGGATCCAACCGAAACTCCAATGGCACAACAGGTCATGCACATTACTAGCATCACAACAGATTTAATAGTGTTGTTGTACATGTAGACCCGTGGTACCCATCTAAAATCTTGTTGTGTCGTGTAGTTTCCCACACTTTGTATTCTTTCAGTGCTGCTTTGTCTTGACCTGATATGATTTGAACCGTGTTTCTATTTTGATTTGGCAAGATAATGCAGTTAGGACATAGATATATGTTTGTTTGATGCTTTTATTATGTACTACATGGCAATAGAAGACTTGGTAGTTTAATCATGTCCACCTTACTAATGAACTAGTTCACTGAAATGAGTTTCATATACTAGTACATGCTAAACCTGTTATGTGTCTGCTTGTTACTTCTTTTAGAATGCTGACATAATATTGGGGAAGAGTGCCATATTAAGCAATGGTAAAGGAAGTAATGCAGATAAGGTTTAGGATAGTGAGACATCCTTGTTGGTCTCCAACAAAGCTGGTAAAACAGCTAAGGAAAACTATCTTGAAGACAGTGAGACAACCCCAAAGTCCTGTCTTGGTGTAGTGTTCGAGTTACTGGCCACTACCGTTGGCACAAGCTATTCAAACTCACTTTCTTAATCAGTTCGGTTTCTTGAGTCTCAACTACAAGCTGAAAGACATCGATCATCTGTGCTAGGACAAGAAGCCGAAGGACTGCGGAAGTCCCTGGAGCATTCAGATGCATACTTTCTAGTGCAACAACAAGCATTGGAGGATTTTAGCGCCAAACAAGAGAAACCTAATAAGCTTGCTAAGCTTATTGCCAGCATGGTGAATACCCAGGGTGACGTTTCTTGAGATCTTCTGAAGTTGTTTCATTTATGGACTTGATTTGTTGCCATGTTTATATGCACTAGTGACCAATTCAGACAGCCAGCGTATGTACTATGCTGCTTTGTTCCCTATATTTGCACTTGTGGCGAACTTTGATGCCCAGTGGATGTAATATGTGTAATAGCCGTAATAGCCTAATGTTAGTTGCTTGCTTATTTATTTCCTTATTGTCTTGTTTATTTGTTTGCTAGTAGTAACTGTAGTTATTTTTTTTGTGTTTTTCTAGTGGCCACAATAATCTATTTTTATAACTAGGCCACAATAACCATGGCAACACATGGACTTTTTTTAACCATGGTCCTGCTACCTACTGTAGCGACCATGACCCTCCTATGGGCCGTAGGATCCATGGTCCTTCTGTGGGCCGTAGGATCCATGGGCCTTCTACAGGCTGTCTAATCTATGGGCCTTCTATGGGCCGTATAATTGTTTCGCCAAACAAGGGCCATACTATTCATGGACAAATAACGGTCTACAAAATGGGCCGTAAATGGGCTAGAGTGGAAATCGTCTATTTTATGGCCCGGCCATAACGGGCCGTTAATAGGACATATTTGATGACGCTATGAAAATAGCCCAATGGGTTAACAGGCCGACTGTAACCACGGGCTGAATTTGGCCCACAAGCAGAACAGGCCAGTAACGGACCATAAGTAACCGAATTCTGGAAATGAGCCCAAGAATAAATGGGCCCTTAGAAGGCCGAAAGTTAACACGGGCTGGAAACGACGAAGGAATAATGGGTCGTTAATGGGTATAAAGCGATACACTGTTCATTGTGGGCAGTTTCATCTCGGGCCTTTAATGGGCCCAGAGTTACAAAGGGCCTCCTATGGGCCAAAAGACGCCATGGGCCATAAATGGGCCAGAAGTTACAACAGGTTGGAATCATATTGGACGACCTAGATGATGCTATTGGGCCTAATTCGGGTAGGCTATAACGGACCGTGAGTTAGCAGGCTATAAATGGGCTATATGCAAACAGGCGGTTAACATGCTTTCCGTGGGCCGACCCGCTACCTTTTGAGCAAGTCAAACGGGACAGCCTTTTCACCCGAATAGGCCTCTGTTGTGCCGTGCCATGTGTCGACATATCATAGGCGCCTTCGGTCAAATGAGTGGATGACATCTGTCCCAACGGTGAGCCGATACATGGTTTCTCTGGCCATTGAGAATTTTACACGTTGAAAATCCCCATTGGTTCGGGTTGTTAACGGTTTATCAGATCCAAACTGGAACCTGATAGCTTAACGACAACCCGTTACGGTGGATGCCATGTGTCGGTTACCCTTGACGAAAGCACTTCTATGATGCATGATTTATCGTCAAGGAAGTGGACACTTCCGTGATGATAATTTTGGTAATGTCATGGAACACTTCAACGACAGCACATGTATGACTATCTTGATTCTGTCATAAAATCGTCATGGAAGTACATGCATGACAGAAAATGTGACGTACTGTGACAAACATGTATCATCACGGAAGTGTATTTTTTTGTAGTGCTTTGTCTGGCGATATGTTACTTGCCCGAGATTCGATCGTCGATATCTCCATACCTAGTTCAATCTCGTTACCGACAACTCTCTTTACTCGTTCCATAATACAAGATCTCGTGACTAACTCATTAGAGACATTGCTTGCAAGCTCTTTACGATGTTGTATTACCAAGATGTTCCAGAGATATCTCTTTGTCACACGGAGTGACAAATCCCAGTCTTAATCCATGCCAACCCAACAGACACCTTCAAAGATACCTGTAGAGCATCTTTATGATCACCCAGTTATGAAGTGATGTTTGATAACACACAAGGTATTCCTCGGGTATCCGTGAGTTGCATGATCTCATGGTCTTAGGAATAGATACTTGAAATGAAGAAATCTATATCAATAAACTCAAGTGATACGATCAAATGTTAAGCTTACGATTGGGTCTTGTCCATCACATCATTCTCCTAATGATGTGATCCCATTATCAAATGATAACTCATGTATATGGTTAGGAAACCTTATCCATCTTTGATCAATGAGCTAGTCTAGTAGAGGCTCACTAGGGACACAGTATTTGTGTATGTATTCATACTCGTATTTAAGTTTATGGTCAATATAATTCTAGCATGAATAATAAACATTTATCATGAACAAGAAAATATGATAATAACCAATTTATTACTTCCTCTAGGGTATATTTCCAAGAGTCAACCACTTGCACTAGAGTCAATAATCTAGTTTACATAGTTATGAATCTAACACCCATGGAGTCTTGGTGCTGATCATGTTTTGCCCGTGGAAGAGGTTTAGTCAACGGGTCTGCCACATTCAAATCCGTATGTACTTTGCAAAGTTCTATGTCTCCATCATTAACATAAATAGGAATGGAGTTGAAGCGGCGCTTGATGTGCTTGGTTCTTTTGTGAAACATGGGCTCCTTAGCAATGGCAATAACTCTAGTGTTGTCATAAAAGATAGTCCTTGGATCAGATGCACTAGGTATTACACCCAGATTGGATATGAAATCCTTCATCCAGACTCCTTCTTGCGCTGCTTCGGAAGCAGATATATACTCTGCTTCACATGTATATCCCACCACAACGCTCTGGTTAGAACTGCACCAACTGACCGCTCCACCATTCAACATAAATACCTATCCGGTTTCAGACTTAGAACCTCCCACCCAAGCTCTTCCTAGCACCACCTCGATGGCTTTACCGCGCCCTCTATGTTGTGGGATTTCTCGTCCTCTACGCTCGCTAGGAACCCCCACTATTCTCCATATTTGGATTTGGATCAGAGGTTGGCCACTCCTTCACCCCCTCTACGGGGCTCGAGGTGATGGACGGCTGGGTCACCGTCGCGTCCTGTCTGCCCCATCGGCCGCCTTTTCCTGCAACACCATTGAAGCCGCGTCACCCCGTCCCAGACTAGATTAAAGGAGGCTGGTTCTGCTGCCTGTTCCCTTGCCATCGACAAGCCGAGTGCCTGATGATCCACAAGTATAGGGGATCGATCGTAGTCCTGTTGATAATTAAGAGTGTCGAACCCAACGAGGAGTAGAAGGAAATTACAAGCAGTTTTAAGCTTATGTCACTCTATCAACCCATCATCTACTTAGTACTCCACAATGCCTTCCCTTAGGCCCAAGTATGGTGAAGTGTCATGTAGTCGACATTCACATGACACCACTAAGGGAAAAACAACATACATATCATCAAAATATCGAAGGAGTACCAAACTCACATGACTACTTGTAACCGACTTCTCCCATGTCCTCAAGAACAAAAGTAACTACTCACAAATCATATTCATGTTAAGGATCAGAGGGGTATTGAATATCATTAAGAATGTGAACATATAATCTTTCACCAAATAAACCAACTAGCATCAACTACAAGATTTAATTAATACTACTAGCAACCCACAAGTACGTATCTGAGGTTTTGAGACAAAGATTGAATACATGAGATGAACTAGGGTTTGAGATGAGATGGTGCTGGTGAAGATGTTGATGAACATTTGTCCTCCCATGATGATAGGATCGTTGGTGATGTCGATGGCTTCGATTTCCCCCTCCCTAAGGGAAGTTTCCCCGGCAGAATTGCTCCGCTGGAGAGAAAAAGTGCTCGTGCCCAGGTTCTACCTCGAGACGGCGGCGCTTCGTCCTGAAACCTTCCTCTTGATTTTTTCTAGGTCAAATGGCATCATATAGCAGAAGATGGGCTTCAGAGGCCTCCCAGGGGCCCCACAAGCTTGGGGCGTGCCCTTGGGGGGGTAGGGCGCACCTCCCAGGCATTTGGCTATCTGGTGTGTCCCCCTTTGGTTATTCTTTTGCCAGTATTTTCCATATATTCCAAAATAATTCTCCGTAAAATTTCAAGTCATTGGAGTTGTGCATAATAGGTATCTCTGATGTAGCCCTTTTCGGTCCGGAATTCCAGCTGCCGGCAATCTCCCTCTTCAGGTGAAACTTGCAAAATAAGAGAGAAGAGGCATTAGAATCATATCATAAAGTGAAATAACATTCCAAACACAATAAATAACAGTAGGAAAACACGATGCAAAATGGATGTATCAGTGTTGCAACCAAATCACCGGTCACCGCCGCTTCCAAACCGGCCACAAAGCGAGGAGCTGCTTCAACAAACCTGCCTTCCACCTCTGCCCGGGCGCCTCCCTCGTATGCCCAGTTGTCCCTTCCCCGCGCGTGCGGCTCCTGCGCCGGCGCCGCCCATGGCTCCGTGTTGTCCCCAAGGCCCTCCCTGCGACATGGCTTGGTCTGGGGACCACTCGTAGTGGTCGACTGAGGTGTTTAAGGTGATCCACTCCATGTTGTCCATGCATTAGGAGGCGATGCTCCTCGGCTCAAACATTGTCGTGGCTTGGCTCGACTGCTGCTACCTCTTGAGCACTGCGTTGGTTTTCCCTTGAAGAGGAAAGGGTAATGCAGCAAAGTAGCGTAAGTATTTCCCTCAGCTTTTGCGAACCAAGGTATCAATCCACTAGGAGGCTTCACGCAAGTCCCTCGTACCTACACAAACAAACAAGAACCTCGCAACCAACACGATAAAGGGTTTGTCAATCCCTTCACGGCCACTTGCGAAAGTGAGATCTGATAGAGATAATAAGATAAGATAAATATTTTTGGTATTTTTATGATATAGATTGGAAAGTAAAGATTGCAAAATAAAGTAGATTGGAAACTTATATGATGGAAGATAGACCCGGGGGCCATAGGTTTCACTAGTGGCTTCTCTCAAGATAGCATAAGTATTACGATGGGTGAACAAATTACTGTCGAGCAATTGATAGAAAAGTGCATAGTTATGAGAATATCTAGGAATGATCATGTATATAGGCATCACGTCCGCAACAAGTAGACCGACTCCTACCTGCATCTACTACTATTACTCCACACATCCACCGCTATCCAGCATGCATATAGAGTATTAAGTTCATAAGATTAGAGTAACACATTAAGCAAGATGACATGATGTAGAGGGGTAAACTCAAGCAATATGATATAAACCCCATCTTTTTATCCTCGATGGCAATAATACCATACGTGCCTTGCTGCCCCTGCTGTCACTGGGAAAGTACACCGCAAGATTGAACCCAAAGCTAAACACTTATCCCGTTGTAGGAAAGATCAATCTAGTAGGCCAAACCAAACTCATAATTCGAAGAGATTTGCAAAGATAACCAATCATACATAAAAGAATTCAAAGGAGATTCAAACATTTCTCATAGATAAACTTGTTCATAAACCCATAATTCATCGGATCTGGACAAACACACCGCAAGAAGAGTTACATCGAATAGATCTCCAAGAAGATTGAGGAGAACATTGTATTGAGATTCAAAGAGAGAGAAGAAGCCATCTAGATAATAACTATGGACCCGAAGGTTTGTGGTAAACTACTCACAACTCATCCGAGAGGCTATGGTGTTGATGTAGAAGCCCTTTGTGATCGATTCCCCCTTCGGCGGAGCGCCAGAAAAGGCCCCAAGATGGGATCTCGCGGATATAGAAGGTTGTGGCAATGGAAATAGGGTTTCGTGGTGCTCCTCGGTGTTTTCAGGGTATGCAAGTATATATATAGGTGAAGGAAGTTGATCAGGGGAGCCACGAGGGGCCCATGAGGGTGGGGGTGCACCCACCCCCCTAGGGCGCGCCTTGCACCCTCGTAGCCGCCTCGGCTGCTTCTTGACGTCCACTCCAAGTCTCCGGGATTGCGTTTGTTCCAAAAAGATCGCTCCCAAAGGTTTCATTCCGTTTGGACTCCGTTTGATATTCCTTTTCTTCGAAACACTGAAATAGGCAAAAAAACAGTGATTCTGGCTGGGCCTTTGGTTAGTAGGTTAGTCCCAAAAATGATATAAAAGTGTAAAGTAAAGCCCATAAACATCCAAAACGGGTAATATAATAGCATGGAACAATCAAAATTATAGATACGTTGGAGACGTATCAAGCATCCCCAAGCTTAATTCATGCTCGTCCTCGAGTAGGTAAATGATAAAAACAGAATTTTTGATGTGGAATGCTACCTAGCATATTTCTCAATGTAATTTCATTTATTGTGGCATGAATGTTCAGATCCAAATGATTCAAGATAAAAGTTCATATTGACATAAGAGTAATAATACTTCAAGCATACTAACAAAGTAATCATGTCTTCTCAAAATAACATGGCCAAAGAAAGCTATCGCCACAAAATCATATAGTCTGGCTATGCTCTATCTTCATCACACAAAATATTTAAATCATGCACAACTCCGGTTTTAGCCAAGCAATTGTTTCATACTTTAGTATTTTTCAAACCTTTTCAATCTTCCACAATACATGAGCATGAGCCATGGACATAACACTATATGTGGAATAGAATGGTGGTTGTGGAGAAGACAAAAAGGAGAAGATAGTCTCACATCAACTAGGCGTATCAAAGGGCTATGGAGATGCCCATTAATAGATATCAATGTGAGTGAGCAGGGATTGCCATGCAATGGATGCACTAGAGCTATAAGTGTATGAAAGCTCAACAAAAGAAACTAAGTGGGTGTGCATCCAACTTGCTTGCTCACGAAGACCTAGGGCATTTTGAGGAAGCCCATCATTTCAATACAAGCCAAGTTATATAATGTAAAATTCCCACTAGTATATGAAAGTGACAACATAGGAGACTCTCTATCATGAAGATCATGGTGCTACTTTGAAGCACAAGTGTGGTAAGAGGATAGTAACATTGTCCCTTCTCTATTTTTCTCTCATTTTTTTGGGCCTTTCTCTTTTTTTAATGGCCTTTCTCATTTTAATTGCCATACCACTCTGGTGTGGAACGTGTCCTCGTGGACCTACGAAGTTTAGTAGCAACCTGATCCAAAGTACCTTGATCATCATCATTAATTTCCTCTCAGTCAGTGTAGGCACCACAGGAACATTTTCCTGAGCTGCACTACTTTCCGGTTCAAGAGGTAGTACTTCATCGAGTTCTACTTTCCTCCCACTTACTCCTTTCGAGAGAAACTCTTTTTCCAGAAAGGATCCGTTCTTGGCAACAAAGATCTTGCCTTCGGATCTAAGGTAGAAGGTATACCCAATGGTTTCCTTAGGGTATCCTATGAAGACGCATTTTTCCGACTTGGGTTCGAGCTTTTCAGGTTGAAGTTTCTTGACATAAGCATCGCATCCCCAAACTTTTAGAAACGACAGCTTAGGTTTCTTCCCAAACCATAATTCATACGGTGTCGTCTCAACGGATTTAGACGGTGCCCTATTTAAAGTGAATGTAGCTGTCTCTAGAGCGTATCCCCAAAATAATAGCGGTAAATTGGTAAGAGACATCATAGATTGCACCATATCTAATAGAGTGCGATTACGACGTTCGGACACACCGTTACGCTGAGGTGTTCCAGGCGGCGTGAGTTGTGAAATGATTCCACATTTCCTTAAGTGCGTACCAAATTCGTGACTTAAATATTCTCCTCCACGATCTGATCGTAAGAATTTTATCTTTCGGTCACGTTGATTCTCTACTTCATTCTAAAATTCCTTGAACTTTTCAAAGGTCTCAGACTTGTGTTTCATCAAGTAGACATACCCATATCTACTTAAGTCATTAGTGAGAGTGAGAACATAACGATATCCTCCGCGATCCTCAACGCTCATTGGACCACACACATTAGTATGTATGATTTCCAATAAGTTGGTTGCTCGCTCCATTGTTCCGGAGAACGGAGTCTTGGTCATTTTGCCCATGAGGCATGGTTCGCATGTGTTAAATGATTCATAATCGAGAGACTCTAAAAGTCCATCAGCATGGAGCTTCTTCATGCGCTTGACACCAATGTGACCAAGGCGGCAGTGCCACAAGTATGTGGGACTATCGTTATCAACTTTACATCTTTTGGTATTCACACTACGAATATGTGTAACATTACGTTCGAGATTCATTAAGAATAAACCATTGACCATCGGGGCATGACCATAAAACATATCTCTCATATAAATAGAACAACCATTATTCTCGTATTTAAATGAGTAGCCATCTCGTATTAAACGAGATCTAGATACAATGTTCATGCTCAAACTTGGCACTAAATAACAATTATTGAGGTTCATAACTAATCCCGTGGCTAAATGTAGAGGTAGCGTGCCAATGGCAATCACATCGACCATGGAACCATTCCCGACGCGCATCGTCACCTCGTCCTTCGCCAGTCTCCGCTTATTTCGCAGCTCCTGCTGTGAGTTACAAATGTGAGCAACGGCACCGGTATCAAATACCCAGGAGTTACTACGAGTACTGGTAAGGTACACATCAATTACATGTATATCACATATACCTTTAGTGTTGCCGGCCTTCTTGCCCGCTAAGTATTTGGGGGCAGTTCCGCTTCCAGTGACCCTTCCCTTTGCAATAAAAGCACTCAGTCTCAGGCTTGGGTCCATTCTTTGACTTCTTCCTGGCAACTGGCTTACCGGGCACGGCAACATCTTTGCCGTCCTTCTTGAAGTTCTTCTTACCCTTGCCATTCTTGAACTTAGTGGTCTTATTGACCATCAACACTTGATGTTCTTTCTTGATTTCAACCTCTGCTGACTTCAGCATTGAAAATACTTCAGGAATGGTCTTCACCATCCCCTGCATATTGTAGTTCATCACAAAGCTCTTGTATCTCGGTGGGAGCGACTGAAGGATTCTGTCAATGACCGCCTCGTCCGGGAGGTTGATCTCTAGCTGGGACAGGCGGTTGTGCAACCCAGACATTTTGAGTATGTGCTCACTGACAGAACTGTTTTCCTCCATCTTACAACTAGAGAACTTATCGGAGACTTCATATCTCTCGACCCGGGCATGAGCTTGAAAAACCATTTTCAGCTCCTCGAACATCTCATATGCTCCGTGTTGCTCAAAACGCTTTTGGAGCCCCGGTTCTAAGCTGTAAAGCATGCCGCACTGAACGAGGGAGTAATCATCAGCACATGACTGCCAAGCGTTCATAACGTCTTGGTTCTCTGGGATGGGTGCTTCACCTAGCGGTCCTTCTAGGACATATGTTTCTTGGCTGCTATGAGGATGATCCTCAGGTTCCGGACCCAGTCCGAATAGTTGCTGCCATCATCTTTCAGCTTGGTTTTCTCTAGGAATGCGTTGAAGTTCATGTTGACATGAGCGTTGGCCATTTGATCTATAAGACATATTTTGCAAAGATTTTAGACTAAGTTCATGATAATTAAGTTCATCTAATCAAATTATTTAATGAACTCCCACTCAGATTGACATCCCTCTAGTCATCTAAGTGTTACACAATCCGAGTCGACTAGGCCGTGTCCGATCATCACGTGAGACGGACTAATCATCATCGGTGAACATCTCCATGTTGATCGTATCTTCCATACGACTCATGTTCGACCTTTCGGTCTCTTGTCTTCCGAGGCCATGTCTGTACATGCTAGGCTCGTCAAGTTAACCCTAAGTATTTTGCATGTGTAAAACTGTCTTACACCCGTTGTATGTGAACGTAAGGATCTATCACACCCGATCATCACGTGGTGCTTCGAAACGACGAACTTTAGCAATGGTGCACAGTTAGGGGGAACACTTTCTTGAAATTGTTATAAGGGATCATCTTATTTACTACCGCCGTTCTAAGTAAACAAGATGCATAAAACATAATAAACATCACATGCAATTATATAAAGTAGTGACATGATATGGCCAATATCATATAGCTCCTTCGATCTCCATCTTCGGGGCTCCATGATTATCTTCGTCACTGGCATGACAACCATGATCTCCATCATCGTGCCTCCATGAAGTTACTCGCCAACTATTACTTCTACTACTATAGCTAACGGCTTAGCAATAAAGTAAAGTAATTACATGGCGTTAAATCATTGACACGCAGGTCATACAATAATTAAGACAACTCCTATGGCTCCTGCCGGTTGTCATACTCATCGACATGCAAGTCGTGATTCCTATTACAAGAACATGATCTCATACATCTCAATATATCATTCAGCATTCATCACAACTTCTGGCCATATCACATCACATGACAATTGCTGCAAAAATAAGTTAGACGTCCTCTAATTGTTGTTGCATCTTTTACATGGCTGCAATTGGGTTCTAGCAAGAACGTTTTCTTACCTACGAATAACCACAACGTGATTTTTTGTCAACTTCTATTTACCCTTCATAAGGACCCTTTTCATCGAATCCGCTCCAACTAAAGTAGGAGAGACAGACACCCGCTAGCCACCTTATGCAACTAGTGCATGTCAGTCGGTGGAACCTGTCTCACGTAAGCGTACGTGTAAGGTCGATCCGGGCCGCTTCATCCCACAATACCGCTGAAGCAAGAAAAGACTAGTAGTGGCAAGCAAGTTGAAAAGATCTACGCCCACAACAGATTTGTGTTCTACTCGTGCAATAGAGAACTACGCATAGACCTAGCTCTGATACCACTATTGGGGAACGTTGCATAAAATAAAAAATTTCCTACGTTCACCAAGATCAATCTATGAGTTCATCTAGCAACGAGAGAGAGAGATGTATCTACATACCACTTGTAGATCGCATGCGGAAGCGTTCAAGAGAACGGGGTTGAGGTAGTCGTTCTCGTCGTGATCCTATCACCGGAGATCCTAGCGCCGGACGGACGGCACCTCCGCATTCAACACACGTACGGTCAGCGTGACGTCTCCTCCGTCTTGATCCAGCAAGGGGGAAGAAGAGGTTGATGAAGATCCAGCAGCACGACGGCGTGGTGGTGGATGCAGCAGAACTCCGGCAGGGCTTCGCCAAGCAACTGCGGGAGGAGGAAGAGGTGTAGCAGGGGGAGGGAGGCGCCAAGACTCAGGGTGTGGCTGCCCTCCCTCCCCCCTCCTTTATATAGGCCCCCTGGGGGGGCGCCGGCCCTAGAGATGGGAATCTCCCAAGGGGGCGGTGGCCAGGGGGGGTGGAGTGCCCCCCAAGGCAAGTGGTGTGCCCCCCCACCCTAGGGTTTCCAACCCTAGGCGCAGGGGGGCCAAGGGGGGGCGCACCAGCCCACTAGAGGCTGGTTCCCCTCCCACTTCAGCCCACGGTGCCCTCCGGGATAGGTGGCCCCACCCGGTGGACCCCAGGGACCCTTGCGGTGGTCCCGGTACAATACCGGGTGACCCTAAAACTTTCCCGATGGCCGGAACAGCACTTCCTATATATAATTCTTTACCTCCAGACCATTCCGGAACTCCTCGTGACGTCCCGGATCTCATCCGGGACTCCGAACAACATTCGGTTTGCTGCATGCTCATATTCATACAACTCTAGCGTCACCGAACCTTAAGTGTGTAGACCCTACGGGTTCGGGAGACATGCAGACATGACCGAGACGGCTCTCCGGTCAATAACCAACAGCGGGATCTGGATACCCATGTTGGCTCCCACATACTCCTTGATGATCTCATCGGATGAACCACGATGTCGAGGATTCAAGCAACCCCGTATACTATTCCCTTTGTCAGACGGTATGTTACTTGCCCGAGATTCGATCGTTGGTATCCCAATACCTCGTTCAATCTCGTTGCCGGCAAGTCACTTTACTCGTACCGTAATGCATGATCCCGTGACCAGACACTTGGTCACTTTGAGCTCATTATGATGATGCACTACCGAGTGGGCCCAGTGATACCTCTCCGTAATACGGAGTGACAAATCCCAGTCTCGATCCGTGTCAACCCAACAGACACTTTCGGAGATACCTGTAGTGCACCTTTATAGTCACCCAGTTACGTTGTGACGTTTGGTACACCCAAAGCACTCCTACGGTATCCGGGAGTTACACGATCTCGTGGTCTAAGGAAGAGATACTTGACATTGGAAAAGCTCTAGCAAAACGAACTACATGATCTTGTGCTATGTTTAGGATTGGGTCTTATCCATCACATCATTCTCCTAATGATGTGATCCCGTTATCAACGACATCCAATGTCCATAGTCAGGAAACCATGACTATCTGTTGATCAACGAGCTAGTCAACTAGAGGCTCACTAGGGACATGTTGTGGTCTAAGTATTCACACGTGTATTACGATTTCCGGATAATACAATTATAGCATGAATAAAAGACAACTATCATGAACAAAGAAATATAATAATAATCCTTTTATTATTGCCTCTAGGGCATATTTCCAACATGATCCCCCACAAGTCGGGATGAGACTCCGGACGAAAGAGGAAAAAATAGAGGCCAAAAAGAGCCCAACAAAATGAAAAAAAGGAAAACAAAAAAATGAGAGAAAAAAGAGAGGAGGGGAAATGCTACTATCCTTTACCACACTTGTGCTTCAAAGTAGCACCATGCTTTTCATATAGAGAGTCTCCTATGTTATCACTTTCATATACTAGTGGGAATTTTTCATTATAGAACTTGGCTTGTATACTCCGATGATGGGCATCCTCAAATGCCCTAGGTCTTCATGAGCAAGCAAGTTGGATGCAGACCCACTTAGTTTTCAGTTTGAGCTTTCATACACTTATAGCTCTTAGTGCATTTGTTGCATGATAATCCCTACTCCTCGCATTGACATCAATTGATGGGCATCTCCATAGCCCGTTGATTAGCCGCGTCAATGGGAGATATTCTATTCCACCCATAGTTCTATATTGATGGCTTGCACTCATGTATTGTGTGGGGGTTGAAAAATCTAAAGCACGTTAAAAAGTATGAACCAATTGCTTGGCTGACACCGGGGTAGTGCATGATTTATATTTTGTGTTAAGAAGATGGAGCATGACAAGGCTATATGATTTTGTACGGATATCATTATTTAGCATTTTTATTCTAAAAGGCATGATTGTTTGTTGGGATGCCTGAGTATTGATGTCTTTATATCAAATTATAGATTATTGCTTTGAATAACTTGTGTCTTAATATTAGTGCCATGATTAGAATATATGATCAAGATTATGCTAGGTAGCATTCCACATCAAAAATTATCTTTTTATAATTTACCTACTCAAGGACGAGCATGAATTAAGCTTGGGGATGCTGATACGTCTTCGTCATATCTATAATTTTTGATTGTCTCATGCCAATATTCTATAACTTTTATATACTTTTGGCAACATTTTATATTATTTTTGGGACTAACATACTGATCCAGTGCCCAGTGCCAGTTCTTGTTTGTTGCATGTTTTCCGTTTCGCAGAATCCATAAAATGAAGTCCAAACGCGATAAAAATTTATGGAGATTTATTTTGGAATATACGTGATTTCTGGGAAAAAGAATCAACGAGAGAAGATTCCCAAGGGGGCCACAAGCTCGAGGGGTGCGCCCCCAACCTTGGGCGCGCCCAGCAGGCTTGTGCGGCCCCTGTAAGGCGGTTGGTTCCCTTCTTTTGCTGCAAGAAAGATAATATCCAGAAGAAAATTGTGTTAAAATTCCAGCCCAATCGGAGTTATGGATCTCCAGGAATTTTAGAAACAGTGAAAGGGCAGAAAACCAGAACGCTAAACAGAA
>NC_041387.1:175878168-175944847 GCF_002162155.2 Triticum dicoccoides | reverse complement strand
GAGAGAGAGAGAGAGAGAGAGAGAGATCCAATCTCGGAGGGGCTCCTGCCCCTCCGCCGCCATGGAGGCCATGGACCAGAGGAGAAACCCTCCTCCAATCTAGGGGGAGGCTGAGGAAGAAGAGGAAGAAGAGGGCTCTCTCCCCTCTCTCCCGGTGGTGCCGGAGAGCCACCGGGCAAACCCTCGTGACGGCGATCTACACCAACAACTTCACCGCCGTCATCACCAACTCTCTCTCCCTCTATGCAGCGGTGTAATAGCTCTTCTCCCCACTATAATATCTACTTAAACATGGTGCTTAATGATATATATTATTATCCAATGATGTATGTCCATGCTATGATGTTTTAGTAGATTCATTTTGTCCTATGGGTTGATTGATGATCGTAATTGGTTTGAGTTGTATGTTTTATTTTGGTGTTGTCCTATGGTGCCCTCCGTGTCGCGCAAGCATGAGGTTTTCCCACTGTAGGGTGTTGCAATACGTTCATGATTCGCTTATAGTGGGTGGCTGGAGTGACAAAAGCTTACAACCGAGTAAAGGGGTTGTTGCGTATGGGAGTAAAGATGACTTGTTACTTAATGCCAAGGTTGAGTTTTACCTTAATGATCTTCAGTAGTTGTGGATGCTTGCTAGAGTTCCAATCATAAGTGCATATGATCCAAGTACGGGAAGTATGTTAGCTCATGCCTCTCCCTCATATAAAATTACAATAATGATTACAAGTCTAGTTATCGATTTCCTAGGGATAAATCCTTCTCTTGTGTTACAAAAAGCTTTCTACTAAACAACTAACTTTTATTATCTTGCAAATTACTCGTAGTTTTCTCACTAAGTACATCTAGTTTTATCCTTGCAAACTTATCCCTACACCTATAAAATAGTTTCATACTTGTTCTAGGTAAAGTAAACGTTGAGTGTGCATAGAGTTGTATCGATGGTCAATAGAACTTGAAGGGAATATATATCCTACCTTTAGCTCCTCGTTGGGTTCAACACTCTTATTTATTGAAAAAGCTACAATTGATCCCCTATACTTGTGGGTTATCAGGGTCATTATGCATTTTGACTCCATGCACACTTCAAATCTCCAGTGGCTCAACTCTACAATGTGGTCCTCTTGCCTAAAAAGCAAGGGGCGGAGGGGATCACCGACTGTAGACCCATTAGCCTCATCCACGTGATGGCGAAGATTATTGCGAAGGTGCTCTCCATGAGGCTTGGCCTACATATGATAAACTCATCTCCAACTCCCAAAGCGCCTTCATCAAAACAAGAAGCATCCACGACAAATTTTTCTATGTTTGCAATCTTGCCGACGCCTTCACAAGAGGAAGACCCCCTCCCTCTTCTTCAAGCTTGATATTCGCAAGGACTTTGACCCTGTTAAGTGGGAGTACTTGCTTGATCTCCTCCAACGGCAAGGATTTTCATGTAAATTCAGGGATTGGATCGCGGCCCTCCTTAGCTCTTCATCCTCGAGTATCATTCTCAATGGTATTGCCGGTTGTCCAATCAAGCATGGGCAGGGCCTTCGTCTGGGAGACCCCATCTCCTCGCTTCAATTCTTCGTCACCATTGATCCCCTCTAAAAATTCTAGATGTGGCAACAAGTAAGGGGCTCCTCCATAAAATCCGGGGAAGGGGAGCCATGATGAGGACCGCTCTTTATGCGGACGACGTGGCCATCCTCTTCACTCCAATCAAAAAGGATGTTGACAACCTTGCAAGCATTTTGAGGGGTTTTGAGGAAGTCACGGACCTTTGCATCAATTTCTAAAAGAGCTCGATGGTGCCCATTTGTTGCAACCACCTTGATTTGGGTCACTTAACTCAAAGTTTGCCGGCAGCACGGACTTCTTTCCCGTTGTGATAGTTGGGACTCCCCCTCTCCTTTTCGAAGCTAAAATTTATGGATCTCCAATTTCTCGTGGACAAAGTGGCAAGCAAGTTATAAACGTATGACGACCGAAACATCACCACCATCAGGCGAACGGCTCTTGTCAAGTCCGTGATCACATCACAAGTAGTCTACCCCGCCACCATGTTTGTCATCCCGCCAACCATCCTCCTCAACGTTGACAAGCTCCAGAGAGCTTTCCTATGGTCCGGATCGGACAAGACATCGAGGGCCAAATGCAAGGTGAATTGGGAGAATGTCTTCCAGCCACTTTGAGTACAGAGTGCTCGGGGTCCTCAACACCAACAAGTTTGCAAGGGCTCTCCGGTTGCGCTAACCAGGGTATGAATGGAAGGAGCTCACCAAGATGTGTGTGGGGATGGGAAACCCATGTGATGATGAGGACCTCAACTTCTTTTATGCTTCCACCGCCATCATCGTTGGTAACGGCGCGAAGACCCCATCTTGGGACTCTCCTTTGCTTCTTGGGAGAAAGCCGAAAGACATTGCCCTGCTCATCTATGAAGCTTCCAAGAGAAAAAATTGGAAGGCGAGGGAGGCCCTCAAGCACAACGCATGGATCCTCAAGATCAAAAACCCCATCAACGTCTTCGTAGAGCACATCACGCAATTCTTTGCTCTTTGGATGCTACTAAATGAGGTCCATCTTGACGATCTCACTGAGGATGAAATCCTATGGAAACATACAATTAGTGGGCAATACTCGGTGGCATCCGCATACAAGGTGCAATTCCTATGATGGCCTTTCACCCATGGATAAGATGGTTTGGAAGGTTTTGGGAACCTCCAATTTTTTTTGCTTTGTTGGCCCTTAAAGATAGAATTTGGACGACATATAGATTGGAAAAGCGAGGGTGGCCAAATTGTGATCTTCGCCCTCTTTGCAAGAGGGTGCAAGAATGCGGATATCATCTCTTCTACAAGTGCCGCTACACCCGGTGGCTTTGGTCTTTGGTCATTGAGAAATTCCTCATACTCGGAACCGACACATCCGCTTGGCCCTTGTTCGACTCGGTGGAAGAGCGGTGGGCAAGCACTTGCGCCGACCGCATGCAAAGCCGACAAGCCAAGGCCTCCCTCACCATGCTTGTCTCATGGACAATATGGAACGAGCGAAACGCAAGAGTTTTTAAACATACTCCCTCCGTTCCATAATGTAGTGCCTATAGATTTTTGCAGAAGTCAAACATTACAAACTTTGACCATATTTATAGAGAAAAGTAGGTACATCTAGAATACCAAATGTACATCACTGGATACATCATGAGTTATATTTTCAGAATATACATGTTTAGTATTATAGATGTAGACAGTTTTCTCTATACACTTGGTCAAAGTTGATAAGGTTTGACTTCAACAAAAATCTATAGGCACTACATTGTGGAATGGAGGGAGTGCAAGGGTGCTTCACCTCCAATCTTGCTATCCTCCATCTCTACTGAGGCCAACCTTCGGGTCATCGCCGATGCAAAGAAATTAGGGTCTTTTATTTCGCCAATAATCCGCATGCCGTGTATTTGGGTGTCTTGTAACAAACTCTATTCTTTCTTATTGGACGTCGATAACTGCCACACGTGTGGCAGGAAAGGAGACGCACCACACGTCTCTAATGCAAATAGATTGCCACGTCATCGCACGCATGCATGCGAGAATCTTTTTGGATTTCAGTTTTTAAAATGTTTTATCTCTTAAATTAAAAATCCGATTGAAGATCCGTCTTCACCATTAAATCCCTGGCGACAAGATCTTCAAAACTAGATCTCATATCGATATATTTCGGAAAAAAAAATTGGTTAAAAGTTGCCATGTGTGTTGCACATGAATTGCCATGATATTTGCACTGAAGTTGCCATAATATGTTTCAACTATTTTCTTTTACATTTAAAATTAAATTTTAACATATTATTAAACAGAGAATTAAGAAACTAGACTTGCCATGCACCATAAACTAAAATTGCCATGATACATGCACTTAAAATTGCCATGGTTCAATAAAAAAATATTTTCATGGTCAAAGTACTGGAATTGCCATTATCAAAAAACTAAAATTGCCATGATCTACAAACTAAAATTGCCACATGACAACTTTAGATTAAGCACTATGGCAACTATAGTGTAAACATCATGGCAACTTCTGGGCAAAAAAAATTTTCATCAAAACATATCAATATGGGGTCTAGTTTTGAAGATCTCGTCAAGACGGATTTAATGGTGAAAATGGATTTTTAGTTTGATTTTTTTATTTAGGAGATAAAACATTTTTAAGCCGAAAACCAAAAAGATTTCTGCTGATGTCGTCTATTCATACGTGGTAAAATGGGTGGTGATGGAGGCGTGCGGGTGATCTGCAAACACCTACACGTGTGGGCGTTAGTTTTTTCGTTCTTATTTAATGGATGAGGCAAAGCTTTTGCTCCGTTCCAAAAAAAAACCCTTCTTGGTCGGCACTCTTTCAGGTGAAAATCAAACACCAGCTCAGAAAAATGGGTGAAAATCACAATACTGCTACGGAGGCTTGCTGCATCAGCGGCCCCGGTTGCACCAGCTCTACCTTGCTTCTTCCCGGCAAAACAACCAGGCAGGACAGGTCCCCCATGCCCTGCTCGAATCAAATGTTCATTATGCTCAGTTTCCTCGTCCAGGCTGCACTGAAAGGCTAACCTGCGGCTCATGTTTGCATCTAAACTAGTACTGTATGATATTACCATGGAGCTAAACCTCAAGCCATATTTTAATGGCGGATGTTTTATTTACCATGGAGTAACCACCAATTTTTCCCGCAAAAAGAAAAGAGTAACCACCAATTGTTTCTTCTTTTCTGGAAACAGATTTGAAGAAATTTCTCCTCTTCTTTTGTCGCCACAAACAACTTCCCTTCTCATTAATTTCTTCTCTTATAATATCCCTATGTACAGTACAGAAACAGTGTCTAGCTACTACAGTACTCAACATGTCTCTAGACGCGCCTGACCCTCACCGGGAGCCCGCCGCTGATGGACGCCGTCAGACCCGGCGCGAACCTGGGCACGGCGCCCTTTTGCCCAACCACCTCCACGTCGAACTGCTTCACCACGGCCACGGTCACCGCCTTCATCTCCATCACGGCGAGCTCCTTGCCGAGGCACACGCGGAGCCCGGCCTGGAACACCGGGTACCTGTACAGGCTCTCCGGCACGAACGTCCCCCCGGGGCCCGTCAGCCACCGCTCCGGTCGGAACTTCTCGCAGTCGTCGCCCCAAATGCGGGGCATGCGCCCCATGGCGTAGGGGTGGTACATCACGCGAGCCCCGGCGGTCACGTACGTGCCGTCCGGGAGCACGTCATCGGCGGCGCAGAACTTGGAGTCGAACTGCACAGGCGGGAACAGCCGCATGTTCTCGTGCAGCACCGCGTGGGTGTAGTGGAGGGACTTGAGGTGCTCGTACGTGGTCTTCGACGATGTCCTTGTCTTCTCGCCGGCGGCGGCCTCCGAGCGCATGGCGGCCGCCACAGCGGGGTTCTTGGAGAGCAGCATGAAGATGGTGGTGAGCGCGGAGGACACCGTGTCCCGTCCGGCGAGGAGGAAGCTGACCACGATGTCGCGGAGGTACTTGTCGTCGACGGCGGTGCCGTGCGCCTCCGAGGCCATGAACCGGGACAGGAGGTCGTGGCTCCCGGCGACGCCCAGCTTCCGGCGCTGCCTTATCATGGCCGCCGCGAGCTCGTCGACGAGGTGGATGGACTTCCTGAGCTCCCTCTCGGAGCCGACGTTCAGCAGCCGCTTTGCCCTCCACACCAGGGGCGACGCCGCCGCGCCGCGCATGGCGGATAGCCGCGAGGCGGTGTCGAACGCGGCGGCGAGCTTGGACATGGGCATGTCGAGCTCGAGGCAGCCGGGGTCTAGTCCGAAGGAGATCTTGCAGATGGTGTCGAAAGCGAAGCGCCGGAACACGTCCTGCAGGTCGACCACCCTGCCATTGTCGGCGGCGTCGGCGAGCAGTGGCAGGAGGCGCGCCTCCACTTCCTCGGCGACGATGCCGTACGCGTAGGAGCGCACCGCGACGCTGCCGAGCTCGAGGCTGGCCATCTTGCGCTGGTGGCGCCAGGCGTCGCCGTCGACGTTGAAGATGCCGCCGCCGAGGAGGTCGCCGAGGACGGCGGCGAAGGGCTTCCCTTTGGGGAAGTTGTCGAAGCGGGTGTGGAGCATGTGCTCGACGTTGGCCGGGTTGGCGGTGATGGTACAGCCGAGGACGTGGACGGCCACGGTGCCGGTCGGGGAGCAGCGGAGCAGGTGTGCGTACCAGTCGCCGAGGTTGGTGAAGTCCCGCGCCCACGATCCCGTGAGGTACGAACGGCAGACGTGGCAGCTGCACCACGGCCACCGGCGGGCGAGGAAGAGCGCCGCGCCGAGCGCCACCACGCACACGGAGAAGACAAGGAATGCCAGGCCGACGCACCGCGCGCACCATGACAGCTCCTCCATGCCCGTGCCCGTGGCGGCGTCCATGGCTGCCCCGGCTCCTTGAATTGGAGAAGGGAAGAGCAAAAAAATGTGATCTTATTTTGGGTGTGGGGAGTCGAGGAGGCGTGTGCGTATATAATGTGGGTGGACGGGGAGGAAGCACATGCCACACGTGCGCCAAAACTTAAACAACTTGGTTCCCTGCCATTTATTAGTGTGTGCACAGCTCATACCATCGCTACGCAGCTCCCCAAAACTTGTCCAAGGTACGTACGACCAACAAATCACCGCCGAACCCCTCTAAAAAAACAAATAAAAAAACAGCACCGAACCCATGATACAAGGGCTGCTACCGCTAGCAGTCGCCTGAATCTTGAAAAAATAAATAACACAGTTGATTCCGTTAGATTTTAATCATACTCGCATTTTTTTGACAATTTTTAATCATACTCACATCATCGTTTTGTTTTGTCTGGAGTACTTGCCAGAGAAAAAAGATCGAAAAAACATCACCGCCGAAGCCAGTCGTTGGTGGCGTTTTGCATTGTTTCTCGGCGCCAGCCATGGCAGGCGGCGCGGGGTGTTGGGAGCGGCACGACGTGGTCGCTGCAAGGGGGTGTGGCAGCGGGGTGAGCTGGTGGTGGTTTTGTCGGTGGTTCAACCCCGATCTAAACCCCTACTATTGCCGACAACGCGGCGGATCTAGTTTCCTTGCCCAGATCTGGTCGGTGGTGGTTGGGGGATGACAGGAATGGTTGTTCGGCCGGGCAGGTTGGTTTGGGTGGCGCGGTTGCGGTGGCGGAGGTGTGATCCAGGTTGTCGGTGTCCGGGGTGCCTGCGATGGGCGACATAGTTCAGACCAGAGGTCGTGGAGGACGTCCGTCGACTCACGGGTTCAGGGACTGGCTTGTCCGCGCTGATGCAAGCCTTTGCGTTATGCTTTCCTTGAGTGTCTCGGTTGTGGTGTCGGTCCGGGTCGGGCTCCCGTGGCGCAGCAATGTCGTCGGTCGGATTGGCGCTGATGGCCACGGGCGTGGTGTCGTGCGAGCTTCCCTAGGCAACGGCCAGAGGGCTTGGTTCGGGCTTGCTCAAAGGCGACCATCGGTGGCCACTCAATTGTGTCCCTCTCCTCTGGCCTATCGAAGCTGGTTGGGTATGCAGGTGTGGACGCCTCCTACCGTGGAGGCGTTGGCCCAGACCCGATGGTTGATGCCTGGTTAGGAGTGGAAGGAGGTGTCCGCTTTTCCCACCGTGGGTGGTGCGTTGTGATGCGGATGGTTGGCGGTGTCCAAGGATGGCAGTCCTCATGATTGGCTCTCCAACGAGCATTATGGCGGCGGTGGTGGTTATGCCTCTTCATCATGTTGGTGGGGAGGGGTGTAGTGGGGGGTGGCTCGAGCTTGCTCTCTGTCGTTAGGAGGGCGTCGCCCAAATCTAGATCCGGAGTCATGTACTCGTCGCGGTTATCCTGGGTGCCTCATGGTGCCACGGGTGAGCTGCCGAGTGAAAGTTCTGTGCTTTGGCACCAATGGTGATGTCACCCACGATGCCGCTATCCACTCCAGGATGTCGTTGTGGTTCTCCTCTCCGTGCCAAGGGTTTTGGGTGAAGATCCATGTCCGTCTCGAACTGTGCGACAACGACGCTTAGCTTTTTGTTTCCCCTCCCGAGGGCATTGTCGTGGAGCTTAGGTGTCTTAGGGTGTGTCATGGCGTGCTACTTGTGATAGGCATTGGGATTTCCTCAAAGAGGAAGGGTGATGTTGTAGGATCGAAAGTAGGTCTAGGGGGGTGATTAGATTACTTGACCAAATAAAAATCTAGCCTTTTCCCATTTTTAAGTCTTGGCAGATTTTAGCAACTCAGCACAAGTCAAGCAATCAACCTACACGGGCAATTCTAAGAGTGTAGCAGGGGAAAGTAAAACATTGCATATGAAGGTAAAGGGACGGGTTTGGAGAAGGCAAACGCAATGTAGACACGGAGATTTTTGGTGTGGTTCCGATAGGTGGTGTTATCGTACATCCACGTTGATATAGACTTCAACCCACGAAGGGTAATGGTTGCGCGAGTCCACGGAGGGCTCCACCAACGAAGGGTCCACGAAGAAGCAACCTTGTCTATCCCACCATGGCCATCGCCCACGAAGGACTTGCCTCACTTGGGTATATCTTCACGAAGTAGGCGATCTCCTTGCCCTTACAAACTCCTTGGTTCAACTCCACAATCTTATCGAAGGCTCCCAAGTGAGACCTAACCAATGTAGGAGACACGACTCTCCAAAAGGTAATAGATGGCGTGTGTTGATGATGAACTCCTTGCTCTTGTGCTTCAAATGATAGTCTCCCCAACACTCAACTCTCTCTCACGAATTTGGCTATGGTGGAAAGATGATTTGAGTGGAAAGCAACTTGGGGAAGGCTAGAGATCAAGATTCTTGTGGTTGGATTGGAATGTCTTGGTCTCAACACATGAGTAGGTGGTTCTCTCTCAGAAAATGAGTAGTGAAAGTGTAGGCACATTCTGATGACTCTCTCATAAATGGAGATGGGATGGAGGGGTATATATAGCCTCCACACAAAATCCAACCATTACACACATTTGACCCAACTCGGTCAGACCGAATAGAAGAACTCAGTTAGATCGATTTAGTTCAAAATGTGAACGTTAGGAATCTCGATGGGACCGACATGATCAATTCGGTGGGACTGATGTGCTAGGGCTAGGGAAAACCCTCATCTCGGTGAGACCAATTTCATGAACTCGGTGAGACCGGTTTCAACAATGAGTAAACAGAGAGCTGGTCCGGCAAACTCGGTGGGACCGATCACTCATTTCGGTGAGACCGAAATGTTATGAAAGAAAACAGAGAGTTTGTCATGCAAACTCGATGGGACCGATCACTCATTTCTGTGAGAGCGAAGTGTTATGAAGGGAAACAGAGAGTTTGTAATGCCATCTCGGTGAGACCGAGATCTGTATCGGTGAGACCGAATTGTCTTGGGTTTCTGGTAGTGGCTATGTCAACTGTACTCGGTGGCGCCGGATAGATCAAATCGATGGGGCCGAGTTTGACTTTGGGTTTTGGACATATGTGGAAATGAGAAAGTGGTTGAGGGTTTTGGAGCAATATCACTAAGCACTTTGAGCAAGTAGACCATTAAGCAACACATCATCCCCTTTAAAATAGTATTGGCTTTCCTATGGACTCAATGTGATCTTGGATCACTAAAATTAAAATGAAGAGTCTTGATGACGGTGTCCTGGACTAGGGGGTACTCACCACGTCGTCTCCCGATCAGGTGGATTGGGCCGAGGATCCCCATGGTCGTATACTCATGGGCCAGTCCGGACAGTTGCCGCATACAAGGAAGATTCCACAAGACTTGGCGATCAAGACAAGGACTCCTCCCCCACCGGCGTATTTGGCTAGGACTCATGTTATCCTAGGCCTCTGGTGCATTATATAAACCGAGGCTAGGCTAGTCGATAGAGATAGACAACAACAATCATACCATAGGCTACCTTCTAGGGTTTAGCCTCCTTGATCTCGTGGTAGATCTACTCTTGTAACCCACATCATCAATATTAATCAAGCAGGACGTAGGGTTTTACCTCCATCAAGAGGGCCCGAACCTGGGTAAAACATCGTGTCCCTTGCCTCCTGTTACCATTGATCCTAAGACGCACAGTTCGGGACCCCCTACCCGAGATCCGTCAGTTTCGACACCGACATTGGTGCTTTCATTGAGAGCTCCGCTGTGTGATCGGCGAAAGGATCAATGGCTCGACTGCGGGTCAACTGCGACGTCAGCTTCTTTGTCACCATCTCGACTGGTCACCTTGGCTTGACCGAGGACTGCGCCCTACCTCCGATCGTCATGTTCGGATGAAGGCCTTCATCAAACACCAACTCCGATCTCTATCAAGATCATGGAGGAGTCATCCATGGAGCTCAGGGGCTCAACGTCAACATTGCCCTCAGGCGACCGTGCTGTTTTTCTGGACAGCAAATTTGTATCCGCCGCCACCGCCTCCTCGAGTGTCGCTTAAACGATTAATTCGGTGGAATTATGCGGAATTAAGTCTACAACAACCCTGCAAAAATTTCGTCGAGTTTCGATGGAGGAATCTCCGGCAATCTCTGATATACCGGAGCCCTGTTGAATCTGGACGAGAATTCGGACGAGTTTAGGGCGTGGTATCCAGCATCTAGCTCGGATTTCCTTTGGAGGATCCAACCATTGATTTGCTGCGGAATTCCCATATCTACCACCTGCCAAAATTCAGCTCGATCCGACCGTCCAAACTCCGGGAAACTTCCGATTAGTGCATCACTTTTTGGATCTTTTTCGCTGCGCGAGAACGAATCCGACCCGAATTCATCTTCTTTATGAACGGGATCTCGGACATCCTTTTTGAAGGAAGTTTTCGTAAGGGGTGTTGTGTTTTATTCTCAAACACATCCCAGTAGTATTAAAAGTATTCTTGCAATACGAACTTCACCGTCGCGCCAGTGTCAAACCAGCCCGACAACATCACTCCACGGCGGCCGACCTGCGTTAGACACGTCGTCACTTTGTTGAGCCGAGCTCAATTTCTTCGGATCATCATCTCGGCCAGCCGAACAATAGTTCGGCATCGCGAAGGATAAATCGTCACCAACATCACCGCCCCATGGATTACACGGAGCGGGCGCACCTGCATCGCCACACGGTCACTTCATCAAGCCGGCATCGACCACGTCACGACCTGCATCGCTGGACCGAGGGCTTCGTCATCTCTTCATCAACCTACTCCGGAGACTTCGGCGTCGCTGGCCGACCAGCTCCGTCACGTTAGCTGGACTGAGGGCTTTGCCTTGGCGAGCCAACCTTTGCCAGCATCGCCATGCTGTTGCTTTATCGCCCATCAGGCGATAGGTGCGCGGATCGAGTCCCAATTTTGGGAATCACCTTTCTTCGGATTGCTACAACAAATAAGCCAGGTGCTATTAATCCTAGTATTTTTTGCTTGTTAGGGTTCATTTTTCCCAATGAATTATTACTCTAGTTTGTCCGTCATATGTACGCAGGTCTATCAAATGGTGGCCGCATTAACGATGGTCGCATGGTGGTTCGGTCGGTTTCCGTACATTGTCCGGCGAACGCCGCATCCGGAACTCGAACCGACCTGTGAATTTAGGCCTTGCCATGCTAATACTCACTTTGCATAAATTATTTGTTATGCAACGAATTTTTTTTATTATTACTATTATCTTCGGTTTGCACTATTTTTTGTGCACAGGAAAATGATCCAGCCGGACTATATCCTTTGGCGTCACCTCGGCTGGACGGGGGGCTTCGTCAACACTTCATTACCCCATGTCGGGGATTTCCGCATCACCCTGTCGTCCTGCATTGACCGTGCTATGTCACCACTTCGGAGTGCCGAGCTCTTTGCTCCGCCACCTCGGGACCGGCTCGGAGATAGAACCTTGTCCCGCATCAAGCTCGGACCGTGTCATCAATACCGAACACATTAACCAGCTAAGTTGTCTTCATGCTCAAAGTTTTAAATTTTTAACTTGTGTTCGGCTTGACCAAGCATTATACTTTTTCAGAAAAAAGTTGCTTGTAAAAATTTCCTTGTCCAAACTTTGTTTGTGACGCGCAAATTCAAATACCCCGTTTACTTGGGGGCTTCCTTCATGAAGCCTTTTCCTCTTGCATATGATTATACTTGTACGGCTTCGTTCCTTGTTCGTGTATTACACCACAATATGGACCATATTGACTTAAGCGATTTGCAAGCTGGGTTGCCTGGCTCCTGTGCTTACGCCTACGTTCCCGATTGTTCGGCTAGGAAGTAAAGGGAGCACCTCTGCGATTGTCACGATCGGGTCAACCGAGCCGGACCTCAGACTGGGTGAAGCCGAAAGCTAGCGCTCTTATTGTTTTCAATCATGGTCGGCACACAACGGAACTCATGTGTACAAAAAAATCTATTGCACAAGTCTCATAGTAACAATGAGCACCGAAGAAAGGTATCGGCGGGGGTACTATTTTCTTCGAAGAGGGAGAAGCCGATGGTCGGTTAAGACGCGTTTAAAGTTCGGTTGAACATAGATATGATATAAGTACTTCGGTACATGCAATCATTCTTTTACCCAAGTCACTTGGGGGCTCTTAAATTTATATGAGCCGTTTTATGATAAGTGTTTTTCTTCTTAGTCGTTGCAAAGTTTTTATTATTATTTATCACTCCTTCGACACAAGTGTGCGGTCACTAGCCGGGGAGCCTAATTTCTCTCTCAAAGAAGCCGTAGGCTGACCCGCTTGAAGTTTTGAGATAGGATGTGTCATGTTAAAGCACGACAGAAGCACCTTTTTTTTTCTAAAGTCCAATTTTCGGATTGGCACCGAACACTTGATCTAGTTCGGACATTAACCTTTTGAATAAGTTTTTTGGCTTTTCGAGCCCATGGCACTTTTAAACTATTTGTATGTTTTTAGCACAAGTCTCGCAGTGTAACGCCGGACACCTTTAGAGATTCGGCAAAAACATTCTCGGATATTGCTATATATGCATCGGTTTCGAATTGTGTCTTCGGTCAATAGTTGGGTTGCCCGGCTCCTGCGCTTGCCTCCTATGTTCCGCTTTGTTCGGCTAGGTGTGCAAAGGGAGAACCACTGCGATTGTGCTTCCAGCTCACATGGTTAAGCACCTCAGTGGAGAAAGCCGAAAACTGACTGTCACAATAAGCGTAAACTGGTCGGCGATCCGATGACGGCGTTAAACGACGGGCCATTCATAACAATGGCCGAAGTGTTTACGGCTTGACCTCGACTGTCGCCGGACGCTACCGGGGGCTATTAACTGGCCTCCCAAACTAAATCCTCGATATTTTGCTCTTACATTGGAGCTGAGGTTTCATGATCATGCTTAGCATGACAACCCAAAGAAAGGAACCGATAGTGGGACTATTTTCTTTGGAAGACATTTCTTCTATTAAACAGTAATATAACATGTCTCTCCGCGTACCTTTGTTTATAAAACCGTATGGCCAGATTGCCTTGTTTGTTGTAAATCTTTGCCCTCATAAAGGCTTTATAAAGTAGGACAAACACTCCTCGGCTATTGGCTGAGGAGGTGGAAGCCGATGGTCGGTCAATAAAGTTTTGTACAATGCGGATCCAAGCATTAATGACGTAAAGTACTTGGATACATAGAGTCATTACACATAATATGTGATTTTACTATGGATATCGATCCTTAATTCGGCCTCCCGTGCCCGCATTAAGGCTCGGGGGCTACTGGGCTTCGGGCTTATTATTTACAAATATTAAAGGGGCACATCAATCCCCTGATCTGGTGTCGCCACCCGACCAGTGTCTCGGGGGCTACTGCATTGCCTATCCAATGCAGAAAATTTTAAGTGCAATACAGTTTCCGAGGAGATTTTGATCCTCAGGTTGGTCAGCCGCACCCAACCTGAGTCTCGAGGACTAAGCACGCTGCTTTTTGTGTCCCGAAGTATTTTGCCGAGCTAGGACTTGATCCTCAGACCGATTTTGCAAGTCAACTTGAGTCTCAGTAGCTACGGGGATCAGCGGTCTTATGTCATCCTTTATGGGCATCTCGGGTTTTAGACCGATACCCACCTTGAGGGCTACTGGCTATGTATCTCGGCAGAGAATAAATTGCACTAGTCAAAAAATATTGACAAAAATCGGCCCACATTCGGGGTGGTGCACCACCTTGGAAGCAGTCCGGCACAAAGCTCGGACGCTAGTGGCTGGCTCCATAGAGGGCATTTCCGGCATTAAGCTTGGCTAAACTCCTTCAAACTTCTTTGAACCAAGGTGATTTACGACACCTCGGATATAGTCCAGCGTTGAAGCTCGGATACATAGTCCGGTGTTGGAGCTCGGATACCGTCCGGCGTTGGAGCTCGGATACATAGTTCGGCGATAGAGCTGGGAAGCAGTCTGGCGTTAGTGCTCGGCTGCAAAAGATACCTCGAATGCAGTCCGGTGTTAGAGCTCGGACGCAAGAGGACACTGCCTCCTAGGAATAACTTCAAACCCGAGGCGTGGCATAAAAATAACAAGGCATTGATAAAGGCCGGAAACTTAAAGGGGCTCCTCGGATACTCGACGTGTAAACTCGTCGAATGCATTTCGGCGATCCTCAAGATAGAAGATGAGAAGATTTGTTGAACCAGTTTTCAAGACCGGCAACCGAAGATGAAGAACAGTTCGGAAGAATCGAGGAGCGTCCCTAACTTGAAGACCGGTTCAGGGGGCTACTGACGGTGTCCTGGACTAGGGGGTACTCACCACGTCGTCTCCCGATCAGGTGGATTGGGCCGAGGATCCCCATGGCCGTATACTCATGGGCCAGTCCGGACAGTTGCCGCATACAAGGAAGATTCCACAAGACTTGGCGATCAAGACAAGGACTCCTCCCCCACCGGCGTATTCGGCTAGGACTCATGTTATCCTAGGCCTCTGGTGCATTATATAAACCGAGGCCAGGCTAGTCGATAGAGATAGACAACAACAATCATACCATAGGCTAGCTTCTAGGGTTTAGCCTCCTTGATCTCGTGGTAGATCTACTCTTGTAACCCACATCATCAATATTAATCAAGCAAGACGTAGGGTTTTACCTCCATCAAGAGGGCCCGAACCTGGGTAAAACATCGTGTCCCTTGCCTCCTATTACCATTGATCCTAAGACGCACAGTTCAGGACCCCCTACCTGAGATCCGCCGGTTTTGACACCGACACTTGAGCTTTTGCCAATCATTGTCCTTAGCATTTTGAGGGGTCCACATCTCTAGTCCATACCATGCCAATCATTGAACTTTCTGAAATATTTAACTTGAATGGATATTAGTTCAATGAGCTATATGTTGTTATGAGTTACCAAAACCACCCGAGGATTAGTTGCACTTTCAATCTCCCCTTTTTTGGTAATTGATGACAACATATAGATCAAAGCTTCGACAAATGATAATATGAATTAAATACATCGCCGCTTTGAGAAGTATGTGATAAGCAAGAGGTCCCCCTAAATTTGTGCACTATCTAAGATTTGCTTTTGAATGCAAATGCACAATCGATTAGGATCATGGGTCACTCTTCCATGTCACATACATATTGGTGGAGCGCTCAAAATGATAAGATATAAACAAGATGCACTCATCACCATGGGTAAACATGATTGATCAAGCACAAATATCATAGATAGCATCATGCAAGCACACATTAAGGTATAGTATGATCAAACACATGATCAGAAGAGTATCTCACACACATAACACAAACATTGTAGCATGAATCAAACAAGAAAACAATCAAAGGAAATGACCAAAGTAGCAAGAGAGGCAACAAAAAGCAAAAGACTCTCTCTCGAAGCCTAATGATCTATACACCCCCCCTTTGGCAATAATTTACCAAAAATCTTGAAAATGCATAGTGCTATGCGACACTCTTGGCACGATCTTTGGGAGCTCCTGAAGTGGTCTTCTGGCTGGTTGCTCCGGTGTGCGCAGATGGAGTGGAGAGGAGACCATGTGCAAATACTTTAGCTGATGTCTGTGGAGTTGGAGGAGTTGAAACTGGAGGTGCAACAGCGGCAGTTGCTGCAGGAGCTGAGTGTAGTCCTAGTGTCACTGACAACTGGAACTGCTGAAGACCTTTGTGCCCTTGGCACTTGTTGAAACGTGTTTGTGGTAGGTCTGTCATTCCTGTCCTCACTCTCTTCCCAGAGCTTCTCTACAGTGGTCTGGATCCCTGTGACCTTCACATCTAGATCATGGAATTTAGCCTCAATGATCCTTTCAAGACTTTCTTGATTCCGAGTTAGGGTTGCCAAGCCCTTCTCAATCCTCATAGTAGCCTCAAGCAGATAACTAAGTTGATCTTGCTTGGTCTTAACCATCGGAGTTGAAGCATCTGGTGCACTGGCTGCCTTTGCTGCTTTTGTATCCTTTGCTCTCTCTCTCTCTCTCTCTCTCTCTCTCTCTCTCTCTCTCTCTTCTCCTGAGCTTCAACACTAGTTGGATGAGATGCATCCATGACAGTCTCATTGTCCTCAAATTCTGGCCTTAGGGTAAGATGCTCTTTGTCTAGAAGATATGTCCTTGTTCCCATCTTGGAGTTGATCAACATCTGCATATGATGGGCATATCCACATGATCTCTTCTGATCAGCTACAGTTCTCTTCACTTTTTCAACTATCAAGCTCATCACTTTGAACTTCTATGGCACATCAAACATATGGAGCATGTTGATGGAGTGACCATAGATCATTCTATGATCTCCTGACTCAGGGAACAGAGTGTGCCTCAGAATGGTGTTGATGGTGGTCAGACCTGACAACAAATAGTATGTTGATCCAAACTTATGTGTCTCCAAGGCCTCATCGGGAATAGTCTTGTACATATTGGCCATGGAGTTGTGACCCTTTCTTGGCTTGGCATATACACCAATGTCATTCTCATGTTCCTTATGAGCATTAATCAACTTGGCCCATTTAGAAATTGTTGATTGATATCTTGTGCCTTCAGTCATCCAAACAATCTTTCCATCTGAGTAGAAATGAGCAGTGGAGTAGAATTGCATTATCATATCATCATTCCATTTGGTCAATTTCTGACCAACAAACTTGTCAACCTCATTCACCCTAAGCTCTCATGCACACCAGGGAAGTAGTCCTCATTATCATAAATATATGTCCAGTCAACCTATCTCATGTCACTGACAATGGGCTTCTTATCTACCAAGAATGTCTCATAGAAGTCCTGTTGTTCCTTGGTGTGGAACCAATAATCGACAACAGTCCTTCTCTTGGTGGCATAGTGATCTGTCTATCTCCAGAGTCTCAGACTAGCATCCTTTCTTTCCTGCATGTTTTCAGCAACAGGATGATCATCACTATGATCTGGAATCTTGGGCTTCAATTTTCTAAGCATCTCTGACTCTTCTTCTTCTTGAACTTCAAGCACTGGGTCCTTGTTCTTCTCAGCAGCAGGGATGTTTCTAGTGGATCTCTTGGGTGTAGAAGGTTTTGGAGCTTGAGCTTGAGTTGGAGGCTTGGGAGCTGTCCTGGGCTTAGATGAAGCAGCCCCAGACCTTATAGCATCCCCCATGAGCTTTTGGGTCTTTGCTGGAGGTGCAGCAGCCTATTCCTCCTCCTCTTCTTCATCCTCATCAGAAGAATGCTTTTCAAATTCAGCCATAGGATCTACAAGTTTGCACCATCTTCCTCGTTTTCTTTTTGTCTTCTTCTCTCCAGCACCACTTGGTGCATCAGCAGCAGCTTGAGTTGAGGCTCTGGCCTTTGACATAGGCTTCCTCTTAGTAGGAGCTTTCTTCTGCATTCTAGGCTTGGAGGCAACACCAGCAGCATACTCCTTCTTTAGTACCTTTTTCTTTGAGGTCACCTCCTCCTCAACAACAAAATCCTCATCCTCAGATTCTAAAGTTCTCTTCTTCCTTTGCCTAGTAGCAGCCTTAGGCAAGGTGCTTGGTGAAGGAAATATGCCCTAGAGGCAATAATAAAGTTGTTATTTATATTTGCTTATATCATGATAAATGTTTATTATTCATGCTAGAATTGTATTAACCGGAAACTTAGTACATGTGTGAATACATAGACAAAAAATAGTGTCCCTAGTATGCCTCTACTTGACTAGCTCGTTAATCAAAGATGGTTATGTTTCCTAACCATAGACATGTGTTGTTATTTGATGAATGGGATCACATCATTAGGAGAATGATGTGATGGACAAGACCCATTCGTTAACTTAGCATTATGATCACTACAATTTCATTGCTACTGCTTTCTTCATGACTTATACACGTTCCTCAGACTATGAGATTATGCAACTCCCGAATACCGGAGGAACACCTTGTGTGCTATCAAACGTCACAACATAATTGGGTGATTATAAAGATGCTCTACAGGTGTCTCTGAAGGTGTTTGTTGGGTTGGCATAGATCGATATTAGGATTTGTCACTCCATGTATCGAAGAGGTATCTCTGGGCCCTCTCAGTAATGCTCATCACTATAAGCCTTGCAAGCAATGTGATTAATGAGTTAGTTGCGGGATGAAGCATTACGAAACGAGTAAAAAGACTTGCCGGTAATGAGATTGAACTAGGTATGATGATACTGATGATTGAATCTTGGGCAAGTAACATACCAATGACAAAGGGAACAACGTATGTTGTTATGCAGTTTGACTGATAAAGATCTTCGTAGAATATGTAGGAGCCAATATGTGCATCCAGGATCCGCTATTGGTTATTGACCGGAGATGTGTCTCGGTCATGTCTTCATAGTTCTCGAACCCGTAGGGTCCGCACGCTTAACGTTCGATGACGATTTGTATTATGAGTTATGTGTTTTGATGACCGAAGTTTGTTCGGAGTCCCGAATGAGATCTCGGACGTTACGAGGAGTCTTGAAATGGTCGAGACGTAAAGATTCATATATTCGAAGGCTATATTCGGACATTGGAAATGTTTCAAGTGATTCTGGTATTTTTCGGAGTACCGGGGAGTTACGGGAATTCACCGGGAGAAGTAATGGGCCTTATTGGGCCATACCGGAAAGGAGAACTGATAACCTACAAGTGTAGGGGATAATTGCAGCCTCTTTCGATAAGTAAGAGTGTCGAACCCAATGAGGAGCTAAAGGCAGAACAAATATTCTCTCAAGTCCTATCTTCCACTGATACGACTCTACGCACGCTTAGTGTTCACTTTACCTAGAACAAGTATGAAACTAGAAGTACTTTGTAGGTGTCGTTGGATAGGTTTGCAAAATAATAAAGAGCACGCAAATATAAACTAGGGCTGTTTAGATAAAGAAGCAATAAAGTAAATATAGCGAGTGTGGAAAAGTGGTGGTAGGAGTTGTGAAATTGCCCCCAAGCAATTGACTACCACTACAAAAAAAATACACTTCCGTGATGATACGTGTTTGTCACAGTAGGTCACGTTTTTTGTCATGCATGTACATCCATGACAAATTTATGACAGAATCAAGATAGTCATACCTGTGTTGTCGTAGAAGTGTTCCATGACATTACCAAAATTATCATCACGGAAGTGTCCACTTCCATGATGATAAATCGTGCGTCACAGAAGTGCTTTCGTCAAGGGTGACTGACACATGGCATCCACCATAATGGAACGCCGTTAAGCTATCGGGTCGGATTTTGGATCCGATAACCCGTTAACAGCCCCGACCAATGGGAAATTTCCACGTGTAAAATTCTGATTGGCCGAAGGGAACACCTGTCAGCTCTTCAGTGGGCCAGATGTTGCCCGTCCATTGGAGGAGACATGCCTATGGTACGTTGACACGTGGCTGGCCCCAACAGAGGCCCATATAGGTTAAAAAGGCCGACCCAGTCAAAGGCCCATAGAACTTAATTAGGTACTAGTGGGCCAGCCCAATAACGACGTGCTTCATAAAGGCCCGTTTACAGCCCAAAACTAGATCAGGCCCGTTAATTGTTCGCCGAATATTCGGGCCCAACTATAGCCCAGTGACTTTAGGCCTGTTAGAGGCCTGATGTAGATATGGGCCCATTTCAGCCCGGTGTGACTTTCGGCCTGGGAATGGCCCGTGCTGGCCATGGGCCATATATGGTCTGACGGGACATCGGGCCCACTAACGGCCCGTGCTAAAGGTGGCAATAGTTAAGCCCAACGTGACTTTGGGCCTGTTAAAGGCCTATCCCGTAATTTGGCCCGTTGATGCCTGTACTAAGCTTTCGGCCTCTTAAAGGCCCATGATATCAGTGGGCCAACTAAGGCCCGAGATATGTTTCGGCCTGGTAACGGCCCGTGAGCTAACTGGGCCCATAATTGCCTGGTCTACATTTTGGCCTGCTGAAGGCCCGTCGACGACTAGGGAAAATTCAGGCCCAACATGCATTTTGGCCTGCTAAAGGCCTGTGGTTTCATCTCGGCCGTAACAGGCCAATACAATATTCAGCCTGTTAATGGCCCAATGCTACCTGGGCCAAACTAAGTGCTGGGTCGACAAAAGGCCCAACTAAAATATAGGCCGGTGTAAGTTTGGGCCTGGCGCAATGTGCCAATCATTTGGGCCCAAGAAAGACGCAGGCCGGCCCAATTGTGGCCCGCTAAAAACCTGGCCCGTTATCGAATGTTTCGGCCCGGTCGACTATATCTGATTTTTTTTCAGATAGCGAATGATGGCAGTAACTAGTAGGAATTAAGAACAAACCTACTGTATACAATAAAGAAATTACGGCATAGTAACTAAGAATAAACCTACACTATACAATAAAGGATTTAGGTATATTACATCCACTGGGCATCGAAGTTCGACACCAGTGATCATAAAGCGCAACGAAGAAGCAGATTACCAAAACTGGGCACCATTGCAGCGTAACAAAATAATACTGAACCGAGACCACTTCTAAGACAGTTCAAGAAAGGTTAGCCTTGCAGGGGAACTGCTACGCAAGCTGCTGAGCAAGGATGTGAGACCGGCCTAGCATGTCGGTCATAGCTTCCAGGTGTAGCTGTTTAGCGATGAGGTTCTCATTGGTGTTCTCCGCAATCTTTCTTAGAGATAGGACTTCAAGTCAAAGTTGAGTTGCAGAATGCCTTTCTACTAGAACTTGGGACTGAAGAAGTCGAACTGATTCAGACAACGAATTCTGTGAGCTTGTCTGACTGTTAGTCTCAAGTAACTTGAACACTGCATCAAGACAAGACTTTGGGGTTGTCTCGCTATCTTCAAGATGTTTTGCCTTCTTTGCTGCAATATATGTTGGGTTTGTCTCATAGCCTTCAGCAGACTTGTGCATGCCATCAGGCATATCACCCTGAAACAAAGCAGAGAGATGATAGGTTTTGCACGTGTATAAACAAAGATGATAATTGTTCTGTCAATTCTATCCAATTTCAAATTATAAAATAAAGAGTAAGTTCAAAATATCAATAGCATAATTTGGCATTGTTCATAATGCGGGGAGCTTCACCACACTACTGGATTACCATGTCAACATAACAAGCATAGATGAAGGGCAAAGAAAATGATTGTATCTATTTTGGATAATGTGCATGGCATTTGTTCATATCATCAGTCACATCAGTAAGATAAAACAGGAGATGACAAGGTGCAAAGGTGGGCTGCTTCACCACACACTAGATTATAGATCCACAAAACCAAGCATACATATAGGGAGTATTAAGTAATGTGCATGGTATGAATAAGAAATTTGGTTTTACAAGTAAAACTTAGAACTTACGGTTCTTACGAACATGCATTTTGGTAGAAACAGCAAACTAAACAGCAGTAAACGATAGGGAGTACGAGCAAATTAAACAGCAGTTGAGGATAAAGGCTTTAGAAGGACTGACTTACATTAACAGTTAATACTGGCTTTATAATGCCCTTCTCCATGTCAAGGGAAGGATAACTCAAGAATTTCAGCACAGAATCTTTTTCATAAGCATTGCCTGTACTCTACATTTTGTAGAGAGTAATTATAGATATGATAATACAGGAAGGGATAGAGGATAATGAAGATAAGATGCAGATTGATGCTACATAATCAACTACCAATCCCTAGAAGTACAAGCGTTACAGGACAAAATGTACTGACAAGAGCAATGGGCTACACTTCTGTAGTGGCATTGTCTCTGTATTCTACTTGTTGGTAAGATTAAATATAGATCTGATCTTTTTTAGTAAATGGTGGGCAAGGGAGATAAGATGCAGAATGCTACAAAATGAACCAATCCCTCTTCCCGTAATACAAGAGTGTTTTGAACACTGGTGTACTGTACAAAACATTCTTATATTATGGGACAGAGGGAGTAGCTGTTAATGTAAGTACAACGATAGACCACGTTCAGTCCTTACAAGAGGACTGCAGAGCTAAACCTCTTCAAAAACATTGGGTTGATTCTAAATTTGTGTAAGAGTCCATACGGATCTTATAATGTCCACCAAATGGACGATTACGAGGCTAACATGTGCAGTGATGCTACATAATCAAACAACTATGAAAGTAAGTATGGTCATACAGGGCAAGAGGTACTCACGAGAGCAATGCAGTGTGCAGTATAGTTGCGATATTCTATGGTCCCTTGAGAACGAATGTTCTTTTGCTAACAGTTTTTGTACAAGTGAGACATTAAGGCAAATGCAGAAATGTAGTTCAAATTGTGATGTGATATCATAGACAGTACCTTACGCTGCAGCCGAGACCAATGTGTAACAAGATTATTCCAGTCACCATCAGATAAATGTAGCACTGGAGACTTTACAGAAATTTCGTTCAGAGGCTTGCCATCGAAGTGCGCTTGCCTTAGGTAGGAATGATACTTCATCAACGAGTGCTTGAAAAGCGCAACCAACTCTTGCTCGTCATCACAATCCAGTTTGTTCCTCACCTATTTAAAAGAATGAAATCTTGTGTCTTCTGTCAGCAGAAACATATGCAGTAATGACCATGAATAACATTAGTACATTACTTACGCGTAAGTTACGGAGGAAGACTGGAAATTGTTCTATGTCTGCGGTATAATATTTCCATGAAGGAAGGATGTGCACAAAGTTCCTGACAACAACATAAGCTTCATCTTCTAAACTGGGAAGAAATGGAACAGGGGTCCTATTTGCTGCAATTGGGGCTCTCTCTGGTTCGAAAAGGGATTTGGCAACTGGATTTGGTGTACTCTTTGCTGGAATGGGGGTTTTGCGTCGTACAGCTGGTGCTATGTCAACTGGCATAATCATACTGTTTGCTGCAGTTGGGGTCTGCTGAGTTGGGGCATCAGAAATGACCAGTGTAGTAGGGCTAGAGTCTGCTAGAGTTGGGCTATTTTGTGGGTCAGGTGATATTGCAACTACACCTAATGGGCTATTTGATTTATCAGGTGCCACTACCTTTTCCAAATACTTTGCTTGTGCTCCTCCACGATCAGCAATCGCCCTCTTCCTTTTGCACGTCTGATACACAAGAACATCATTTGAATGGATAAATATGGCATGATGACAGATGGAATATGTACTGAAAATGGATAGGCAGGGCGTATTCACATACATGATGTGTAAACTAAGCTAATGGCAGTTCAACAAAGTAGAAGCAATGCAAAGCATCAGTTGCAAGATATGTGCGAGCAATGTAACCTTGGAAAGTTAGAGCAAGTACCTTGATGGGTGAATAAGATAGGGCATCTTCCTCTGACTCCTCCACTAGGGAGCTACATTGACTTAGGTCTCCCTCTAGCTCAGAATCACTATTAGGATCATATTCTGAGCATGAATCTGTAGGTGGAGAGCATTTGCATTGCATTGCATCCAGACTTGATTTCAGTCCCTTAATGCCAAGTTTGACAGCCATGGCATTGTTCTGCTTTATTCTTTTCATGCGCGCAAGCTCATAATCATTATGATGCTGTTCAGAATCTGAGATTCATGAAAACATAAAAAGTAGTCAGATTATCTATGGAATGCATTGCAGATTCAACTCGGAGAGTGTCTCCCTATAAACCCCTGCATATGCAAAGTTCACCTCCCCAACCATGCTGACCAGACCACACACAGAAATAGAAACCCCTTATGTCTCTATAACAGGCAGACACACATTTCAAAACTGAAGTAGGAACATTAGAATCATATGAAATTCGTATTTGGACAAATAAACTAAGCAATTATGAGTGGCGTAATGTTTAGCTTCAAGGGTGGAGTGTTGGTAGTGCGACACAAAGCAAGTAGGCAGATTGTATTCCATGTAAAAGATCGAAACCTATGTAAAAGCTGGAAATGACACTTTCTTTCTATACAATGCAGTGTTCTTTACCCACACATGATGGAAGAGATCACATAGAGAAATACTATTCACTCAGGTCTACGGTTCCAGTATTTAGAAACAGGGTGGTCCACCCTAAAAGAATATTGACAACAAATATGACAAGGCAAGCATAGATGTAGTGAATCAATCATTTACTTGTGAGCTTATTAGGACAAGTATGCAAAATTGTAACTGCAGTAAGAGACCGTCCAAAATCTGGATGAAGAAGTTTGTCTAGCACTTGCCATTTGCAACTAATCGACGTGAATAATTGGATATTATATCGAATGAGTAAGAAAGACAAGTAAAACTGTTAACAAACCTGGCTTGCAGTAGTAATCTGGGTCAATGTCACTACGACCAACAATCCAAAATGACTAGTTTCTATTCCGAGGGCCGGAATTTTGAAAACCCTGTGAACTTTAGAGGTACTAAAGATTACCGAAATACATCTGAACCATTAAGTGTAGGTAGCACTGAGCACACAACAAACCCTAATGACAGTCCTGCCCAATGAGTAATGAATCAATTAGAAAATGGGTGATGAGGAGTAGCTGCTGAGTGTTGAGGACGTATCTCAGGATAAATCGGGTTGGCTTGGTGGGTGTTGCATGCCTGAGCCCTGAACGGACTGGGAAGGTAGGCACGGCGGCGCGCTCGGGCAGCGGTGACGCTGTTGGGCGAGCGGCTCCTGGCCTCCTGTTAGTCCGGCATCTCCTCCTAGAGTCATGCCGTCCGGGGACGGCAAGTCACCGGTGAGGCAGGCGGCTGGGGGCGAGTAGAGATCGGAAGCGCGCAATAGAACAGAGGGGAATCGGGGCCTAGGACGACCCAAAATCCCAGGGTGGGCCGGCCCACCGTGGGCACCCTGTAGAGATACACACCCGAGCGGCGAACATGCATTATCGAAACTAATTTAGGAACATTTAGCTGACCAATTAAACAACTCTGTTTTAATAATATCAGATTCGTATTTGAACATCTAAGCTTGTTTAGCTTGATGCGTGGAGCAGTGTTATTATGACACGAAGCACGTATTCTGATCGTATAGTGATCACAAAAGGGGGAAACTCTAAGCATATTTTTTTAGCAAAAGAGGGTTTCCCCTCCGATTTCTATTAAAAAAACCACCACGGAACCAACATGATCAATTAAACCCTAAGCATGATCAATTAAACCGTATTATGGCTGTGCCATGGCAGATTTGAAGCTGCAAACCGGAGAAATGATATTTAGCATCCATTGTTTGCTTCGAACTAAGAACTAAATTCTAAGAGCTGAAAAGAAAGTAGAGTAACCAAGTTAAGATCTATTTTCTGGTTGAGATCAAAAAGTTGAGGAGATATGAAGTACCACCTCTCTTGCGGCGCCGTGTAGGCATCGGGGGTGCGATGGCTGTCGGTGGCGTTGAAGCAGATCTACGATGTTAGACGGGTGCATCATGGGATAAGTCCCGTTGCGGTGGAAGAGAAGGTCGTGTGAGCGGCCCCGGCAAAGAGGACGACGGTGCCGATGAAGCGAGTGGACGCGATGCAAGGCTATTGGTCCGTCGCCGTGGATGAGAAACATCCATCTCTAGCAGTGGACGATGCGGTCTTGGTAGGCGCTCCGGCATGGTGGAGGACGGTGGCGATGGATGTGGTGGAGGACGGCGGCGATGGATGGGGTGGCGGACGGAGGCTGGTGTGGGGATGGGGTGTTCTAGCGTGGACGGTGTATGAATGGGAAAATGGAGGGAGAGGTACGTGGAACCGTGTTTTTGGGACGCGCCTGTCTGAAATATGGGAAAGTTACGAACTTAGCCCCCATTTAAAATTTGGACGTCTCGTCGGTTGGGGATAGGACGGTAATCTCGCATCTCGCCAATATTTGCCCAGAGCGATTTCAACCGAGGAGAGGGTGGTTGGCGCCCATGGTTGGCACGCACGGTGTATGAACGGGGCTGACAGGTAGGGCGGTTGTGTCACGTCTGAGTGAAGTTACAAACCTGCCCCTATTGAAAATATTTGCGTACATCGATTTCGTCCGAGTCGTGTTTGTTTTGCCGCCCACCGTGTATGAATGGGGAATGGAGGGAGAAACAGAGGTCTTTCGAATGAGCTTGAATCAAATGTGTTTTGCCGCCCATGTTTGACGCCCATCGTGTCAGAATGGGCTCAGAGGTGGTCGTGTCACGTCTAATTGAAGTTACTAACCTACCCCTATTTAGAGCAGTGGAAATCGAGTCGATGGATTGTCCATGTAATGGGTAGACAGTAATTTCCATCTCCCAAACACTTGGCTTCGGGCAGCCGACGTGGGAGTGGACATTTTGCTGCTTCTTTCGAATTTTGGGACAATAAGCATCCACGTTTACCCTGGCAATTAAATTCGAATCCATTTTGTATTCCTATATGAATCTTTATAAATCATTCTATGTGTTTTTATATATCATCAAACGGACGACAAAGATGTATTCCACTGTCATATATGAATATGGTTTACAAATGCCGATACTCAAATTCAGAAACTAGTATCCAGTTTAAGGTGAATTCGAATATTTGGAACACTTCATGTCCAACTCAAATGTCACACGCATTATAATGTGTACTCCCATTTAGATATGTACACAAGCGATGTATCAAGATTCAAATACCGAGTCAATCAACCAAGAATGTACAGAACTAACAGACATATAAACACTTATAGAGTATATGGATCAATAATATCAACTAACATACATAAGCCAGGCCGTTGTACTTTTTTTTGGCTACAACGGCATCTTTTTTTAGCCAGCATCTTGGCCCTTTCCGATGCGTGCCACTTATGGTCCATCTATACTACTACTATTGCTGAATGCACATTCAGCCCGATTGGCACATTTGTAGGTCTGGCACAGCAATCCAAATGAAATGTCTCCGAGTCTTATCAATTAATACAGACTTGTGCTCAAATAAAATTACAAACAAAAAAACAAAAAAAAACAATTATTAGACGATCTCTAAAATAAATGGTTTGATTGATTACATGAACAGACAACACAAAGGTTATTCAACTATGGAAAGAACATTTCACCTATGATTTACCAAGTAGGAATTTGATTTCCCATTTTCCTTCAGGACCTTAACAATCTGGTCAGTCTCAGCTTGCTTCGTTTTCAAATCCACCAAATATTTAATGGTTGTCTTGAGTACTGCTTGTGATTGTGCTGTTTGCTTCCTCAACATGTCAACTTCATCTCTAAGTGCAGAAGTAGAATCTCTTTCTACCACTAGTTTAGCCTCTAGAGCATCAACAGTTGGCAATTCATAATGCACGATTGGGCCGATGCCACTGCTGTGGGATGATGCAACGTCCATGGGGACCTCGCTCTTTGATCTTGGGCTAACCCGTTTTGCCATTAAAGTTCCGATTGGATTCAGAAAAGTTGAAGTTAGCAAAACATCTCAACTGGGAGTTATAACAGCAAACTAGTTAAACAAACAAGGAATTAAAGAGTTTCAATTGGATGCTGAAAAGTATATTAACATCATTGTAACCCGCTGTTGCAGCAGCAAAGCACTTAAACAAACAAGTAGATATTTAAGTTAAGGCAAACAGGTAATTCTTAACAGTAAGTATCAAACACATAGATAGGCGCAGTCTACAATATGATTAACAGGCTGTGCCATTATGTAATCAGTAGCAAACTAAATTAAGCCAAGCAACGTAATTGAACAATTTTGCAATAAGTGGCTAACTAAAATTCCGAGAAGCAGGTAACTGAACTTACGCTAGTTCTTTGTACAGGCACACTACAACTTCTTTTTCGCTTACAAGGTTGTATAAAGGAGTCCATGGCATCAATTGCTTGGATACACAGTCCCAATACTTCTTTCTTCCCACACTGCATGGGTAAGTCGAATGGTTAATCTGGTAAGATGGTGCGTCCTTGATATGTTATATGAGGACGTGTAGTCAGACTAGTTGTAGCCAAACACATCACACTGGCCTTTACTGTATATTTCATGCGATTACTTTTGGCATATTGAGATCTAAGCAATCTACAATAGGATGAAAAGACTGGCATCCTTCACATTATTGGCGAACTCAGTTCAAAGAAATAAGCAATTCAACCATTCTGTGGGTAAATCAAAAGCGCCACTAGAATATTTTCACTATCCAATCATACATGCAAAAAGGGGCGACGCCACCATAGGGGCTGGTATGGGCGGCCGCCTCAGGTGGCTGGAAAGTGTGCACCTAGTTTGAGTCGTCCAAGTTGGCCCATGCTAGTTTTGTTCGTCCCAACGCACGAGCAGGCAATGTAAAAAATGAATAAAAATGTTTCAATTTGGATGGGCCAATAACATAAGTGCAAGGCAGGCCCTATAGCAGGCTCACGGCCCAAACGAGCGCCTCCCATATTGATCGACAGTAGGAAAAATCCCAATTCATTCGCTCCAGCCTCCAGTCTGGTTTGCTCCTAACCTAGCCACCGCTGGACAGACCGACACAACACTTCCTCGCGCCCTCGTTGGAGGACGGTCGCCAGGCTTCAAGCGAACGGAAGGACAAGAAGATGAAGATCCAACCCTGGGTGTAGCCTGCGTGGGAGACAGCGGCGGCAGCACGGGCATGGCATCGAGCTTGCGCAAACGGACAGTCGCAGCTTGCAAGAGTAGCATGCGCAACGAGTAGGTACATCACATCCCTGATTATATCTAATTCAACTCTTCAATTTCTGGCCAATAGTTAAACCTGACGGTGTTGTAAAACTGCTTGTATGTAGGGAATCTATGATAAAATGAAACCAATTTCTACTTATTTTATAACTCCCCCAATCAATACTGAACTGACTAAATCTGATGTATCTAATCAAGTTTCCGGTGCAAACATACAAGCTCATGTTGTTCTTGAGCCTGAAGTGTCTAATGAATAGACTGCTAATGAAGGATTTGATGCAAACATTTTACATGCTCCTGGTGATGAACATATAGTGTCTAATGAGGGATCTAGTGCAAGCATTTTGCAAGCTCATTGAAGGATTTAGTGTCTAATGATGATCTACTATGTTGAGAGAGACAGAGATTTGCAGGCATTGATGACAAGCAAATTATAGTGCATTTTCATAGCTTGAGGAAACGTCGAGGCCATCTACCAGAAAGTCCCCGTATCATGAAAACATAGCATAAATAGTTTTCTAATCTGTTGTTTGAAACTATTGGCATACTTGTGCAGGATAGATATATTGATATGCAGGTACAGACCATGTTTGTAGTTGGTTATACGTGCAATTACACTTTGATATTTTCAGCCAGAGAACGAATAATTCAAGCAGGTACAAACCATGTTTGTAGTCCTTGTACACCATGTTGCATTTTGTGTTTTTTGGTGCTTGCATCATTTAGTGTTTATAATCTGAACTACTTTGGATCATTAGCTGGTTTTCAAAGTGCATGTAGCTTCACCTTTCTCAAGTTATGTTGATTTCCGGAGTGCAAGTGCCTTCGTATTTTTTAAGTTAAATGTTCGCCCCTGGTAACTTGAATTCGTGGATCATCCACTGCACACAAATCATACACGAATGCCAGTACGAATTAATGAAATGCAGGGACTTACGCTAGCTCGTTGTACAGGCTCACTGCAGCTCTGCTTGCGCTTGGGATGTTCCATGTACAAGTCCATGTTACCACTTGCTTGGATGTGCAGGCCTTGTGCTCCTTGCATCCCCCTCTGCATTTTTGACACGGCGAATGGTTTTGATCAAATAAGAGGAATCGACCTTGATGTTGTACCGTAGGACGGATACTTACAAGGTTATACGGGTGTGCAGGATGTGTACCGGGTCCTGTAGCCCCGTCATGCTTCGCTAAAAAATGGATTTGCTTGTTTCAGATGATATCTCCAGAAGAAATAAGAGTTAAAGTCAGAGTTGCATAGGCGTGTAAGCTAAGAGAGCAGTGAAAGGATATCCAAACATTGTCGGAACAGTGCACACGGGAGTGATGTGTGGATACCTAGTTCGGGCCGGCGTTTGGGCATTCTTGCCTAGCTAGAGTGTGGGTCACTTCAGAGCCGTTGAGGGTGATGCGCCGGTGTTGGCTGGCCACGCACGGATGCAGATCTTGAGTGGCAGTGGAGCGCTACGATGCGGTGGACGAGACCGTTGGTGAAGCCCCAACGGCCTTGGGGGGTGGAGGTGTGATGATGTGCTCGGTGAAGTAGCCCCGGTGAGCTGGGAGACGGCGTCGGTGAAGCACACCTGATGCGGTGGAGCTCGGTGTCTGTGAGGCACGTCGGTTGCGGCGGCCGACGTTATCGGTGGACCACCCAGTGCGGTGGACGAGGGCGTAGATGAGGTAACTCCGGGGCGGCGGTGAAGCGCGACCGTCGTCTTCGTCGTCGTCGTCCGGCACAAAGGTGGGGAACAGTGGGGAAAGAGATGAGACGAGGGGCGATTCGAGGGATGGCGGCGAATTAGGGATTTGAGCAATCTGGGCGCGGAAGGGGACGGTGGAGAAGAGAGATTTTGCAGGGCTGGAATTGGGGCCGCCAGATATTTCAATCGGAAACGTGGAAGCGCAAACTTATATTGCCGTCGTCCTTTGGGGGGGGGGATCGGTGGCTGGGTGCTACGCGTCCGTCCGACACACGCGACCACCCCGACAGGACTATGCTTCGGTGCCTTAAGGCACCTGCCTTTGTGTCCATGACATGTGGGCCCAACAGGTGGCTAGCCCACATGTTAGTCACCCAAGGGCGGTTGCCTTTAAGGCACCGAAGCAGCGTCCACCCCGACACGACCCTGGTCTGCCTGGTGCACCTACATTTGAGAATGCAAATGAATCTTCTTTCACTTGCAAACGAATCTGTATGTATTACCATGCCCGTGTTTTCCTTGCAATAATTAGTCATACGAAACGAGATACTCCATCCGTTCACTTTTGTAAGTTGTTTCAGACAACTTAAAATGAATTGTTTTGTACATTGTCTGAAATGTCTTCAAGGTCTTATAAAAGTGAACAGAGGGAGGACCACAAATTAATTAATGAGGAGTTATTTGAAAAAAATCGAAACGGTACGCACGCTAACGTGGATTAGAGTGTGTCACATAATTAGTTATTTGAATTAGAGTGTGTGCCACGTAGTTAGTTATATGAATTAGAGTGTGTGTCACGTAGCGATCTCCAATTATAACGTGGATTTCGCATTTCACTGTATCCACGCTACTTTTTTAATACAAATTCATATGTATATGATGAACACCATGGTAGTGAGAAAACTTTTGGATGGATTCAAACATATGACCTACAAAATAGCATAACAAATTGAGCCAATGTCAACTTTTTGAAACTTAGTATGGCACGAATTCGAAATAATTACCCGTATGCCTGGTCCTCGGTTCAAATCTTACAATGTACACCGAATTGAAACATCGATATTAAGTCTCGTACTATGTACATTCAAATGTTGTTTTTAGCCCCCCCCGCGCACAAACGCTACATACTTCCTGTATCGGTCAATCTTCCTCTCCTAACCACCTTAGCAAGCTATCGGTTTCCAACACACATTCATTCTTTCTCTCCATGTTTCGATCTCTAAGTCTCTCAACTACACAACCCCTTTTTCCACTCTTGTTACCATATGTATTTATCTCACACACCCGCCATTGCACCCCATGCCGAGCTCTCTCTCTCTCCCCCCCTCTCCCTCTCACCCTCTCGCGCTAAATACATGCATTGCCTATCTAGCCCCCCAACCTCTCATGTGCACGAACGCACGTTGTATATCTAGGTCACTCCCTCGAGACTGTCTCACTCTTTCTTCCGCACGGCGGGCCACACTCGCTCAATCTCACTTTCTTTATCTGAGTCTCGTTTAACCTCATTTTCTTTCTCACACAAATGATATATCTCCTAGTTCGGGCCTCGATCGACACACTCTATACTCTCTCGCGCAGATTGTCTATCTAGGTCAGTCCATCCAAACCGCCGCCACTCTTTCGACCTCATGGTGGGCCATGCTCACTCAATCTCTCTCTCTCTCTCTCTCTCTCTCTCTCTCTCTGTGTATGTCTCTATTTACCTCGCTCTTTCTCGGACAAAAACGATATATCCCCATGTTTGAGCCCAATTCGACCTATTCACATTGTATACTCTCTCACGCACATCATCTATCTAGGTCACTCTCTCCAACCCGTCTCACTCTTTTGATCGCACGATTACCCTATGTGATCGGTTGACCTTGCTTCCTCCCACGCACAAAATATATCTACATGTCTGTGACTAGATCATCTCTCAAGCTCTATCTTACAGCCCTCACCCTTACCAAAAGCTCAGTCGGACAATATCTCTCTGGAGCATATATATTTGTTCAATGAATGTCGTACCACACTCACTTTGTATCTCTATCTATATGTCTCTCGATTGACCTCGCTTTCTCATACCGCATCTTCCACGCGTTGAAGCTACTACCTCTCCATCCCTCGCAAAGCCGGAGCTATTTACATTGCGAGGGGCACTCCAACCTTGGATTAATTTGTGTAGGCATTTATTCCGGTCGGTTTAGATTATATTTTCGTAGCATTCGGTCCACACCTACTCCAAACGCCGTTGCAACCCACGCAACTCCCCTGGTTGATTTCCCTCTGGCTCGGTCATCGCTCTCTCGCACATCCTTTCTCGCCTTCAACATCGCACCATCGTATTATTGAAAAAACTATGTTGTTCTCTTTAATTATTATAAATAAGCCACGAAACTACACATCGATAGTCCACTTGGAATGGAACAAATTTCGACCCACAAATTAAAGTGCTAAAAACTATACACCGAGGGGCCCACATGTCATGAAACAAATTTGGACCCATATACAAATTAAAAAATAAAGGACGAGTGAGGGAGTCTTGGATTAGGGGGTGTCCGGATGGCCGGACTATGACCTTTGGCCGGACTCCCGGACTATGAAGATACAAGATTGAAGACCTTGTCCCGTGTCCGGATAGGACTTTCCTTGGCGTGGAAGGCAAGCTTGGCGATATGATATGAAGATCTCCTCCCATTGTAACCGACTCTATGTAACCCTAGCCCTCTCCTGTGTCTATATAAACCGGAGAGTTTTAGTCCGTAGGACGAACAACAATCATACCATAGGCTAGCTTCTAGGGTTTAGCCTCTCAGTTCTCGTGGTAAATCAACTCTTGTACTACCCATATCATCAATATTAATCAAGCAGGAGTAGGGTTTTACCTCCATCGAGAGGGCCCGAACCTGGGTAAAAACACCGTGTCCCTTGTCTCCTGTTACCATCCGCCTAGACGCACAGTTCGGGACCCCCTACCCGAGATCCGCCAGTTTTGACACCGACATTGGTGCTTCCATTGAGAGTTCCTCTGTGTTGTCACCTTTAGGCCCGATGGCTTCTTCGATCATCAACCACGGCGCGGTCCAGGGTGAGACTTTCCTCGCCGGATAGATCTTCGTATTCGGCGGCTTCGCACTACAGGCCAATTCGCTTGGCCATCTGGAGCAGATCGAAAGCTACGCCCCTGGCCATCAAGTCAGGTTTGGAAGCTTAAACTACACGGCCGATGTCCGCGGGGACTTGATCTTCGACGGATTCGAGCCACAGCCGAGCGCGCCGCACTGTCACGATGGGCATGATCTAGCTCTGCCGCCGGACAGCGCCCAGAGCGCCGCTCGGGTGCCTGCTCTGACCATTAGCTCGGAGTTGATTGCGCCAGCCGGGGACGGATGGTTGGACGCCACCCCAGGAGCCGCAATCTCTTCGGCGATAGAGCCGAATACCAGCCTAGTCCTTTGCAAGGCCCGTGACTCCAAGGTGCCAGACTCCGTTCCGGACTCCAAATCTTCCGCACCCCTTCCGATCGAACCCGATTGGGCTCCGATCATGGAGTTCACCGCCGCAGATGTCTTTCAGCACTCGCCCTTTGGCGATATCCTGAACTCACTAAAGTCTCTCTCTTTGTCAGGAGAGCCCTGGCCGGACTATGGTCAGCACGGTTGGGATGCGGACGACGAAGAAATTCGAAACCCACCCACCACCCACTTTGTAGCATTTGTCGACGATCTAACCGACATGCTCGACGTCGACTCCGAAGACATCGACGGTATGGATGCCGATGAAGGAGACGACCAAGAACCAGCACCTATAGGGCACTGGAATGCCACCCCATCACACGATGTATACATGGTGGACACACCTAAAAGAAGCAACGACGAGGATCAAAAGGGCGCAACCAGGGATCGCTCCCTCGAAAAACAATCTAAGCGGCGGCGTAAGCGCCGCGCCAAGCCCCACCTCGACAGAAACCCAGCCATAGAGCAGGGCGAATCAACGGAAGACGAACATGCCATCGAGCAACCGTCCAAACAGGGCGGACAAACCGAACAATCCGTCCCCAGGAAATATAATAGTCTGGACGACCTCACGCCGGACAAGTCGCTAGAACACCAAAACCTCCACCAAAGGCTCACGTAGCCTGAAAAAGCAGAAGCGGAAGCTCAAAACAGCGGAAGATGCACTCAGAATCAGATGGGGCAAAGTACTCAATACCGCACACAAGTACGGCAACAGTCATCACACAAAGAGCTATTCGAAGCAGAAATTACTACCGAAATTTGATGAAGAGGCCTTAGAGCCCCCACAGTCAAAAAACAAGGAAGCCACCAGGTCGGATAGACGACCCCACGATCGATCTGAAGCGACAAAGGGCGCCGCACTCAATACAGCACGCGATCCGCCCAAGGATTCGCATCAAAAAACCGGTCCAACCAGATCCATCTATGGGCCAAGAAAGCAAGCTCCAGTGAGCAATACAACACAAAAGATATCCGAACATCGCGGCACACCTACATACAGGGGCGCCGCACATCCCCTATGTTTTACTGATGAGGTACTGGATCATGAATTTCCAGCGTGATTCAAGCCCGTAAACATAGAATCATACGACGGAACAACAGACCCGGGAGTCTGGATCGAGGATTATATCCTCCCCATACACATGGACAGAGGAGATGACCTTCACGCCATAAAATACTTACCCCTTAAGCTCAAAGGGCCAGCCCGGCATTGGCTTAAAAGCCTTCCCGAAAACACCATGGGAAGTTGGGAAGCGCTTGAGGATGCTTTCCGGGCAAATTTTCAAGGGACCTATGTCCGACCTCCGGATGTAGATGATCTGAGTCATATAACTCAGCAACCCGGAGAGTCAGCCCGGAAACTCTGGAACAGATTTCTTACTAAAAAGAATCAGATAGTCGACTGTCCGGACGCCGAGGCCCTAGCATCTTTCAAACATAGCATCCCAGACGAATGGCTCGCCAGACACCTGGGCCAACAAAAGCCAAGAACAATGGCCACATTAACAAGCCTCATGACCCGCTTTTGCGCAGGAGAGGATAGCTGGTTGGCAAGAAGCAGCACCAGCGACCCGAGTACATCCAAACTCAGAGATGGAAACGGGAAACCGCGCCGTAACAAAGAACAACGCCGGATCAAGGATAACAGCCCGATGAGCATGGCAGTCAATGCCGGATTCAAAAGCTCTCGGCAAAATCAGAAAAAGCCGCCCCCAAAGATGACAGGGACGAGCTATCTAACCTCAACAAAATCCTGGACAAAATATGTCAAATCCACAGTACTCCCGAGAGACCTGCAAACCACACCCACAGAGATTGTTGGGTCTTCAAGCAGTCCGGCAAACTCAACGCCGAACACAAGGGGCTCGACACACCAAGCGAGGATGACGACACACCCCACAGGCAGAACACCGGAGAACAAAAGAAGTTCCCACAAGAAGTCAAAATAGTAAATTCACTTCAAATGACAAAAGGGAAATACAAAATGGCGCTTACAAAGATACGCGCCATACGGCCCGCCCCAGAGGAGTACCACCACTGGTTGTTACAACCAATCACCTTCGATCATCAGGATTACTCCAGAGGGGCCCGGAGCGCAGGCTGGACTGCCTTGGTCTTGGATCCGATTATTGACGGACTCCAATTTACACAAGTCCTTATGGACGGCGGCAGTGACCTAAACCTGTTATATCAGGACACAATCCACAAACTGGGGGTAAACCCAGCAATAATTCGCCATGGAAACACTTCCTTTCAAGGAGTCACGCCGGTCCCAGATACCTAGAGTATGGGTTCCCTTTCGTTAGGAGTCACGTTTGGCTCACCCGACAACTTCCGAAGCGAAAAGCTAACCTTCCACATCGCCCCATTCACAAGTCGCTATCAAGCGCTACTGGGACGTGAAGCTTTCGCCCGCTTTAACACAGTACCGCATTATGCATCCCTTACACTCAAAATGCCCGGTCCACGAGGCATAATCTCATTAAAGGGAAATATCAATCGATCCCCAAAGTACGGGTAATGGTGCGGCCGCCTGGACAACCGCACACTAATCCAGCCCTACTATCCCGGACACGGCTTGACGAGTCCGGCGTAAACATACAAAGGCTTAATAGCCGCATAACCCTGTACAAGGGGCTCCGCGTGTTTACGCCAGGAGACAATACGGCTCAATTTTGCTCATGTCTCTGTACTATGTTTTGTTTATTTTAATATAGATTTCTCACACAATTATTTTTTACTAAGTTCCTCTCTTTCGCAGACGAACACAGTGCTACGCCCGTCCAGGATATGGCACAACGAAGAAACAGGCGCAGACGTGTAGTAGGGACCCGTTTTAAGGATTCTTTTCAGATTAAGACCCTGGGTAAACCTTTTTTACTGTCTCTTGTCGATAACATCCCCCGGTTTTCGCTATAACCGAGGAGGAGGCTGGCGTCTTGGCATGTGGCCACGCCAGAATTTTGCGCGTACCTGGACACCAGGGGCTTTTTTACCAAGGGCTTTGGTTCGGCCCGTCTTCATAAAGACCGAATACCTTAGGGAGTGTTCGGCGTCGCGAGTTTGGCCTTATATGCATCAGCTTCGAATCATGTCTTTGGTCAAATGTTGGGTTTGCCAGGCTCCTGTGTTTTGCTGCCTTACGTTCCGCTCTATCGGCTAAGGCGGCACCAGGAGAACTACTGCGATTGTGCCTCGGTTCGGCCAGGCGAGCACCTCAGTAGAGAAAGCCGAAAACTGACTGTCATCATATAGCGAGAGACTGGTCAACCACTCAATGACTCTCAGAATCTTTAGGATTCCTCTGCATTAACGAAGGGCCGCTTCCCGGTCAGGCACACACGCGCCCCGAATTCGGGTGAGCGTGGTGCCCCTAGGGGCTATTAAGTAGCCTCACTGTCAAACTCCTATGGCTAAGTGAAAGTGATAAAGCATTATAGTCCGGTTGCCTAGTTCGCTGCGCTATCACCTCCTTTGTAGGACCAAGACATTGGATTAAGTGTGAAAAGGCGACTTTTTGCGAACACCCCCGCATTATATGCGTGGGGGCTGAAGCCAACGAGTGCCAACTTTCAGGTTATATACACATATACATTAACGGCCGCACATGAGGTATAATAATTCTTGCAAGCACAAGTATAAAAAGCTTTTATATTCTATCAAAATATTTGTTTTACAATAGCACACGCTATTCGAACACAACATCCTTCAAGCACTGCGCCTCTATTAAACGAGCTCCCGGAAGAACTTCCTCAAAGTAGTGCTTGGCAGGTACTCGACTTTCGTCCGAATCCCGGGATGCAACAACACTGTCCTTCATATCCGCCCAGTATGTTTTGACACGGGCAAGAGCCATTTGTGCATCCTCTATGCACGCCGACCTCTTCATCGCATCAACATGCGGCACCGAACCAAGGAACTGCTGCACCAAGCTAAACTAACTCTTCGGCTCTGGCTCTTCCGGCCACAAACGACTCGCAACATACCTCATGGCGAGTCCGGATAACCTGTTCAGCTCCGCCCAGGCGGCCAAATGATCAGATACCGAAAGTGGGCGTTCTGGATTGTGGAGCTGCGACCAAAAAAGTTCTTCCAATTCATGGTCACCTCGACCTCGGAAGTGTTCGGTTGCGTCTGCCGCACTCGCCGCCAAATCCAGAATAGTGTTTTCCGCACTCCACTGCTGGTCTAATGGAGCATACTTAGGATCCCCGAACTTCATCCGCAGCATATAGGGCTTTCCAGCCGTGATATCTCCGGCCTGACGTAGCTCCTCCTTCATAGCTCTCATTGCAGAGCGAGTATCCTTGGCCTCGGCAGTGATCTTCTCAAGGTCCTTCTGAGCCGCCCTATCTTCTTGTTCAAGAAATCTACAGCGGTCGGCAACATCCTTCAATTTTATAGCAATCTCAGCTATTACTTTCTTGCTCTGGCAGTGAGCAGCCTGTTCCGCTTTTAGCTCTTCAGCCGCCTTAACGGCAGCCGCATCACTTTTTCTTGCTTGCTCCTTGGCTAGGGCAAGTTCCGCCCGAAGGTTCTCCATGGCAGCAACACCATCTACATTAAGCACATATCTTATAAGGCATGAGCATCGAACTCCTCTTATCAGATGTCTTTGGATCATACCTTGTGCCTCGTCTAGCCGCTTATTTACAAGCGCGATGTCGGCATCCGCCACGTCAAGTTGCCGCTTTAGCTCGACAGATTCATCAGTCCGGCTAGCCACCGAACGCCTCGCCACCTTCATAAAAGGTGACATATTATACCTGGGGTTATGATCCTCTGTGCACCGTCACTTTTGACGACACACAGAGTCTCAGGGGCTACTATTTATACAGGGCGCATTTTATATATGCGGCTCTACCAAAAGGTACACCTTTTCACGTACCTCAAAGCCTGTCAATAAACTCCTGGCAGCCTCGTATAATCCGCTTTCCGCGGATGAAATCCTTCCTATCACCGTGTTCATCAACATACGGTGTTCTTCTGAGATGGACGCTCGCCCGAGCAGATCCCTCAGCCCCTCCAACCGCGCACCAGAGGGTGCCAGACTAGCCTGACGACCTTTTTCAGGGTCCGGACTTGGAAAAACCCTTCGGGATGACACCTCGGGGTCACCTGCCTCGTAAGACGGTGCAGCTAGGGGAGGCGTTTCACTCTCCATCATCTCCGGATGAAGATCCCCTGAAGATGAGCTCTGCTGAGAAGGGTTGAGATCCGAACTGCAAGGTAATATTTCGGTTATCTTCCTCAGAAATAAAACAGGGATGTCACTCATTTTGGAACCCCTCTCTTTACTTACGGCTCGGAGGAAAGCTGATCCCCTTGAGGGCGCAATGCAGCTGGGGCATTCTCCGGCGCCGGATCCTCTGGCGAAGATTTCTTCCCCCGTTTTGAGGCCATCCCCTCCGGGTCTTCAGAGGCAGTCCTTTTCTTTCCCAGGTTGGGGGAATTCTCGATTCCTCCCTTCCTGACAGCCTCCTTCGCGAAGGCGGTAGCTCATTGGTTCCCCTCTTCGCCCTCTGCCGAAAGCACAATCTCAAGCATCCTGGTTAACACGGGATCCGGCACGGTGTCAGGCAGGGGGGCTGGACACCTGATAAACTTTGCCTTCGCTATCCACTCCTGTTCAAAGGATAGCTCTGTTAAAGGGAAATTTTATGATGAAAATACGGATGGCGTGTCCAAATACGGGGCTACTTACTTGAGCATCCGGGCGATTGCAGCTCAGACCTGCGTCCTCGAACAAGTCCGGACACCTTGCTTGTGTTCCGAAGAACAATTTGTACATCTCCATGGGCGTGATGCCCATAAAGTGTTGAAGGACTCGCGGTCCCTCCGGATTAAATTCCCACGGGCGAAGAGGACGACGTTTGCAGGGCAGCATGCGGCGAATCAGCATAACTTGCGCCACTACGGTCAAGTTAATATCTCTTTCTAGGAGATCTCAAATGCGTTCCTGCAGCAAGGGCACGTCTTGAGACGGCCCCCAGATAAGCCCTTCATTGACCCATGATGCTAGCCGTGGTGGGGGACCCGAGCGAAGTGAGGAGTAATATGGAGGAAGGCCTCACACACGACAACAAATGATGAGATTTGGAGGATGGACTCCGGAGCTAAGTCATGGAATTCTAGCCCGTAATAAAATATCATCCCCCTCACGAAGGGATCAATCGGGAATCCTAGCCCCCGAAGGAAGTGAGATGTGAACACCACACTCTCCCCAGGCTGGGGAGTGGGAATGGCCTGCCCTTGAGCAGGCAACCTATGCGAGATTTCGCCGGTTAGATACCTGGCATCTCTCAGCTTTCGCACGTCTTCTTCCGTAACGGAGGAAGGCATCCACCGGCCTTGAAGGTCTGAGCCGGACATCGTCGGAGGTCTGGAGAGCCTAAAACTAGAGCCTTGGGTGTTGGAACTCGAGGTGAGGGGCGGATTCGATTGGATTGAAAAGAAAGGAGTAGAGCCTTGGTCTCTTTATGAAGTTGAATACCAAGAGCCCTCCCCGTAACCTTTTGGGACTCGCTTTCAATTAGGGAGTCATACTAAAGGCACGGTTGGGTTAACCACACCCGTATTGATGAGAATCCCAGAATAAGGGGACACGATCTCTGCTTTTACAAGACGTGCCAAGGAAACCGCCTCGCTAAACACGCTGAGGTGGAACAGTAAAATGATTCGAATAAAGGCTTGGCCGTGGCATGATGTCACGTTGTGGAATACGTCAGCAGATTAGATTTGTGCAGATATTATTCTCTCTACGGTGGTATGTGGAACTTATTTTGCAGAGCCGGACACTATCCTTGTGTTCAACATCTTCTATGAAGTATTCGGAGGAGGAACCCGCCTTGCAATGCCGAAGACAATTTGCGCGCCGGACTCGTCGTCATTGAAGCCTGGTTCAGGGGCTACTGAGGGAGTCCTGGATTAGGGGGTGTCCGGATGGCCGGACTATGACCTTTGGCCGGACTCCCGGACTATGAAGATACAAGATTGAAGACTTCGTCCCATGTCCGGATAGGACTTTCCTTGGCGTGGAAGGTAAGCTTGGCGATATGATATGAAGATCTCCTCCCATTGTAACCGACTCTATGTAACCCTAGCCCTCTCCGGTGTCTATATAAACCGGAGAGTTTTAGTCCGTAGGACGAACAACAATCATACCATAGGCTAGCTTCTAGGGTTTAGCCTCTCTGATCTTGTGGTAGATCAACTCTTGTACTACCCATGTCATCAATATTAATCAAGCAGGAGTAGGGTTTTACCTCCATCGAGAGGGCCCGAACCTGGGTAAAAACACCGTGTCCCTTGTCTCTTGTTACCATCCGCCTAGACACACAGTTCGGGACCCCTACCTGAGATCCGCCAGTTTTGACACCGACAACGAGGATCGAACATGCGACCGGGCCTTCAAGCCGCATGTCAATAGGCAACATACGTAGAATAGCAATGTTTGTTGTACCCCGTTTGTTCACATAATGTTTTTATATTACCACAACCTAATTAATGGATAACATGTAATATTATTTTTAGTACTATTCGCCTTCACTTACTGGTGGGTTCCATGTGTGCTCTCTCTCTCTCCTCCCCTTCTGCATTTAGACGCACGGGCAAACAGGAAGAACTCGCGGGCGATGTTGCCGTTGACCATATCTGGACGCGTTCACAAGTCATGGCACCAGTTTCACGTACTAGCAACACTAGTCAGTGTGTACGTGCAATGCACGTTAATTTGGAAGTATATTAAGTGCATGCGGATATTAACTACTAGGATATTATTTGCGTGTTGTCGTGTGATTAGCACTATTTTTGGCATGAAATTAACTACACTAAACGTGTTGAGCGCTCGACATTGAAGCAGTCTAGGTTGTTGGATGACAAGGAATACATGTGGCTTGATGATATTTTATATTTAATTTGATACGACTCTAGTAGAACATTCAATCGATCAAACCATACATTTCGTTCAGTCTGACTCCGACTTTAAATTATACGACATCGATATAAAATAAACGGAAATGATAAACGTTTGGATTTTAAGCATGGCAATCCGAACGTTTTTCATGGTAAATTTAGATTACGCGGCGGCGGCGGGGGCGTCTCGCGGTGGGAAGCGGCTCCTCTGCCGTGCTCTATGTGTCGTCGGGCCACTGACCGACGGCGACGGCGGCATCTTGCGCCGTTGTTGGCGTACTCCTGGACGTTGGCCTAGCTTCAAGGAAGGCCAAAATGTTCTGGACTTCGGATCGAGTCAACTGGCAGGAGGAGGTGACTGGCGTTGGTGCAAGGAAGCAGTCGACGGCGGCCATCCATGCCCCTGAGGGGGGCACTGGCACCCGCACGGGGACAGGCACTGTCAACGGCGTGGCGGAGACATTCGTGTGCACGGGCACCGGCACGGGCGCGCACGTCAGTGCACGCGCAGGCGCATGCACTGGCAGGTGCATGGGCACCAGCACAGGCGTGCGCGTTAGTGCATGCGCAGGCGCATGCGCTGGCAGGTGCACGGGCGCGTGAAAGTCGGCGGGGACCTCGTGGAACCCCGTGGCATCAAGCTCGGCGACAATGTGCGGCTCCCAGCCCATCAATGCCACGGGGATGGGCGCTGGCACAGTCGGGGCGACGGGAGACGGAACGGGAGCGGGGACAGGCGCGGCATCTTCCCCCAAGGCCAGTTCAAGCTCGTCCCAAAGCTCCTTATGTTCTTGAGACTCCGGCTGGGTGTCTTCCTCATGAAACTGGAACACTAAGGGCAGACCATCATGATGCGGCATGGCGTACATTTAGGTCAGGCTAGTTGGAGGTAGACGACAAGAGAATCGCAGAGGAAGAGAGAGGATTGTAGCGATACCGGGTAGTGCGGGGTTGATTTTAAACTACGGCGCCGGCGACATTTAAAGTGGGAGCAGTTGGGACGACGGTGGGTGGCGGAGCCTGGTCAAAGGGCTCGCCTCCCGGTGAGTCTGCACAGCGGTCTGCTCGCACGCCTCCCTGACAGCCGGCGCAGCGGTCTGCTCGCACGCCTCCCGTCGACTCACACGCTTGCTGGGACGGCACCTGCCGATGAGAAGCGGGGACTCGTGGCGGCACGTAAACACCCACGATTTCATTAGTGAAAGCGTTCGCCTTAACGTGACAAGTCTTTGTTCCAAAATACCTTGGCTCTTCATTTGTGCAACTTGTCATAAGCAGCTTGTCTCGAATTGAAGAAAAAACTTACGAAGTAATATTTGTGCCATATCACATGACCATGCTCAGTTTCAAGAATTTATGCTCACTTTTGGATTTTCTGAAATTTAAGATCCAAGATTCGAAACAATATCATAACCTGCATCATGCAATAAATTTTCAAGCCGTACATCTATCCTGTTGTATTTCTTAAGAAAGGATTTGGTCAAACATTTTGCTTAATTAAACCTCCTTTCCGGTTTATAGGGCTCAATTCAAAAATCTCACCAACCAAGGTAGATGGTGAGTGGTGAAACAATTGTTGTAGTTTGCAAAACCACTCAATTAATGCGCTTGTTTTCCTCAAAAATTGTGTTTACGAATGCATTAATTGCAATGCATGCATGCATAAAGTACATGCATTGGTCAATTTTCTCTTAATACTTGCATGTAATGATTTATTGCACCTTGAAATCTGAACATGTGATGGGGAACAACCAAATTGAGACTTATAAAATGGGAAAATTAAAATTTTGAGATAAGCCCTATAAACCGGAAAGGAGGGAGTAAAAGGATAATCCCTCCGTACCAGTGCATTGCCTGATATATTAACTCAAGTACTAGGCATGAACAAACGGACTCAATTCTATGCTCATCCTGGTGGTGTAGTAGTAGTAGTTGTAGTACTAGGCAATGCAGTTGACGGGTGACCTTGACGAGCGGCGACCGAGGGAATTGAACCGTGCTCGGCACGGTAGGTAACGTTGTCTAGTTACTAAAGCATCCCTCCGTTGTTCATCGGTAGTCATTCTGGACCGGGGACATGAGGGGAATTTCCTAGGGCTGGAATTCTGGCCGCCAGATATTTCGACTTGAAACGTTGAGGCTTGACTGGTTGGGGTTGCCTAATGTGCGTACCACGCACGCCACCGAAGGACACGAGCCCGTTTTTTTAGGATCAACACGAGCCAAGGTCTGGCTGGTACGCCGTTGGGTCCTACCATTTGAGAATACGAAAGGAACCTTTTAAATTGCCGAACTAATCTATGTGTATTACAATACCAGTATTTTCCTTGCAAATACTAATCTCAACGTGGTAATTGATTTATGACGAGTTGTTGAATTAGAGTGAATTTGTGATATAGTGATCTCAACGTGGATTTCACATTTCATGGTATCCCTAGTAAGTTTTCCAATGCAAATTCAAATTTAAAAGATGTACAATATGGAGGTGAGAAAACTTTGTATGTATCAAGCATATGACCACACACACACGAACACAACAACAATCCAATAAGTATAGTGCATATATTTTTCCAACCCATGCATGTATGACACGAGTTCAAAAGTACTCCTTCTATTCCTAAATATTAGTCTTTTAGAGAGTTCAACAAGTGACTACATACGGAGCAAAATGAGTGAACCTAGACTCTAAAATATGTCTATATACATCCGTATGTGCCAGTCCATTTGAAGCCTCTAAAAGACTAATATTTAGGAATGAAGGGAGTAAAATGTAAGACATCCATGGTCCTCAGTTCAATATTTAAAATGAACATGAAACTGAAACATGAATATTAAGTCTAGTACTACAGTACATGCAAATGTTGTGTTTAGGCGGAGCTATGATTGTCGGGGGTCAACCCCTCGACCTTAGATAAAATTGTGGAGCTCTGTTTAGGGTTGTTTAGATTATATTTGTCCCCACCCTCCCAACCACCGATTGGTTGTGCACCCCCACCCCTCCTCCCCAGGAGAATATCATGTGCCCCCATACCTTACATGCTATATGCCGATACGAGTTGCTTGGAGCTTGTAGATCTGAGATATAGCATCTCACATGATGTGTCTTAATTTTTTTGCAGGAAACCTTGATGAGTTTGAGAATTGCACACAATTTGTACAAAAAATACATAGATGCCCTTTGATCCCATATCCAACGACCTCGAAGCTCGTATCACCGTAGCATCTAAGATGAAGGAGGACATCGTATTCTCCTGTATGTAAGAATATCATGCGCCACCACACCTTAGATGCTTTGGTGATACAAGCCCTTTGGAGGCGTTGGATTTGTGACCCAACACCTCCTCGGTGGTTCAAATGTTTTTTTGCAGAAAAGCCCCAAAAGAGTTAGGCCACTACTTACAAGCACAAAGACTGCTCAGATGCCATTGGATCTCAGATCAAACGACCTCCAAGCTCGTATCACCATAGCATCCAAGCTGCGATAGCACCTTATGTTTTCTCGCACGGGAGAGTATGAGGTGCTCCCGCACCGTAGATTCTATGGTGATACGAGTTCACTGAGATCTAACGGCCCACAGTAGGAGGTTTGAATGTTTTTGCAATATACGGCTGATAGAGTTTGGAAATGCGCAGAAAGTACAAGTACTATGGATGTGCCATCTGATCACTGATCATACGACCTAGATGCTCATATCACCGTAGCGGGTAATTAAGCTACGGGGAGCACCTAATATTAGCACCGGGGAGCCATTGGATTGAAGATGCAGCGGCACACACGAGGCCTGAATGTTTTATTTGCAAAAAAAACTTTGGAGAGTTTGGAAATTGCGCATAATTACAAAGACTACTCCCAAGCCATTGGATCTCACTTCCAGCGGTGTGAAAACTCATATCAGCATAGTATCTAAGCTGCAGGGTGGATGTGAAATTCTATGCCGTTGTCATTTTTGTTCGTAAACTTGCAAAATACGTGTAACTCGTGTCGTTACTTGTCTAATCACGCAAAGTGTTTGTTCAAAAAAACCATCCTACACTGAAATATCGGAATAACACACGGGGGTCCCACTTGTCATTAATAAATTTGGACCTAAAACTAACAAATCTGAAAGACGAGATTCGAACTGGTAACCTAGACTACAAAGCGTAAGTCGATAGCCTGAAAAAACGAACAGTTGTTGGCTTTGTCCCATAACTTGATTTTATACAGTACTTGCGTTGAGTAGAGTAGAGGGAGTGCCTCGTCAACACGTGCATGACCGTTGTCTCACTTATGGGTGGGTCCCAGGTATGCAATCTCAATCTCTCTTCTCTCCATCGTCTAACCTCTGCACGGGCACACACGAAGAGCGGCGCAAGCTTGCCGTGGTGTTATTACAACAAAAAAAGCTTGGAAAATAGAAGAATCACCTAGAACAAGAGACGTTGTGGCTGGTCGAGATGGAGCTGACCGTGCCACGTTTGCATGAGGAAGCTGTGTGGCTAGTGGGGTGTTTTCGACCGACTGGCTGGGTCCCGAGGTCGAACCATAGGTACTATGTCTGATACAGTATATTTTTGCACGCACATTTTTCCTCCGTGCCGAGACGTGGCACACCCTACCGCGCGGTTTCGGGGTCCTCCCGGGTGGTGCACGCATATATTCTTCCTGACGTGGGATGCCCAACCGCGCGTTTTCTGGGTCCTCCGCGGTCGTAGTGCCGAAGCAAGTAAATGAGTCGTCAAATCACGAAAGACCACCTATCCCGCCGAGTACATCAGTGAAGCACGGTTGCTAGCTAGTTGGGCTAGTTCGACCGATTAGCTAGGCCGCCGCCACATTTGTTTTTTCACCCCTTTTTTATCTACTTGCCGACAGGTAAATTTAAATATCCACCACGGCGTTGCTCTGGTGTTTGGTTGACGGGAGCAGGCGCGGAAGGATTTTTAATTTTTTTGAGTGACGGGAGCAGGCGCGGTAGCAGTTAGTCACAATGACTCCGCCTGTAAAAACCCACTGCTCCCTGATGTGAGAAGTCGTCGACTGGTGTTTTACCGTGGTGAAAACCAAAAGATTCCCTACTCCTCAGCTGGCTCCCTCCGCCTTCCCGTAGATTGCATTGCCTTTCAGCCGTTTCGCCCCCTTTGCTTCCTCTCCCCATTGCTTCTACCTGGTGCCATGGCGGCGTAGCAGATCACGGAGTCCGAGGTGAGGCGCCTGACACAGGAGCTCCATGCCAAGGATGCGGAGCTCAAGGCCAAGGACGTGGAGCTCCATGACCTCAGGGAGGAGAGGAGTGCCATGCTCCTCCGTTATGTGCGGGAGTTCACGGAGCTTCAAAAGCGGCAGGCGTCCACCACAAAGATGCTCGAGGCGTCGGCGGCGTTGCTGCAGAAAGCGGGAGATATGATAAGCCGTTAGGGGAGCCGGCTGGAGCGCGAGCGGCAGATCGTGATGAGGTCCAGGATCACCTCAGCCACTTGGTGAACCAAGTTGCCACACACGTGTTGCGGCTGCGCGATGCCTACCGTCGTGCCAGTGCAACGATGCCGGCCGTCGGGCTAAACCCGTTCGACCACCCGGTCGACTTCAACGAGCTGCGGCTTCCTGACCTGGTCTCCTTCTTCACGCGATGGTGGGGGCTGAGCTGGACAAGGAGGGGTTGTGGGCTGCCGTCGCCATTGCTGGGCGAATCCTTTCAGGGCTCCGTCACCGGAATCCATTCGTGCCATTGGACATCGTCTTTGACGAGCTGGCTCCCGTTGACCGGGAGTGGGCTCTGCGGGCGGTTGCACCCTGCATCACCAACGTCGTGCGCCTAGAGAAGCATAGGGACTTCGGTGGTGTTTAGGCGCCCTCTGCATGGGCATGTCCATGTCTCGGTGCAACATGACCGTTGGATCAAACTCAGACGGTGCAGATCAGTCACTGTAGCACAAAGCGTGTGGGTGTGTTTGGTTGCATTCTCATCTCAATATAGTTGTTTCCTCTTCGTGTATTTTTGTCAACCTACTAGTGTGGACTCATGCACCCTTCATGCACTCTGCCAAACACCCAAAAGTGGGTCGAGAAGGGAACTTTTCCTCCCATCCCATGCACCCTTCATACACCCTATCTAACACTATAGGATGTGCTTCATATGGTTCATGTTTCGTGGAGTACTGTAGCACCGTACTCTACGTGCGCTGTGGACCTAGTTCTATTAACATTGATCTCACCGTTCATTCTCGACCGGACAGTCGAAAAGGCGGTACTATGTTACATATAGGAGTAGTTGACATGCGCACAACATCATTTGTTATCATCATATCTTATTATACTACACTAGCAACAAGATTGTGTAGTACTGACATATGAACCACTGCACATGCCTAGTAGTAGGAGCACTGTTTATGTTCAAGTGGCTGCCGTGTTTCGCACTCCTCCATCGTAAGAGTGGAAACGCTTGCTGTAATCATTTTTTTCTTCAGAATGAAAAACAGTGGACTCGCTCTACCGTGTGGATCCTCCTCCAGCCATGCACTAAATTACTCACTTTCACCGACATGTGGGACAGCCAGCACCTGGGTGCACCAGCCATGCACTAAATTATTCCGTAGTAGAGTGATGGTAGACTACCCCGATCGAACCGCCACAGTAATGCCCAATGAGCCGTCAAATCACAAAACCCCCTCCTTTCCAGCAGTAAGTTGGACGGACGAAGCAACCATCATTTCACTCTTCTCTCTCAGCTTCCTCTCTTGAAGAAAACCCCCACTCGCTTCGCTTCTCTCTCATCTCGTTCCTCCTTTCACTCCTCTCTCAGCTTCCTCTCTTGGATGGACGCCGGAGCACCGGCCGACGTGATGTCTATGGCTCTGGCCAAAACCGTCGAGGCTCATGGTACGAAGAAGCGCAAGCACCCCACCGAGACTACCGCAGACAAGCTCAAAGCCATCGCCCTGTCCAAGCCCCCCTCTCCGGGATCCCTCATTAAGCAAGTCCAGGTACTGTCTCTTGTTGACGATCTTTTTCTCGATCTTGATCGTGTTTTTTAATCTAACACGCAGTACTAGTACTGGTAGTACAACTTTCTGGGTGATCTTACATGTGATTTTAGTGTGCCAAATGACGGTTCTAAATTCCTCTTTTAACCAAAACATGCGAGAGGTTGACACTGATTTCTTATAGATTACTTTCAACTACTCCCTCTGTCCCAAATTTCTTGTCTTATATTTGTCTAGATACGGATCTATCTAATACTAAAATGTGACTTGATACATCCGTATCTAGACAAATCTAAGACAAGAATTTTGGGACAGAGGGAGTACTTTATGAACATCAATGCTACCTTTTAAGAGGGTATATTTGCCTCAGTAACTTGTGTTACGGATATTGCATGTAATCCCTCTGCTCTCATGCCTTTGAAGACATGTTCTAGTGCCTTTGTTCACTCATTTCTGTGCGTATATGTAGTCATATATGGAGTATAATATGGAAAATCATCTTATATTTCTGAACGGAGGTAGTAATGAAATATTGTTTCTGTTTGAATTAGAACCAGATCCGCGGTGGAGATGAAGTTCTCAAAGTCATGCCGTGTGAACTGGAAGACCTGATGATGAGTTCTACTGCTAAACTATCCAGCTGCTGTGTCCTTGTCGCCACGTGTCCTGAACTAGTGTTTTCCTGTAGCTTTGTTGTCAGGCGTGTTCTCGAGGTTGTACTTGACCACAACAATTTCCTGACTGTGCCTTCGATTACGAAGGGTGTGGTTCTTGTAAAGCTTCCTAACAAATCTGATGCGGCCTGTCTTCATCATCATGTTTATGAGTGGAAAGACCACTCTGTTAGATTCTCCAAGGTTGATAAGATGGTGATGGTGCATGTAGACATCTCACACGAAGTCCATGGCCTAGTCAGTTATGCAGGGTTCATCCCGTAGGTCGGTGGCAAGAAATAGTCTGCAGAGTTTAGTTAGTGCAACTTTGCTTGTCTGTAGTAAGTACTATTGTTTAGTACTTGATTTGTGTTTGTGAACCCTGTATTGTTTATTAGTATTGCCACTTTTGGTGTGTGGTCAGTCCTGAGAACGGTCTATGTTAATGTCTGTCCACTCAATTCAGTCTGTACATTTTGAAGTATCCAGATCATATTTTTGTGAGGACGGTTTATCAATTATGGTTACACTCCAATATCTGTATGCATTGCAGGGTTTATCGCACCCACCATGATTTCCAGTCCCATGGATGTTCGGTCCATACGATTTGTCACGACCTTTGGACTGTCCTGCTTGTGGGAGTAGGCAGGGCCCCTGCATGCCACGCGTAGTTGGACGATCAATCTTCTATTTAGTACTTCAACATAGTGATTTCCTGGTAAGGATTCACTCGTGTCACATCAAGTAAATCTTATTGATTTACTGTCTAAATCTTATTGATTTAATGTCATGTTTTCTTTCTTTTCCTGCAATTTTATGATGCAGGTTTTGCCATGTGACATTCATCACAGAATAAACCGTTTGGTTTGCTCTACGATGGCTATTGTTGCAGGTTTCACTTCTTATGTCGTGTCAGTAACGAAGGCACTGTCCATCACTTATATTACTTTAAAAAATTGGATAAGTCTGTTGTCTGAGTACAAGCTGAATCCCTATGATGAACTGCAGTTTGATTTAACAAAAACGCTACAATTAGTCCTACTTGCGTATAAAAGAAATGAAGAAAAAAACTGGATCACGGTCACGGATCCTAGTCAAGTTAGAAAGCTAATCATAGCAGACCAGACATGATCGCCGCTGTCTCGCACAGATCGAGCATCGGCAGTTGCTCTAGCACTGACAGCGGCAACAGCTCAGTCTGATCTAGCTAAGGATTGGGCACCGACCACGTCAGCGGATCAGTCTGATCTACCGGAGGATCGGGCATCGACACCGGCACCAGCTCTACAAGGAGCACCATCTCCGGCAACAGCAACGGCTTCGGCACCTGCACCAACACTTGCACTTGCATTTGGTCCGGCCCGTGTGCAGTTGCACTGGCAACATACTGGGCTGCAGTTCGCACTTCATATACCAAAGTCCTTACAAAAACCGACATGTCCACCTTCTTGGTAAGCATTGGCCGCCCAAGTGCTTCGTTCTTTTTTCTTTCCATGTTGTTTCACATGATTCACTGTGTTGATCTAACTGTTTGGGTATGTCTTCTTATTTTCAAACAGAGAATTCCTAGAGCAACGAGGGAGTCGTTCAACAATCTGGGCGACTGCGGCCAAGTTTCTCTTACCATGCGCAGCCTTGGTGTGAATGAACCTGCTCAATATACCGTAAGTACAAAGGATGGTCGCATGATGATTGATGCTAAAGGATGGTCAAGGTTCAAATCTAAATCATATCTTGTGGTAGGGGATGATGGTCAAAATAGAACTTTCTCGGCAAGAAGAGCTTGTCCAAATCAACTTTGAAATTCTTCAGTAGCAGCACACAATTGCCGAACTGATCTATCCTTCGAGAGATTTTGATGTAATAATCTGGCATGGTGAAACAAGTGTCCTGTGTGTACAAGTAGTACGACAGTATTATTTATCAGATGGTAGATCGTTGATAGAATTGCAACTCTGATTGCTGGTTAGGAACTGTCATTCGATTTCATTCCAACAGCTGCCGTGCTTTATTCAATTTTGTGTATTTGCCTTGCGACATCATCTAAAACCAGTGCAGTACCAATCGCTTGCAATATGAAAAGCGCTGAGGTAGAACACATGGCCCCCCAAACATGCAGGGTCGGCCTGCGGACCAAAGTCTAGAACCATGAGCCTATCTGAGTATTATATTCTCAGCTGAACCCCCATAAAAAAAGCTGAACCCCCATAATGCCCGTGCATTACAGAGGGAGTATATTTCTCAGCAAGGTGAGCCCGTGATATAAAAGATTTGTATATTTCTTTACAGAGGGAGTATCTCTCTGTCAAAAAATATATTTATGTGTAACTAGTTACTCCTGCCTTTCTACTTCCTTTCACTGATATGTGGAGCAACCGGCAACGGGGTCCACGTGCCATATGCACAAATTAGAGTGCACAACTTCACGGTAGACACACCCCGGTCGTAGCACCGCAGTAATGCCCCATGAGCCGTCAAATCACAACCCCCCCTTTCCAGCTTTATCAGCAAGCTGGACGGACGAAGCGGCAATATTTCACTGGGCCTGAATCCCCTTCTCCCTCGTCTGCTTGTTCAGAGAAAACCCCCACTCGGCGATTGCATATGGTTTTCTCATGGAGAACCAGGTACGAATTCTTCATCCATCCCCGATAAATCCAAGTCCCTTGGTCGCAGGTAATCCTAGGATGGCAGCCGCCGCCGTTGATGCATTTTTCTTCATACTGAATCTAGTGTGTTTCAGTTGCAGTGCCCAAAGTGCGAGTACCCTACAGATTTCTGCACCCACGGCGAAACGCCACACTTGTTCCTTCTCATCCTACCACAACATTTTGAAACGCGCACAGTATGTTCCTAGAATCCTCTTCTCTATCCGGGAGGGTGTTTTTTTTGAACATGCTGTGTTCTCATATTATTTTTCCTGCAGTGTATTATTTGCTCTACCAGAACACATGTACTCAAGATGCTCGGCCTTGCCATAACTGAATACACTAGTTTAATGGTCACATTGAAGACAATCCATGGATATTGCTTCCGAGTTGGGTTCATGAACCAAGAAGATCGCTGCTTTTTTTATGGCCGAACTTGGATAAACTTTCTCAAGTGTTACAGACTGAAAGTTGGCGCACGAATGTTGATGGAAATAGCAGAACCTGGTCTCATCTTCACTGCGATCTTCCACCCCGATGTTGTTCCAATTGTTCATCCATGTTAGTTTTGTATCTGGTTCTTGCTTGTTGCCTCGATTACTTCTTAATCCACCTATTCTATCTCACTAATCACAATTTAACTTTAGAAGTAGCAACGAATCTCTCACGAAGATGCTACTTCTAACTAATATTGTCTTATAGTTGGTGGCACGTGTAGGTTTTTTCAGAGTTAAGGAGTCTACTCGTTTGTTACTCTGTAATAACTCGACTATTACTAATGGCACTAAAGTTGACTGGATCGACATCCACAAGTTCCTAAACTTCATTGATCATCTTGAGGTCCTTGTGGGGCGTTTCAATGGTGGAAGGCCACGTGGGATATGTGTGCCACTGCTGCACTCGTTGAACAGGTCCAACTGTGTCGAGAAACTTATGGTACGAGCTGTTTTCTGTTATATATGTTGTTCATAAACTATTGCTTATACACAGTTTTACAGCTGTGATATTCTTGAAACAGGAACTGCCGAGTTCTATTGTTCCTATACAGATGCCTGACCATGGTCGGGTCAGACTTGCGCTTGGTCACAACATGATGTTTATGTTGACCTACTCAATTCCCCTTGGAGGTGAAAAGATACTTATTCATGGGTGGTCTCAGATAATGAAGGCCCGTCCATCTTGGAGAATAGGACAAAAGATTATGTTCATGCTTTTCCATGGCTCTAAAGCGAATATCCTGTTTATTGACCATGTTGCGAGATGAAGCCGCTTTCAGAAGGTTGTGGATGCGCAGGGCGGCGCCTGGGCCTTGTCCTGGGGCTTGGCGGCCTCACCCTTAGTTAACTATAGGCAAAGTAGCACTATTCGAGGCGTGCTTTGTACGGTTGAACCTGTATAAGTACTCATACTGCTTTCAGCTTTGGTTGTTAAGTGCCCCTGCTGGTTTCAGTTAAGGTTGTTAAGTACTGCTGCTGTTTTTACAGTCTGTCGTGTTTCTTCAGTCCTGTCCTCCTCCAGCCGCCAAAACCAAACCAGTGCCAGTGGGTCCGCCTGCTTCCGCCTCCCACGGCTGGCTGCGCCTCGGCGCACGCATCGCCGCCCCACTGTCTCCTAAATCGTTAACACCGACGTCCTGCGCGCGCTTTGGTGCGCTTGCCGCGGCGCCGCCCTCTCGCGTTGTCAACATGGTCAACAAACAACAGGAATCGGCAGAAGTACGTGGAGAGGATGATAGTAGGGGCCCACCACATCAGCGTATGGAAAAATAAAATGCTTCCTCCTTGTGTTTTCCTGACATCTGGGACCCATGACATTATGAGCGTATATAGTCAATACACAAGAGAACAACACAAGATCGGCTAACACCTGGGACGTAGCTACTCGAGCAGTATTTTTTTTGTTTGGTATTGTTGAGACGGAGCAGGGTTTGAACTGGGTTGTCGCCCGTCTAGCCCAGACTTATATTTTATGTTCACCATGTGACCAGCCCAGCTATTTTTTCTTTTTGAAAATGAGCCCAGTTTATTTTTTCTGAAGAATACCCAATCAAGGCCTACTTATTTTTCTATGCCCTGGTGGGCTGCAACTCTTTCAAGACGCCTGCAAATCTTGAAAGTAATATGAAATGGGTTGTAAATATAAAAACAGATGACAAATTGGCAATTACTTTATAATTTCTGATTTTTTTTCACATTTTCAGATTCTATTTCACTGGGCATTAACCTAATTCAAATATATCTTCAAAGTACTTTAAATATGGCTCGACATTTCGGTATTAAACGTAGTTTGGAACCCACAGAAATATGTGAAATTGGCCCTAGCCAACCAAAAAAATGACTGCAATAAATTGCATAAGAAGTTGCCATGAGCTATATATAAATTATTAAAAAAAGAGGGAGTGGTCTGGCTTGTGGGCCTGTTTAGTTGGCGCGTATGCAAGATTTTTTTAGTTATTATATATACTATGTCAACAAACGATTCTAGCAGACGTAACCGTTGGATGTCAATCCAACGGCCATCGTGTTTCTTCAATCTCTCATCTTCTTGCTCCAGCCGCCAAAGCAGCACCGGCGGGACTGCCTGCTCCCACCTCTCGTGGCCGGCTGTGCTGCCGCGCAGGCCTCAGCGCCCCCTACTACTCCCACCGCTGGCCAGGGCATCCCTCTACTCACCCACACCCCCTGTTATTCTGCGGTGATGGCAGCTTCACACCGCAGCCGAACCGGTGAACCCTCTTACTCCTCTCCGCGCGGGCTTCCACTGCTGCGTCTTCCCCGGATCCGCGTCGTCCCCTTCCTAGGCCTCGCTGTCATCCACTGCCGTGGTGCTCTCGGCGCGGCGTGGTCAATCTGGTCAATGACCGACTTCCATCGGAAGAGTACTGTACGTGGAGAGGCTGACAGCTGGGTCCACGGCAGCCGCAAGGAAGTGCCTCCTTATTACGTGGAAAATAATTATTCCTCCACCTGACAGCTGGGACCCATTGGACGGGCCACCAGTATTTCGCGAAAAAAACGTTTCCCCCTGACTGCTGGGACCCACAGGTCGGGGCACTGTATTTCGTGAAAAAAACGTTCCCCCCGCTGTCAGCTCGGACCCACCGGAAGTGCCTCCTTATTACGCACAAAAAAATGAATACCCCCTGCTAGCTGGGACCAACCTTGGTGGGAGGTGATAACCCACAAGTATAGGGGATCGCAATAGTTTTTGAGGGTAGAGTATTCAACCCAAATTTATTGATTCTTCACAAGGGGAGCCAAAGAATATTCTCAAGTATTAACAGCTGAGTTGTCAATTCAACCACACCTAGAAACTTAGTATCTGTAGCAAGGTGTTTAGTAGCAAAATAATATGATAGTGGTGGTAACGGTAACAAAAGTAAAGACAACAAAAGTAATGTTTTTGGTATTTTGTAGTGATTGTAACAGTAGCAACGGAAAAGTAAATAAGCGAGATCCAGTATATGGAAAACTCGTAGGCACCGGATTAGCGATGGATAATTATGCCGGATGCGGTTCGTCATGTAACAGTCATAACATAGGGTGACACAGAACTAGCTCCAATTCATCAATGTAATGTAGGCATGTATTCCGTATATAGTCATACGTGCTTATGGAAAAGAACTTGCATGATATCTTTTGTCCTGGCCTCCCGTGGCAGCGGGGTCCTATTGGAAACAAAGGGATATTAAGGCCTCCTTTTAATAGAGAACCGGAACAAAGCATTAGCACATAGTGAATACATGAACTCCTCAAACTATGGTCATCACCGGGAGTGGTCCCGATTATTGTCACTTCGGGGTTGCCGGATCATAACACATAGTAGGTGACTATAGACTTGCAGGATAGGATCAAGAACACACATATATTCATGAAAACATAATAGGTTCAGATCTGAAATCATGGCACTCGGGCCCTAGTGACAAGCATTAAGCATAGCAAAGTCATAGCAACATCAATCTCTGAACATAGTGGATACTAGGGATCAAACCCTAACAAAACTAACTCAATTACATGATAAATCTCATCCAACCCATCACCGTCCACCAAGCCTACGATGGAATTACTCACGCACGGCAGTGAGCATCATGAAATTGGTGATGGAGGATGGTTGATGATGATGACGGTGATGAATCCCCCTCTTCGGAGCCCCGAACGGACTCCAGATCAGCCCTCCCGAGAGAGATTAGGGCTTGGCGGCGGCTCCGTATCGTAAAATGCGATGATTTCTTCTCTCTGATTTTTTTCTCCCAGAAAGCCAATATATGGAGTTGGAGTTGGCATCGGAGGGCCACCAGGGGGCCCACGAGGTAGGGGGGCGCGCCCAGGGGGGCACCCTCGTGGACAGGGTGTGGCCCCCTGGTCTTCATCTTTGGCGAGGATTTTTTATTGTTTTTCTAAGGTGTTCCGTGGAGTTTCGGGTCATTCCGAGAACTTTTATTTTCTGCACATAAAACAACACCATGGCAATTCTGCTGAAAATAGCATCAGTCCGGGTTAGTTCCATCCAAGTCATACAAGTTAGAGTCCAAAACAAGGGCAAAAGTGTTTGGAAAAGTAGATATGACAGAGACATATCAAATCCCCCAAGCTTAAACCCTTGCTTGTCCTCAAGCAATTCAGTTGACAAACTGAAAGAGAAAAAGAAAAGCTTTTACAAACTCTGTTTGCTCTTGTTGTTGTAAACATGAAAAGCCAACATTCAAGTTTCAGCCAATATTATGAACTAACCATACTCACAATAACACATAGGTCTCATAATTACTCATATCAATAGCATAATCAGCTAGCGAGCCATAATAATAAAACTCGGATGACAACACTTTCTCAAAATAATCATAACATGATATAACAAAATGGTATCTCGGTAGCCCTTTCTGAGACCGCAAAACATAAATGCAGAGCACCTTTAAAGATCAAGGACTGACTAAACATTGTAATTCATGGTAAAAGAGATCCAGTCAAGTCATACCCAATATAAACCAATTATAATGAATGCAAATGATAGTGTGCTCTCCAGCGGGTGCTTTGTTATAAGAAGGGTGATGACTCAACATAAAAGTAAATAGATAGGCCCTTCGCAGAGGGAAGCAGGGATTTGTAGAGGTGCCAGAGCTCGGTTTTGAAATAGAGATAAATTATATTTTGAGCGGCATACTTTCATTGTCAACATAACAACTAAAGGACGACGATATCTTCCATGCTAAACAGATTATAGGTGGTTGCCAAACAGAATGGTAAAGTTTATACTCCCCCTCCTCCACAAGCATCAATCCATGGCTTGCTCGAAAAAACGAGTGCCTCCAACATTCAACGGGTCCCGGGGGAGTTTTGTTTGCAGTTATTTTGATTTAGTTTGCATAAAGCATGGGACTGGGCATCCCGAAGACCAGCCATTTTCTCGTGAATGAGGAGCGGAGTCCACTCCTCTTGAGAATAACCCGCCTAACACGGAAGATAAGGGCAGCTCTAGTTAACATATGAGCTAATCGAGCATGGAAAACAGAATGTTTATTTGAAGGTTTAGAGTTTGGCACATACAAATTTACTTGGAACTGCAGGTAAATACTGCATATAGGTAGGTATAGTGGACTCATATGGAACAACTTTGGAGTTTAAGGAGTTTGGATGCACAAGCAGTATTCCCGCTTAGTACAGGTGAAGGCTAGCAAAAGACTGGGAAGCGACCAACAGTCGTAAACATGCATTAAAATTAATTTACACCGAATACAAGCATGAGTAGGATATAATCCACCATGAACATAAATATCATGAAGGCTATGTTGATTTGATTCAACTACATGCGTGAACATGTGCCAAGTCGAGTCACTCAATTCATTTAAAGGAGGATATCATCCCATCATACCACATCATAATCATTCTAATAGCATGTTGGCACGCAAGGTAAACCATTATAACTCATAGCTAATCAAGCATGGCACAAGCAACTATAATCTCTAAATGTAATTGCAAATATGTTTACTTCATAATAGCTGACTCAGGAACGATGAATCATCATATTTACAAAAACAAGAGAGGTCGAGTTCATACCAGCTTTTCTCATCCCAATAAGTCCATCATATATCATCATTATTGCCTTTCACTTGCACGACCGAATGATGCGTATAATAATAAGAGTGCACGTGCATTAGACTAAGCTGGAATCTGCAAGCATTCAAATCAAGAGGGAAGACAAGTAATATGGGCTCTAAGTTAAATAAACAATCATGCATATGAGAGCCACTAAGCATTTTCAATATGGTCTTCTCAAGCCCCAAAGAAAGGAAAAGAAATAAAAACTATTTACACGGGAAAGCTCCCAACAAGCAAAAGAAGAACGAGAAATATTTTTGGGTTTTCTTTTTAATTACTACAACAAAGAAATAAACTACTACTAATTTTTTGGTTTTTTTCTTAAGGTTTATTAAACACACAAGAAGAAAGCAGGAAAAAGAAAATAAACTAGCATGGATATTACAGTGAAAGAGTATGAGCAGCGACATGTGGCAATGAGTGTGTGTGAACATAAATGTAATGTCGGTGGGAAATACGTACTCCCCCAAGCTTAGGCTTTTGGCCTAAGTTGGTCTATTGCCAGGGATAGCCTGGCGGAATCCCGTAGGTGAAGCTGGGGTCATACTGTGACGCAGAAGCCTCTGGCTGCCACTGGCTGGCAACCTCCTCTGGATCCCAAGAATAAACAGATAGTCATGGAGGCTCATCTTGTGGCTCCGGTTCCGGGGCTGGTGCAGGATTCTGGTAGGCTTGAACAGCCGACCACGGAACGATGTGAGGTCCTACAAATAAATTAAACAAAGGAGCAAGAAGAGTAATAGTCTCAGGGTGATGTTTATCAAAGTATAATTTGTATTTGAGCTCCCCTTCGCGACTCTTAACAAGAAAGTCATGCGCTATCATACTCTTATAATCTAAATAACCACGAGGCAGTGCTGTTTCTTCTTTCTCCTCATGCCTAATAGGTATTTCAAAATGTTCAGCTAGGCGTGAAGCATAAATGCCTCCAAATATGGGGCCCTTAGTACGGTTCAGACTTAACCTTCTAGCAATAATTCCACCCATACTAACAGAGTTGTTGCGGTATAAACCATGGAACAAAATAATAATATCAGGAATACTAAGGTTCCCATAGTTCCCGCGTCCAATCAAACAACGACTAGCAAATAAGGCAAAGTAGCGTAAAACAGGAAAAGGTATGCTAGTGATCCTTGCATCAGAAACCTTCCCGCTTTCTCCCACAGTGATAGTGTTAATAAAAGCTTCTACTTTGTTACGGTGGGGTTCATCTAAGGTGCCCTCAAAGGGTATTCTGCAAACCTCGCAGAATTCAGCTAATGTCATCTCTTTAACAACATCATATAAATGAAACTCTACTGTTGGAGGTGATTTCTTAGGGAAAAAGTAGAAGTTTTGCACAAAAGTATTTGTGAGTAAGAGATACTGATGACGTTGGTCACGGAGGAAGTCGGTGAGGCCGGCGTTCTCAATCAATAAATAGAAATCTTCATAAATCCAAGCTCTCCTCAAGAAGTCATCAGAAGGCCATTCACACGGCCGGACCTCCGTGGTGCGAGGCAAATTAAATTTGGGCTTCTGCTCTTCTTCCTTTTGTTTTTACTTCGAGCTTCGGCTCGACGAGCCCCTCAAAAGTCTCTTCGTTATTTCTGAAACAATCTGAAATTTTTAATAACCTCAAATAAAAGTGAACCAACTTCAATAAAATTGATAGTAACAACTCCCACAAGTGCCTAGAGCTTATATAAAGCATTGGAACTACTTGGAACCATATAAATTTAACATGAAAGCTCAAGAACATGGTCACCTATGCAGCACAAATTTGCAATGAATAAAGCACTAGAACAAAAACTAATTGAACCAATGGAGGAGTCACATACCAGGGAACAATCTCCCAAGTAGTTTTGCGAGAGGTGCTTTGAGCAAGGAGATCGAAAATCACAGCAACGGGGGCTGGAACTTGTGCTTGAGTTGGTTTTTTGTGTTTATGTGAGGCAGAGGAAGAAGATGGGTGCAGGAATAAGTGGAGGAGGGCCACCGTGGGCCCACGAGGCAAGGGGGCGCGCCCTCCACCCTCGTGGCCAGGTGGCAGCTCCCCCCGCGGTAATTTTTGCACAGTAAATCCTCAAATATTCCCGAAAAAATCATATTAAATTGGCATGGCATTCTGAGGACTTCTATTTTCGGGATATTTTTATATTGCACGGATAAGTCAGGGGACAGACAGAAAAATACTAATTTACTTTATTTCTACTAAATAACAGAAAATATAAAAAGGGTACAAAAGGTTGTGCTTCTAGTTTTATCCATCTCGTGATCATCAAAATGAACCCACTAACAAGGTTGATCAAGTCTTCTTAACAAACTCATTCCGAATAATCACGGAACCGGAGAAATTTCGAATAACACTAAGTTACCTCAACGGGGATATGAAAATTCCCAACAATAAGAATATCATACTTTTTCTTGACAGTAGGGAGAGGAAATTCAAAACCTCCAAATATAATCGATAGAATTTTCCCAATAGAATTGATACTATAAACATGAGGTTGTTTTCTCAGAAAATGTACTGTGTGTTCATTGCCATTAACATGAAAAGTGACATTGCCTTTGTTGCAATCAATAACAGCCCCTGCAGTATTAAGGAAAGGTCTTCCAAGAATAATAGACATACTATCATCCTCGGGAATATCAAGAATAACAAAGTCCGTTAAAATAGTAACGTTTGCAACCACAACAGGCACATCCTCACAAATACCGACAGGTATAGCAGTGGATTTATCAGCCATTTGCAAAGATATTTCAGTAGGTGTCAACTTATTCAAGTCAAGTCTACGATATAAAGAGAGAGGCATAACACTAACACCGGCTCCAAGATCACATAAAGCAGTTCTAACATAATTTCTCTTAATGGAGCATGGTATAGTAGGTACTCCTGGATCTCCAAGTTTCTTTGGTATTCCAACCTTAAAAGTATAATTAGCAAGCATGGTGGAAATTTCAGCTTCAGGTATCTTTCTTTTATTAGTAATGATATCCTTCATATACTTAGCATAAGGATTTGTTTTGAGCACATTAGTTAATCGCATATGCAAAAAGATGGGTCTAATCATTTCAGCAAAGCGCTCAAAATCCTCATCATCCTTTTTCTTGGATGGTTTCGGAGGAAAAGGCATGGGTTTCTGAACCCATGGTTCCCTTTCTTTACCATGTTTCCTAGCAACAAAATCTCTTTTATCATAACGTTGATTCCTTGATTGTGGGTTATCAAGATCAATAGCAGGTTCAACTTCTACATCATTATCATTACTAGGTTGAGCATCAATATGAACATTATCATTAACATTATTACTAGGTTCATGTTCATCACCTGATTGTGTTTCAGCATCAGAAATAGAGATATCATTTGGATTCTCAGGTGGTTCAGCAATAGGTTCACTAGAAGTTTGCAAAGTCCTATCATTTTTTCTTTTTCTTCCTTTTATAAGAACTAGGTACATCAATATTATTTCTCTGAGAATCTTGCTCGATTCTCTTAGGGTGGCCTTCAGGATACAAAGGTTCCTGAGTCATTCTATTAGTTCTAGTAGCCACTCTAACAGCATAATCATTTTTCTTACTATTCATTTCATCAAGCACTTCTTTCTGAGCTTTAAGTACTTGTTCTACTTGATTGGTAACCATAGAAGCATGTTTGCTAACAAGTTTAAGTTCACCTCTAATATCAGCCATATAATATCCCAAGCGTTTAATCATGAAGGTATTCTGTTTTATTTGTCTACCAAAATAAGCATTAAAGTCATCTTGCTTAAACATAAAGTCATCAAACTCATCCAAGCACTGACTAGCAATTTTAGTAGGAGGGACTTCAGCTTTATCATATCTATAGAGGGAATTTACCTTTACTACCTGTGTCGGGATATCGGGAGGTTCTTCAGTAAATAAGTAATTGAGACCATAAACTTCTTCAATAGGCGGTAAATTAAGATCATGTATTTCTTCAATAGGAGGTAAATTCTTAACATCTTCAGCTTTAATACCTTTTTCTTTCAAAGATTTCTTTGCCTCTTGCATATCTTCGGGATAGAGAAATAGAACACCTCTCTTCTTTGGAGTTGGTTTAGGAATAGGTTCAGTAATTGGCTCTGGAGCTGGCTCAAAAGGTCGCTCAGGAGGTGCCCAATTATTTTCATTTGTCAACATATTATTCAATAGAATTTCAGCTTCATCTGGTGTTCTTTCCCTGAAATGAGAACCAGCACAACTATCCAGGTAATCTCTGGAAGCGTCAGTTAGTCCATTATAAAAGATATAAAGTATTTCGGGTTTCTTAAGAGGATGATCAGGAAAAGCATTAAGTAACTTGAGAAGCCTCCCCCAAGCTTGTGGGAGACTCTCTTCTTCAATTTGCACAAAGTTGTATATTTCCCTCAAAGCAGCTTGTTTCTTATGAGCAGGGAAATATTTAGCAGAGAAGTAATAAATCATATCCTGGGGACTTTGCACACAACCAGGAACAAGAGAATTAAACCATATCTTAGCATCACCCTTTAATGAGAACAAAAATATTTTGAGTAAATAAAGATAGCGCGATCTCTCATTATTAGTAAACAGGGCAGCTATATCATTTAACTTAGTAAGATGTGCCACAACAGTTTTAGATTCATAACCATAGAAAGGATCAGATTCAACCAAAGTAATTATATCTGGATCAATAGAAAAATCATAATAATCCTTATCGGGAACACAAATAGGTGAAGTAGCAAAAGCAGGGTCGGGTCTCATTCTATCTCTAAAGATTCTTTACTCCATTTAACTAGCAGCCTCTTAAGTTCATATCTATCCTGGCAAGCAAAAATAGCTGCAGAAGATTCAGCATCAACAAGATAACCCTCAGGAATAGCAGGCATATTTTCATCATCACTATCATCATCGTATTTAGGTGTAATAATTTCTCTTTCTCTAGACCTAGCAATTTGCTCATCAAGAAATTCACCAAGGGGCACAGTAGTATCAAGCATAGAAGTAGTTTCATCATAAGTATCACGCAAAGCAGAAGTGGCATCATCAATAACATGTGACATATCAGAATTCATAGCAGTAGCAAGTTTATGTGTCGCAAGCTTACTTATAACAGAAGGAGAATCTAGTGCAAGGCTAGATGGCAGTTCCTTGCCTCCCCTCGTAGTTGAGGGCAAAATAGTAGTTCGATCATCTTTCAAGTTCTTCATAGTGTCCAGCAGATATAAATCCCAAGTGACTCAAAGAATAGAGCTATGCTCCCCGGCAACGGTGCCAGAAAAAGGTCTTGATAACCCACAAGTATAGGGGATCACAACAGTTTTCGAGGGTAGAGTATTCAACCCAAATTTACTGATTCGACACAAGGGGAGCCAAAGAATATTCTCAAGTATTAGAAGCTGAGTTGTCAATTCAACCACACCTGGAAACTTAGTATATGCAGCAAGGTGTTTAGTAGCAAAATAATATGATAGTGGTGGTAATGGTAACAAAAGTAAAGACAACAAAAGTAATGTTTTTGGTATTTTGTAGTGATTGTAACAGTAGCAACGGAAAAGTAAATAAGCGAGAACCAGTATATGGAAAACTCGTAGGCACCAGATTAGCGATGGATAATTATGCCGGATGCGGTTCGTCATGTAAGAGTCATAACATAAGGTGACACAGAACTAGCTCCAATTCATCAATGTGATGTAGGCATGTATTCCGTATATAGTCATACATGCTTATGGAAAAGAACTTGCATGACATATTTTGTCCTACCCTCCCGTGGCAGCGGGGTCCTATTGGAAACTAAGGGATATTAAGGCCTCCTTTTAATAGAGAACCGGAACAAAGCATTAGCACATAGTGAATACATGAACTCCTCAAACTATGGTCATCACCGGGAGTGGTCCCGATTATTGTCACTTCGGCGTTGCCGGATCATAACACATAGTAGGTGACTATAGACTTGCAGGATAGGATCAAGAACACACATATATTCATGAAAACATAATAGGTTCAGATCTGAAATCATGGCACTCGGGCCCTAGTGACAAGCATTAAGCATAACAAAGTCATAGCAACATCAATCTCTGAACATAGTGGATACTAGGGATCAAACCCTAACAAAACTAACTCGATTACATGATAAATATCATCCAACCCATCACCGTCCAGCAAGCCTACGATGGAATTACTCACGCACGGCGGTGAGCATCATGAAATTGGTGATGGAGGATGGTTGATGATGACTACGGTGACGAATCCCCCTCTCCGGAGCCCCGAACGGACTCCAGATCAGCCCTCCCGAGAGAGATTAGGGCTTGGCGGCGGCTCCATATCGTAAAAAGCGATGAATTCTTCTCTCTGATTTTTTTCTCCCCGAAAGCCAATATATGGAGTTGGAGTTGGCGTCGGAGGGCCACCAGGGGGCCCACGAGGTAGTGGGGCGCGCCCCCACCCTCGTGGACATGGTGTGGGCCCCCTGGTCTTCATCTTTGGCAAGGATTTTTTATTGTTTTTTCTAAGGTGTTCCATGGAGTTTTGGGTCATTCCGAGAACTTTTATTTTCTGCACATAAAACAACACCATGGCAATTCTGCTGAAAACAACGTCAGTCCGGGTTAGTTCCATCCAAATCATACAAGTTAGAGTCCAAAACAAGGGAAAAAGTGTTTTGAAAAGTAGATACGACGGAGACGTATCAGGAGGCTGACTTGTGGGCCTACTAAGTTAACTGGGACGGAGGCCTTTGTCAACTTTAGTCAATATATGAACGATTCTAGCTCCAGTGACCGTACGATGTCCATCCAACGGCCGTAGTGCTTCTTCAACCTTTGGTCTTCTTGCTCCAGCCACCCAAAGCAGCGCCGGTCGTGCCGCCTGCTCTTGCAGCCCGTGGCTGGCTGTGATGTCGCGGAGGCCTCGCCGCCCCCTACTACTCCCACCACTGGCTATGCCATCCCTCTACGCACCCACACCCCCTGTTATTCTGTGGCGATGGCAGCCTCACACCGTAGCCGAACGAGTGAACCCTCATACTCCTCTACGCATGGGCATCCACTGCCGCGTCTTCCCCAGCTCTACATCGTACCCTTCCTAGGCCTCGCCGTCGTCCACCGCCCTGGTGCTCTCGGCGCGGCATGGTCAACGTGGTTAAGGAATGGCTTCCATCGGACGTGGACTGTACATGGAGAGGCTGACAGCTGGGTCCACAGCCGCAGCAAGGAGTGCCTCCGTATTACGTGCAAAATAATTATTCCTCCACCTGACAGCGGGGACCCACCGGACGGGCCACCGTATTTCGCGAAAAAAAACATTTCCCCTGTGTGCTGGGACCCACCGGCTACATCTTCGCACGCAAGGAAGTGCGTCCGAAAAAAATGATTTGCCCCCCTGACTGCTGGGACCCACCAGCTACATCTTCGCACGCAAGGAAGTGCGTCCGGGCAAAAAAAAACCAAAACGATTCGCCCCTGACTGCTGGGACCCACCAGCTACATCTTCACAGGCAAGGAAAAGCCTGACAGTCGGGACCCACCTGGTCGAAGCGTACGTAGCGTTGTCATTCTGGTCGCGAACATGTATGTACATACTGGTCGTTGTAGAGGCGCGCATGTGTCGTAGTAGAGGCGCGCACGTAGCATGTACACGTACATATAGTGGCCAGGGTGCAAGAAAGAAAATACGGCCACGTATGTGTACATACGGGCGGGGTATCGAACGCCTACTCGCGCATACGTACATGGCTGTGTCGGAATGGAGAAACAGAGTCGTCGTTGTGTTCATGGGGAGGCAACAGAATGCGTCGTCTTCATGGGGAGGCAACGGAATGCGTCGTGTTCATGGGGAGGCAACGGAATGCGTCGTGTTTATCGGGAGGCAACAGAACGTGTGGGAGCCAACCGGCTTGGACGGAACAGGCGATGGAAACGAGGCCTGGCGTACCGCACAACGGAGCAAACGGACCTCCTATGTTCGGAACGGGGTCCTGTTGGTCGGGAGGGGTGTGGCATACCGCAAAACGGAGGAAACGGACCTCCTACGGTCGAAACGGGGGTCCTGTTGATCGGGAGGGGTGTGGGTACCGCAAAACGGACGAAACGGACCTCCTATGGTCGAAACGGGGATCCTGTTGATCGGGAGGGGTGTGGCGTACCACAAAACGGACGAAACGGACTTGTGTTGGAGCGCTACGGTCGAATCGGGGTGTGGCGTACCGCAAAACGGGACTCTACGGGATACTGTTCATCTCCACCGTCGACCTCCTCGAGCCTCCACGGGCTACCGTCGACCTCCTCCAGCCTCCACGAGCTCCTGTTCATCCAGCCTCCACCGCGCGCTACTCCACCGGCTACTGTTCAACCACCCCTCCAACATCTACTGTTCATCCAGCCCTCCACCGTCTACTGTTCATCC
>NC_041387.1:175770220-175877802 GCF_002162155.2 Triticum dicoccoides | reverse complement strand
CACTGTTCATCCAATCGATCGGCTTCAGTTAGCAGCAGTAGAGAAGGAATCGCTCCATCGGGTTCAGTTAACAGCCATCGATCGATCGCTTGGGTTCAGTAACGCGTAGCCTGCAGTGCAATCACTCGGGTTCAGTTAGAGCCGAACGCCTCGCTCGGGTTTAGTTAGAGCCAATGCCTCGCACACACACGCGTACCTGTACGAGAGAAACGCGCATCGCTCTCCCACCGTAATCGGCAATTCCCCGAAATTTTCCTCCCCCTCGCTTCTACCACGGTTTTTTCCATCATGGACGACCCAAAGAATGTCATGCAGCTGCGTCTCCGGCCCGCCCAGGACAAAAAGCCCATTTTCTGTCATGATTTTTTGTCATAGAAGTAGGAGCCCATCACATCTATGATGGTACCGGGTTTTGTCACAATTATCGTCATAGAAGTGTCATATGTATGACAGAAACAAAATTTGTTGGGCCCAAAATGTCATGGATGTGTCTTTTTTTGTAGTGTACGTTACTAGACCGATAATCACTATTGCAATTTTATTTGAGGGAGAGGCATAAGCTAACATACTTTCTCTTCTTGGATCATATGCAGTTATGATTGGAACTCTAGCAAGCATCCGCAACTACTAAAGATCATTAAGTTAAAACCCAACCATAGCATTAAAGCATCAAGTCCCCTTTATCCCATACTCAAACAACCTACTTACTCGGGTCTGTGCTTCTGTCACTCAGCCACCCACCATAAGCAAATCATGAACATATTGCAAACCTTACAGCTGGAATCCCCCACGCTTGCGCGAGATGGAGTGCACCATAGGACAGCACCAATAATAAAACAGGCAACTCAAACCAATCATAGCAATTCATCAATCACCGATAGGACAACGAAAATCTACTCAGACATCATAGGATGGCAACACATCATTGGATAATAATATGAAGCATAAAGCACCATGTTCAAATAGAGGGTACAGCGGGTTGCAGGAGAGTGGACCGCTGAATATAGATGGGGGAAGGTGATGGAGATGTTGGTGAAGATGGCGGAGGTGTTGGTGAAGATCGCGGTGATGATGATGGCCCCCGACGGTGTTCCGGCGCCACCGGAAGCAAGGGGGAGAGAGCCCCCTTCTTCTTCTTCTTCCTCGACCTTCTCCTAGATGGTAGAAGGGTTTCACCTCTGGTCCATGGCTCCCATGGTGTGGGAGGGGCGAGAGCCCCTCCGAGATTGGATGTATCCATCTGTCTCTCTCTATTTCTGTGTTCCCAGATTCTGCCCTTCCACAGTTTCTTTTATATCTGGAGATCCGTAACTCCGATTGGGTTGAATCTTTCGCCTAGATTTTTCTCATAAAATTAGCTTTCTTGCAGCAAAAGAAGAGCAGCAACCGCCTTATGGGGTGCCCACGAGGGTCCAGGGCGCGCCTGCCTCCCTGGGGCGCGCCCCCTGCCTCGTGGCCCCCTCAGGCACCGTCTCGCGTTGATTTTACTTCCCAAAAATCATAAATATGCCAAAATAATTCTCCGTTCGTTTTTATCCCATTTGGACTCCGTTTGATATTGGGTTTCTGCGAAACATAAAACATACAACAAACAAGAACTGGCACTGGGCACTGGATCAATATGTTAGTCCCAAAAATAGTATAAAAAGTTGCCAAAAGTATATGAAAGTTGAATAATATTGGCATGGAACAACCAAAAGTTATAGATACGACGGAGACGTATCAGCATCCCCAAGCTTAATTCATGCTCGTCCTTGAGTAGCTAAATGATAAAAAAGATAATTTTTGATGTGGAATGCTACCTAGCATAATCTTGATCATATGTCTAATCTTGGCATGAATATTAAGAGACGAGTGATTCAAAGCAATAGTCCATCATTTGACATAAGAGCAATAATACTTCGAGCGTACTAATAAAGCAATCATGTCTTTTAAAAACAACAAGGCCAAAGCAAGCTTATCCCTACAAAATCATATAGTTTGGTCATGCTTCATTTTCGTCACACAAAATGCTCCCATCATGCACAACTCCGATGACAAGTCGAGCAATTGGTTCATACTTTTTAATGCGCTTCAGCTTTTCCAACCCTCACACAATACATGAGCGCAAGCAATGGATATAACACTATAGGTGGAATAGAATATGATGGTGGAGGTTTATGTGGAGAAGACAAGAAGGGAGAAAGTCTCACATCGACGCGGCTAATCAACGGGCTATGGAGATGCCCATCAATTGATGTCAATGTGAGGAGTAGGGATTGCCATGCAACGGATGCACTAGAGCTATAAGTGTATGAAAGCTCAAACTGAAAATTAAGTGGGTGTGTATCCAACTTGTTTGCTCATGAAGACCTAGGGCATTTGAGGAAGCCCATCGTTGGAATATACAAGCCAAGTTCTATAATGAAAATTTCCCACTAGTATATGAAAGTGACAATATAGGAGAGTCTCTATATGAAGAACATGGTGCTACTTTGAAGCACAAGTGTGGTAAAAGGATAGTAACATTGCCCCTTTTCTTTTTTTCTCTTTTTTTGGTGGGCTTCTTTGGCCCCCCTTTTTTATTTAGGCTGGCCTCTTTTTTTATGGGGCAATGCTCTATAATTATGATCATCACACACTTTATTTACTTACAACTCAATATTACAACTCGATACTAGAACAAAGATATGACTCTATATGAATGCCTCCGGCTGTGTACCGGGATGTGCAATGATCTAGCGTAGTAACGACATCAAAAAACGGACAAGCCATGAAAACATCATGCTAGCTATCTTACGATCATGCAAGGCAATATGACAATGAATGCTCAAGTCATGTATATAATGATGATGGAAGTTGCATGACAATATATCTCGGAATGGCTATGGAAATGCCATAATAGGTAGGTATGGTGGCTGTTTTGAGGAAGATATAAGGAGGCTTATGTGTGATAGAGCGTATCATATCATAGGGTTTGGATGCACCAGGGAAGTTTGCACCAACTCTCGAGGTGAGAAAGGGCAATGCACGGTACCGAAGAGGCTAGCAATGATGGAAAGGTAAGAGTGCGTATAATCCATGGACTCACATTACTCATAAAGAACTCATATACTTATTGCAAAAGTTTATTAGCCCTCGAAGCAAAGTACTACTATGCATGCCCCTAGGGGGATAGATTGGTAGGAAAAGACCATCGCTCGTCCCCGACCGCCACTCATAAGGAAGACAATCAAAGAAACACCCCATGCTTTAAATTTGTCACACAACGGTTACCATACGTGCATGCTACGGGACTTGCAAACCTCAACACAATTGTTTCTACAATCCACAACTACCCACTAGAATGACTCTAATATCACCATCCTTATATCGCAAAACTATTTCAAGGAATCAAACATATCATATTCAGCGATCTACAAGTTTATGTAGGATTTTATGACTAACCATGTGAATGACCAATTCCTGTCATCTCTCTAAATAGATATAAGTGAAGCAAGAGAGTTTAATTCTTTCTACAAAAGATATGCCCACAGTCTAACAAATATAAGTGAAGAAAAAGAGCATTCTACAAATGGCGGTTTTCTATGTGAAGAGAAACAGGCAATCCAAACTTCAAATGATGTAAGTGAAGGACATGAAGCATTCTATAAAGCCATACTCAAAAGATATAAGTGAAGTGCAATGAGCATTCTATAAATCAACCAAGGACTTTCTCATACCAGCATGGTACATAAAATAAAATGAAAACTAAATGCAAAAAGACGCTCCAAGACTTGCACATATCGCATGAACGAAACGAATACGAAAACATAATGACACTTGTTAAAGAAAGAGGGGATGCCTTCCGAGGCATCCCCAAGCTTAGACGCTTGAGTCTCCTTGAATATTTACTTGGGGTGCCTTGGGCATCCCCAAGCTTGAGCTCTTGCCTCTCTTCCTTTTCCTCATATCGAGACCTCCTCGATCAAACACTTCATCCACACAAAACTTTAACAGAAAACTCGGTAAGATCCGTTAGTATAATAAAGCAAATCACTACTCTAGGTACTGTTGCAAACCAATTCATATTTTGTTTTTGCATTGTGTCTACTTTAATATAGCTTTTCCATGGCTTAATCCACTGATATAAATTGATAGACTCATCAAAACAAGCAAACTATGCATCAAAAACAGAATCTGTCAAAAACAGAAAAGTCTGTAGCAATCTGAACATTCACCATACTTAAGGTACCCCAAAAATTCTAAAAAAATTACGAAAAATAAAAAATTTGTACATAAATACATTGCAAAAATAATCAGAACCATTTGACGTTCCAGTAAAAAATGTAAAATTGCGCACTACAGCCAAAGTTTATGTCCTGCATCGTACAAACCAACAAGCATTGTAAACATCCTAAAGGCAAACCTTAGCACATTATTTTTATAATACAATGGAATTGTACAAGGGGATAATTATTTTTGATGAAAAATTTCTGTAATTAAGATTCACAAAGTTTCTGTGAGCATGAACAAAGTTCAAGGAGCTCTCCCACTTCAACAATGCTTGTGTTTCTCACTTTCACTTTCCTTTTTGAAAAAGTTTTCGTTTCCCCTCTTTATTTTTTTTGTTTTTAGACCATATAAAAGCACACAAAAGAAATAAATGACTCTCTAAAACTTCCAGGTTGTCTCCCTGGCAGCACTTTCTTTAAAGCCATTAAGCTAAGCGTATAGTGCTCAAGTAATGAATCCACCCGGATCCCAAGGTATATCAAAGCCGATTTTAATTAACAATGATTTGTAATTTATTAGTGAGCACAAAGTAATAACTCTCTTCCTATGCATCGGCATGTCATAAAAGAACAATTCATGCACACATAGTAAAGGCCAATGCATAGTATAAGCAGTTTCTTGCAATTCTAGCGTGTTGGAAACATAGAGAGGTGGAGATATAGTTCCTCTCTCATCATAATTGCAAGTAGGAGCAGCAAGCACATGCATATTACATTCATCAAAATCATCATGTGCAATAGTACAAGGCAACCCATCGATATAATCCTTAATAAGTGCAAACTTCTCCGATATAGTGTGGTAGGGAGAATTCAAAAATATAATAGGACTATCATGCGTGGGTGCAATAGCAACAATTTCATGTTTAACATAAGGAACTATAGCAAGTTCATCTCCATAAGCATAATTCATATTGGCATCTTGGCCACAAGCATAGCAAGCATCATCAAAAAGGGATATTTAAAGAGAATCAACGGGATCATGACAATCATCATAGCAATCATCCTTCGGTAAGCACGAAGGGGAATTAAACAATGTATGAGTTGAAGATTTACTCTCATTAGAAGGTGGGCACGGGTAGCTAATACGCTCTTCCTCCTTTTGTTCTTCGCTCTCCTCATCATCTTTTTCATCCAATGAGCTCGCAGTTTCATCAGTTTCTTCTTCCATAGCTTCCTGCAAAATATAAGTCTCTTCTTGGACATCGGAGACTTTCTCAATAAATGCATCAATATTGGAATTGTATTCATAAATTTCATAGCAATATCTAAGTATAGCAAAATTTTCAGGTCTGTAAACTGGATCATCAAAATCTTCACACTCTTTAAACATAGATTCAATCTCATAAGCACCCATAAAAGCAACGAATTCTTCTATTTGTTCCACATCGTAGTAATCATATCTACCATTAGCATAAGAAGCTAAGGTTTTATTATCATTAAATTCGCATGAAAAGGGAAGGTGTGGAGCCTGCATCCTAGAGCAACATATCTCAAGCATAGTTGCCTAGCATACCAATACAACATATAAATTTGATCCCATAATAGTTTCCCTTTTTGTGTCAAGCGATAGCCCCTAAAGTATTCACGTCAATCCAACATGTCTCCCATAACATAATTGAATGGGGTTTTCTCAGGATTATCAAAGTAGTACATAATTTCTTTCACATAACGAGCATCGAGGGTTTTAGGAGGTTCCCCATCTCCATGACTAGGAAGTACGCCTAATTGTTTTGGTATTTCGTGTTCCATATCCATAACTAAAGATAGAGAACAACTAAGAACAGAAAATAAAAATTACTTAGTGATAAAGCAAACAAGCACACACGAGAATATTCACCCCACGCTATGACTCACCGGAAACGGCGCCAGAAAAAGGTCTTGATAACCCACAAGTGTAGGGGATAATTGTAGCCTCTTTCGATAAGTAAGAGTGTCGAACCCAACAAGGAGCTAAAGGCAGAACAAATATTCTATCAAGTCCTATCTTCCACTGATACGACTCTAAGCATGCTTAGTGTTCGCTTTACCTAGAGCAAGTATGAAACTAGAAGTACTTTGTAGGTGTTGTTGGATAGGTTTGCAAGATAATAAAGAGCACGTAAATATAAACTAGGGCTATTTAGATAAAGAAGCAATAAAGTAAATATAGCAAGTGTGGAAAAGTGGTGGTAGGAGTTGTGAAATTGCCCCTAAGCAATTGACTACGTTACTAGACCGATAATCACTATTGTAATTTTATTTGAGGGAGAGGCATAAGCTAACATACTTTCTCTTCTTGGATCATATGCACTTATGATTGGAACTCTAGCAAGCATCCGCAACTGCTAAAGATCATTAAGGTAAACCCAACCATAGTATTAAAGCATCAGGTCCCCTTTATCCCATACATAAACAACCTACTTACTTGGGTCTGTGCTTCTGTCACTCAGCCACCCACCATAAGCAAATCATGAACATATTGCAAACCCTATAGCGGGAATCCCTCACGCTTGCGCGAGACAGAGGGCACCATAGGACAGCACCAATAATAAAACAGGCAACTCAAACCAATCATAGCAATTCATCAATCACCGATAGGACAATGAAAATCTAGTCAGACATCATAGGATGGCAACACATCATTGGATAATAATATGAAGCATAAAGCACCATGTTCAAATAGAGGGTACAGCGGGTTGCGGGAGAGTGGACAGCTGAATATAGATGGGGGAAGGTGATGGAGATGTTGGTGAAGATGGCGGAGGTGTTGGTGAAGATTGCAGTGATGATGATGGCCCCCGGCGGCGTTCCAGCGCCACCGAAAGCAAGGGGGAGAGAGCCCCCCTTCTTGTTCTTCTTCCTTGACCTTCTCCTAGATGGGAGAAGGGTTTCCCCTCTGGTCCTTGGCTCCCATGGCGTGGGAGGGGCGAGAGCCCCTCCGAGATTGGATCTATCTCTCTGTCTCTCTCTGTTTCTGCGTTCCCAGATTCTGCCATTTCATCGTTTCTTTTATATCCGTAGATCCGTAACTCCGATTGGGTTGAATCTTTCGCCCAGATTTTTCTCATAAAATTAGCTTTCTTGCCGCAAAAGCAGAGAGTCAACCGCCTTGCGGGGCACCCACGAGGGTCCAGGGCGCGCCTGCCTCCCTGGGGCGCACCCCCTGCCTCGTGGCCCCCTCGGGCACCGTCTCGCGTTGATTTTACTTCCCAAAATCATAAATATTCCAAAATAATTCTCCGTTTGTTTTTATCCCATTTGGACTCCGTTTGATATTGTGTTTCTGCGAAACATAAAACATGCAACAAACAGGAACTGGCACTGGGCACTGGATCAATATGTTAGTCCCAAAAATAGAATAAAAAGATGCCAAAAGTATATGAAAGTTGAATAATATTGGCATGGAACAATAAAAAATTATAGATACAACGGAGACGTATCAAGGAGGCAGGCCAAAGGGGAGGTGGCGTGCAACCCCCTTCCCCCCCCCCCATGGGTCCGAATTGGACTAGGGGAAGGGGGCGGCGCCCCCCTTGCCATTTCCTACTTCCTCTCTCTTTCCCTCTTTCCTTCTCTCCTACTCCAAAAGGGAAAGGGATTCCTACTAGGACTTGGAAGTTCTAGTAGGACTCCATACTCTAGGCGCACCCCTAGGGGGCCGGCCTCCCTCCCTCCTTTATATATGTGGGCAGGGGGCACCTCAAAGACACACAAGTTTCTCTTAACCGTGTGCAGTGCCCCCTCCACAGTTACACACCTCGATCATACCATCATAGTGCTTAGGTGAAGCCCTGCGCCGGTAGCATCATCATCACCGTCGCCACACCATCGTGCTAACGAAACTCATCCTCGTCCTCAACTGGATCAAGAGTACGAGGGACGTCATCGAGCTGAACGTGCGCTGAACGCGGAGGTGTCGTACATTCGGTACTTGATCGGTTGGATCGCGAAGAAGTTTGACTACATCAACCGCGTTATTGAAATGCTTCCGCTTTCGGTCTACGAGGGTACGTGGACACACTCTCCCCTCTAGTTGCTATGCATCACCTAGACAGATCTTGTTGTGATCGTAGGATTTTTTTTGAAATTACCGCGTTCCCTAACAGTGGCATCCGAGCCAGGTCTATGCGTAGATGTTTTATGCACGAGTAGAACACAAAGAGTTGTGGGTGATAATAGTCATACTGCTTACCACCAACGTCTTACTTTGATTCAATGGTATTCTTGGATGAAGCAGCCCGGACCGACATTACATGAACGCATTCATGAGACTGGTTCTACCGACATGCTTTTACACACAGGTGGCTGGCAGGTGTCTGTTTCTCCAACTTTAGTTGAATCGAGTTTGACTACGGCCGGTCCTTGTTGAAGGTTAAAATAGCACACTTGACGAAAAATCGTTGTGGTTTTGATGCGTAGGTAAGAACGGTTCTTGCTAGAAGCCCGTAGCAGCCACGTAAAACTTGCAACAACAAAGTAGAGGATGTCTAACTTGTTTTTGCAGGGTATGTTTGATGTCTACTACACAACCTTCTTCTTGTAGACGTTGTTGGGCCTCCAAGTGCAGAGGTTTGTAGGACAGTAGAAAATTTCCCTCAAGTGGATGACCTAAGGTTTATCAATCTGTGGGAGGCATAGGATGAAGATGGTCTCTCTCAAACAACCCTGCAACCAAATAACAATGAGTCTCTTGTGTCCCCAACACACCCAATACAATGGTAAATTGTATAGGTGCACTAGTTCGGCAAAGAGATGGCGATACAAGTGCAATATGGATGGTAGATATAGTTTTTTATAATCTGAAAATATAAAAAACAGCAAGGTAGAAAGCGATAAAAGTGAGCGTAAAACGGTATTGCAATGGTAGGAAAGGCCTAGGGTTCATACTTTCACTAGTGCAAGTTCTCTCAACAATAATAACATAATTGGATCATATAACTATCCCTCAACATGCAACAAAGAGTCACTCGAAAGTCACTAATAGTGGAGAACAAATGAAGAGATTATTGTTGGGTACGGAACCACCTCAAAGTTATTCTTTCCGATCAATCCATTGGGCTATTCCTACAAGTATCACAAACAGCCCTAGGGTTCGTAGTAAAATAACACCTTAAGACACAAATCAACCAAAACCCTAATGTCACATAGATACTCCAATGTCACCTCAAGTATCCGTGGGTATGATTATATGATATGCATCACACAATCTCAGATTCATCTATTCAACCAACAAAAAGAACTTCAAAGAGTGCCCAAAGTTTCTACCGGAGGGTCAAGACAAAAATGTGTGCCAACCCCTATGCATAGATTCCCAAGGTCACGGAACCCGCAAGTTGATCACCAAAACATACATCAAGTGAATCAATAGGATACCCCATTGTCACCACGGGTACCCCACGCAAGACATACATCAAGTGTTCTCAAATCCTTAAAGACTCAATCCGATAAGATAACTTCAAAGGGAAAACTCAATCCATTACAAGAGAGTAGAGGGGGAGAAACATCATAAGATCCAACTATAATATCAAAGCTCGCGATACATCAAGATCGTGCCATATCAAGAACACGAGAGAGAGAGAGAGAGATCAAACACATAGCTACTGGTACATACCCTCAGCCCCGAGGGTGAACTACTCCCTCCTGGTCATGGAGAGCGCCAGGATGATGAAGATGGACACCGGTGATGGATTCCCCCTTCGGCAGGGTGCCGGAACGGGCTCCCGAGAGGGTTTTTGGTGGCTACAGAGGCTTGCGGCGGTGGAACTCCCGATCTAGGTTATTTTCTGAGGGTTTCTGTATTAATAGAAGGGTTTGGCGTTGATAACAAGTTAGGAGGACCCATGGGGTGTCCAGGAGGCACAGGGGCGCGCCCTCCACCCTCATGGGCCCCACGAGACTGCTATCCGATAACTTTTTGTTCCAGTATTTTTTATATTTTCCAGAAAAAATCTCCGTTGATTTTCAGCGCATTCCGAGAACTTTTATTTCTGCACAAAAACAACACCACGGTAGTTTTGCTGAAAACAACGTTAGTCCGGGTTAGTTCTAACCAAATCATACTAAAAGCATGTAGAAATATTATAAACATGGCATGAATACATCAAAAAAATATAGATACGTTGGAGACATATCAATATTGTGATGTGATATGGTCAAGACATGATGTGTTGTATGAGATGATCATGTTTTGTTAAAGTTATCGGCAACTGGCAGGAGCCTTATGGTTGTATCTTTATTGCATAAGATGCAAGCGCCATATAATTTCTTTACTTTATCACTATGTGATAGTAATAGCTGCAAAAGCAATAGTTGGCGAGGCGACCATGTGATGACACGTTGATAAAGATCAAGATGGTGGAGATCATGGTGTCATACCGGTGACGATGGAGATCATGATGGTACTTCGGAGATGGAGATCAAAGGCACAAGATGATGATGGCCATATCATGTCACATATTTTGATTGCATGTGATGTTTATCTTTTATATTCTTATTTTGCATAGTTCGGCGGTAGCATTATAAGATGATCCCTTACAAAAATTTCAAGGTATAAGTGTTCTCCCTGAGTATGCACCGTTGCAATAGTTCTTTGTGCCGAGACACCACGTGATGATTGGGTGTGATAAGCTCTACGTTCACATACAACGGGTGCAAGCCAGTTTTGCACATGCAGTATACTCGGATTAAACTTGACGAGCCTAGCATATGCAGATATGGCCTTGGAACACTAGAGAACAAAAGGTCGAGCGTGAATCATATAGTAGATATGATCAACATAGTGATGTTCACCATTGAAAACTACTCCATCTCACGTGATGATCTAACATGGTTTAGTTGATTTGGATCACGTGATCATTTTGATGACTAGAGGGATGTCTATCTAAGTGGGAGTTCTTAAGTAATATGATTAATTGAACTTTAATTTATCATGAACTTAGTCCTGATAGTATTTTGCAAATTATGTTGTAGATCAATAGCTCGCGTTATAGCTTCCCTATGTTTTTATATGTTCCTAGAGAAAACTAAGTTGAAAGATGATAGTAGCAATGATGCGGACTGGGTCCATGATCTGAGGTGTAAACTCATTGCTGCACAGAAGAATTATGTCCTTGATGCACTGCTAGGTGACAGACCTATTGCAGGAGCAGATGCAGACATTATGAACATTTGGCTAGCTCGATATGATGACTGCTGATAGTTTAGTGCACCATGCTTTACGGCTTAGAACTGGGAATTCAAAAACGTTTTTGAAATGTCACGGAGCTTATGAGATGTTACAAGAGCTGAAATTGGTATTTCAGACTCATGCCCGTGTCAAGAGGTATGAGACCTCTGACAAGTACTTTGCCTAAAAGATGAAGGAGAATTGCTCAACTAGTGAGCATGTGCTCAGAATGTCTGGGTACTACAATCACTTGAATCAAGTGGGAGTTAATCTTCCAGATAAGATAGTGATTGACAGAGTTCTCTAGTCAGCATCACCAAGTTACTGGAACTTCGTGATGAACTATAGTATGCAAGGGATGACGAAAACGATTCCCGAGCTCTTCGTGATGCTGAAATCGACGAAGGTAGAAATCAAGAAAGAGCATCAAGTGTTGATGATTATACAAGACCACTAGTTTCAAGAAAAGGGCAAAGGGAAAGAAAGGGAACTTCAAGAAGAATGTCAAGCAAGTTGTCACTCCCGTGAAGAAGCCCAAAGCTGGACGTAAGCCTGAAACTGAGTGCTTCTACTGCAAAGGAAATAGTCACTAGAAGTGGAACTGCCCCAAATATTTGGCGGATAAGAAGGATGGCAAAGTGAACAAAGGTATATTTGATATACATATTATTGATGTGTACCTTACTAGTGTTCGTAGTAATCCCTGGGTATTTGATACTTGTTCGGTTGCTAAGATTAGTAACTCAAAACGGGAGTTGCAGAATAAATAGAGACTAGTTGAGGATGAAGTGATGATGTGTGTTGGAAGTGGTTCCAAGATTGATATGATCATCATCGAGCACTCCCTATACTTTTGGGATTAGTGTTGAACCTAAATAAATGTTATTTGGTGTTTGCGTTGAGCATGAATATCATAAATCATGTTAATCTCAATATGGTTGTTCATTTAAGACAGAGAATAATTGTTATTCTGTTTACATGAACAAAACCTTCTATGGTCATACACCCAATGTTGATGTTTTATTGAATTTCGATCGTGGTAGTACACATATTCATAGTATTGATGCCAAAATATGCAAAGTTGATAATGATAGTGCAACTTATTTGTGGCACTGCTGTTTGGGTCATATTGGTGTAAAGCGCATAAATAAACTCCGTAAAGATGGACTTTTGGAATCACTTGATTATGAATCATTTGATGCTTGCGAATCGTGCCTTATGGTCTAGAGGAATAAAACTCCGTTATCCAGAAAAATGGAACGAGCTAGTGACTTATTGGAAATAATAGATACCGATGTATGCGGTCCAATGAGTGTTGATGCTCATGGCGGGTATCATTATTTTCTGACCTTCACATATGATTTGAGCAAATATGGGTATATCTACTTAATGAAACACAAGTTTGAAACATTTGAAAAGTTCAAAGAATTTCAGAGTGAAGTGGAGAATCATCGTAACAAGAAAATAAAATTTCTACGATCTGATCGTGGAGGAGAATATTTGAGTTACGAGTTTGGCCTTCATTTAAAACAATGTGGAATAGTTTCACAGCTCACGCCACCTGGAACACCACAATGTAATGGCGTGTCCGAAGGTCGTAACCGCATGTTATTGGATGTGGTGCGATCTATGATGTCTCTTACCGATTTACCACTATCATTTTGGGGTTATGCATTAGAGACAGCTGCATTCACGTTAAACATGGCACCATCAAAATCCATTGAGACGATGCCTTATGAACTGTGGTTTGGCAAGAAACCAAAGTTGTCATTTCCTAAAGTTTGGGGCCCGATGCTTATGTGAAAAAGCGTCAACCTGATAAGTTCGAACCCAAATAAGAGAAATGTATCTTCATAGGATACCCAAAAGAAACTGTTAGGTACACCTTCTATCATAGATCTGAAGGCAAGATATTTGTTGCTAAGAATGGATCCTTTCTAGAGAAGGAGTTTTCTCTCGAAAGAAGTGAGTGGGAGGAAAGTAGAACTTGATGAGGTAATTGTACCTTCTCCCGAATTGGAAAGTAGTTCATCACAAAAATCAGTTCCAGTGATTCCTACACCAATTAGTGAGGAAGCTAATGATGATGATCATGGAACTTCAGATCAAGTTACTACAGAACCTCGTAGATCAACCAGAGTACGATCCGCACCAAAGTGGTACGGTAATCCTATTCTGGAAGTCATGTTACTAGACCATGATGAACCTACGAACTATGAGGAAACAATGATGAGCCCAAATTCCACGAAATGGCTTGAGGCCATGAAATCTGAGATGGGATCCATGTATGAGGACGAAGTGTGGACTTTGGAGGACTTGCCCGATGATTGGCAAGCCATTAAGAATAAATGGATCTTTAAGAGGAAGACGGATGCTGATAGTAGTGTTACTATGTACAAAGCTCGACTTGTCGCAAAAGGTTTTCGACAAGTTCAAGGAGTTGACTACTATGAGACTTCCTCACCCGTAGCGATGCTTAACTCTGTCCAAATCTTGTTAGCAATTGCCGCATTTTATGATTATGAAATTTGGCAGATGGATGTCAAAACTGCATTCCTGAATGGATTTCTAAAAGAAGAGTTGTATATGATGCAACCAGAAGGTTTTGTCGATCCAAAGGGTGCTAACAAAGTATGCAAGCTCCAGCGATCCATTTATGGACTAGTGCAAGCCTCTCGGAGTTGGAATAAATGCTTTAATAGTGTTGATACATCTCCAACGTATCTATAATTTTTGATTGTTCCATGCAATTATATTACCCCTTTTGGATGTTTATGGGCTTTATTTTACACATTTATATCATTTTTGGGACTAACCTACTAATCGGAGGCCCAGCCCGTATTGATGTTTTTTTGCCTATTTCAGTATTTCGAAGAAAAGGAATATCAAACGGAGTCCAAACGGAATGAAACCTTTGGGAGCGTGATTTTTGGAACGAACATGATCCAGAGAACTTGGAGTGCAAGTCAAGAAGCAGCCGAGGCCTCCACAAGATAGGAGGGCGCCCTCCCCCCTATAGGGTGCGCCCCCCTATCTCGTGGGCCCCTCGGGCGTCCACCGACGTACTTTTTCCTCCTATATAAGCCTACGTACCCCGAAAACATCCAGAGAGCCAACGAAAAACAATTTACACCGCCGTAACCTTCTGTATCCACGAGATCTCATCTTGGAGCCTTCGCCGGCACTCTCCGGAGGGGGAATTGACCACGGAAGGCTTCTACATCAACATCCTTGCCCCTCCGATGAGTTGTGAGTAGTTTACCACAGACCTACGGGTCCATAGTTATTAGCTAGATGGCTTCTTCTCTCTTTTTGGATCTCAATACAGTGTTCTCCCCCTCTCTTGTGGAGATCTATTTGATGTAAACTCTTTTTGCAGTGTGTTTGTCGAGATCCGATGAATTGTGGGTTTATGATCAAGTTTATCTATGAATAATATTTGAATTTTCTCTGAATTCTTTTATGTATGATTGAGTTATCTTTGCAAGTCTCTTCGAATTATTAGTTTGGTTTGGCCTACTAGATTGATCTTTCTTGCCATGGGAGAAGTGCTTAGCTTTTGGTTCAATCTTGCGGTGTCCTTTCCCAGTGACAGCAGGGGCAGCAAGGCACGTATTGTATTGTTGCCATCGAGGATAACAAGATGGGGTTTATATCATATTGCTTGAGTTTATCCCTCTACATCATGTCATCTTGCTTAATGCGTTACTCTGTTCTTTATGAACTTAATACTCTAGATGCAGGTAGGAGTCGGTCGATGTGTAGAGTAATAGTAGTAGATGCAGGCAGGAGTCGGTCTACTTGTTGCGGACGTGATGCCTATATACATGATCATGCCTAGATAATCTCATAATTATTCGCTTTTCTATCAATTGCTCGACAGTAATTTGTTCACCCACCGTAATACTTATGCTATCTTGAGAGAAGCCACTAGTGAAACCTATGGCCCCCGGGTCTATCTCTTATCATATTTTCTCCCAATCTACTTTTATTTGCATCTTTACATTTTGCATCTATATTATAAAATACCAAAAATAAATTTATCTTATCATACTATCTCTATCAGATCTCACTTTCGCAAGTGGCCGTGAAGGGATTGACAACCCCTTTATTGCGTTGGTTGCGAGTTCTTTGTTTGCTTGTGTAAGTGCGTGGGACTTTTGAGGAGCCTCCTACTGGATTGATACCTTGGTTCTCAAAAACTGAGGGAAATACTTACGCTACTATTGCTGCATCACCATTTCCTCTTCAAGGAAACCAACGCAAGCTCAAGACGTAGCAAGTGTGATCAAAGCATATGGTTTTATACAGGCTTTTGGAGAAGCCTGTATTTACAAGAAAGTGAGTGGGATCTATGTAGCATTTCTAATATTATATGTAGATGACATATTGCTGATTGGAAATGATATAGAATTTCTGGATAGCATAAAGGGATACTTGAATAAGAATTTTTCAATGAAAGACCTCGGTGAAGCTGCTTACATATTGGGCATCAAGATCTATAGAGATAGATCAAGACGCTTGATAAGATTTTGCAATGAGTAAATACTTTGACAAGTTTTTGAAAGAGTTCAAAATGGATCAGTCAAAAACTGAGGGAAATACTTACGCTACTAGTGCTGCATCACCCTTTCCTCTTCAAGGAAAACCAACGCAAGCTCAAGATGTAGCAAGAAGGATTTCTGGCGCCGTTTCCGGGGAGGTCTTCGCTCAAGTCAAGACATACAAAGTACCCATCACAAACCCATCTCCCTCGCATTTACATTATTTGCCATTTGCCTCTCGTTTTCCTCTCCCCCACTTCACCCTTGCCGTTTTATTTGCCCTCTCTTTCCCAATCTCCTCCTCTCTCTTTCGCTTGCCTTTTTCCGCTTGCTTGTGTGCTTGTCTGTCCTTATGGGTTTGCCTAAGGGTTCTGACCACCTTCTCAGAAGGTTGGAAGATATTGAATCAAATATTAGAAGCTTTATGAGTTTGCAATTTGAGCATAATAATTTCTTTAGAAAAGAGCTTAAGGAACAAAAAGGTTTTTTGGGGTTTATGAACAGAGATCTTGATGATATGAATAAAGAATTTTATGGTGTTAACGCTCAAATTACCTGGCTTGAAAATGCTATAGCCAACATTTCTGATAAGCAAGCCACCTTAGTCAATAAGATGGCCGCCAAACCAGAAAACTTAGATGAAAATAAAGATGAAGATCTTAAAGTTATTGATGCGTCTCCTATTAGATCTATGTTTTGCAATATGAATCTTGATAATTATGGGACTGATGATGAGTCAACTTTACCAAGAAGGCATCCCAAGAATTCGGAGTTTTTAGATCTTGATGCTAAATTTGGTAAAGTGGGGTTGGAGAGGTCACAACTTTAAATAGCATTGAACCCACTATCTTGGATTTCAAGGAATTTGATTATGATAATAGTTCTTTAGAAGGTTGTATTTCCTTGTTGCAATCCGTTGTTAATTCTCCTCATGCTTATAGTCAAAATAAAGCTTTTACCAAACATATCGTTGATGCCTTGATGCAATCTTATGATGAAAAACTTAATTTGGAAGTTTCTATACCTAGAAAACTTAATGATGAGTGGGAACCTACTATAAAGATTAGAATTAAAGATCATGAGTGTTTTTCTTTGTGTGATTTGGGTGCTAGTGTTTCCATGATTCCGAAAAATTTATGTGATATTCTAGGTTTCCATGATCTTGATGATTGCTCTTTAAATTTGCACCTTGCGGATTCCACCATTAAAAAGCCAATGGGAAGGATCAATGATGTTCTCACTGTCGCAAATAGAAATTTGGTGCCCGTGGATATTATCGTTCTTGATATAGATTGCAATCTTTCTTGCCCTATTATTCTTGGTAGAAATTTCCTTAGAATGATTGGCGCGATTATTGATATGAAGGAAGGGAATATTAGATTCCAATTTCCATTAAAGAAAGGCATGGAGCACTTTCCAAGAAATAAAGTCAAATTACCTTATGAATCTATCATGCGGGCTACTTATGAATTTAGTGCCAAAGATGGCACTCGTTAGATCTATCTTTGCTTTTATGCCTAGCTAGGGGCGTTAAACGATAGTGCTAGTTGGGAGGCAACCCAATTTTCTTTGTGTTTTTTGTCTTTGTTCCTGTTTAGTAATAAATCTTGCATCTATCCTCTGTTTAGATGTGTTTTTATCTTTTAATTAGTGTTTGTGCCAAATAGAACCTATAGGATAACCTATGATGATAGTTAATTTGATTCTGCTGAAAAACAGAAACTTTGAGCGCATGAATATAGTTTTGTTAAATCACAGAAACGTGATTTTGCGTTGATTCGTTTTGTTGCTGATCTGTTGGGGATATTACCACTAGGCGTAAACCGGCCTACTCGGGCCGGGTTAACTTCATTAGTGGTATAAGCAGAGGAAGGCCCAAGGCCTATAGTCGGTTTAGAATCTGTAGCCGTAAACCGACCTGATGTATAACTTGTATTATAAGTTAGGAATAGAGAGATACCAACCGGGATACGAGTATGAACCGGTTGGGACTCTATGGACTGTCGGGCGTCACCCGTGTTTATAAGGGGACGACCCGGCGGCGGTTCAGAGAGGACAACTACAACTCGAGCCTAGGCGAAGCTTGTTTCCTCCCTAGCCATCGAGATCATATCAATTCCATCACAACTAGACGTAGGCTTTTACCTTCATCGAAGGGGCCGAACTAGTATAAAACCCTCGTGTCTTTGTGTCCGCTTTAACCCCTTCAAGTAAACCCGTGGCGATGGCTCCACGACTAAGTCCTTTCACTAGGACATCTGCCGTGACAAATCCATGACATGATCAATAGACAAATTTTACAGGACTTCCTATTTTGGTAGGATTTTTAGAGTTCCAGAAGTTTGCGTTAGTTACAGATTGCTACAGATTGTTCTGCTTTTAACAGATTCTGTTTTTCGTGAGTTATTTGCTTATTTCGATGCATCTATGGCTAGTAAATTAGTTTATAAACCATATAGAAGTTGGATTAAAGTAGATTTAACACCAAAATAAATAAAGAATGAGTTCATTACAGTACCTTATGTGGTGGTTTTGTTTTGTTTCACTAACGGAGCTTATAAGATTTCCTGTTGAGTTTTGTGTTGTGAAGTTTTCAAGTTTTGGGTAGAGCTTTTATGGACTATGGAATAAGGAGTGGCAAGAGCCTAAGCTTGGGGATGCCCAAGGCACCCCAGGATATTCAAGGATAGCCAAAATCCTAAGCTTGGGATGCACCGGGAAGGCATCCCCTCTTTCGTCTTCGTTCATTGGTAACTTTACTTGGAGCTATATTTTTATTCTCCACATGATATGTGTTTTGCTTGGAGCGTCATGTATTATATTAGTCTTTGATTTTTAGTTTACCACAATCATCCTTGCTGTACACACCTTTTGGGAGAAGCCTATTTAATTAGAATTTGCTAGAATACTCTATGTGCTTCACTTATATCTTTTGAGCTTGATAGTTTTTGCTCTAGTGCTTCACTTATATCTTTTAGAGCACGGCGGTGACTTATTTTTGTAGAAATTACTAGTCTCTCATGCTTCACTTATATTATTTTGAGAGTCTTTTAGAACAGCATGGTATTTGCTATGGTTATAAAATTGGTCCTAGAATGGTAGGCATCCAAGTTGGGTATAATAAAAACCATCATAGGAAGTGAATTGGATGCTATGATCAATTTGATGCTTGATAATTGTTTTGAGATATGGAGGTAGTGTGATTAAAGTCATGCTAGTTGGGTGATTATGAATTTAAAGAATGCTTGTGTTGAATTTAGCAAGTCCCGTAGCATGCACATATGGTTAAAGTTGTGTAACAAATTTGAAACATGAAGTGTACCTCGCTTGTGCATCCTTATGAGTGGCGGTCGGGGATGAGTGATGGTCTTTTCCTACCAATCTATCCCCCTAGGAGCATGCGCGTAGTGCTTGATTTTTGATGAATTCCAAATTTTTGCAATAAGTATATGAGTTCTTTTGACTTATGTTGATTCCATGGATTATACGCACTTTTACCTTTCCACCATTGCTAGCCTCTTCGGTACCGTGCATTGCCCTTTCTCACCTTGAGAGTTGGTGCAAACTTCGCCAGTGCATCCAAACCCCGTGATACGATACTCTCTATCACACATAAACCTCCTTATATCTTCCTTAAAACAGCCACCATACCTGCCTATTATGGCATTTTCATAGCCATTCCGAGATATATTGCCATGCAACTTTCCACCGTTCCATTTATCATCATCATGACATACTTTACTTTTGTCATATTGCCATTGCATGATCATGTAGTTGACATCGTATTTGTGGCAAAGCCACCATGCATTATTTTTCATACATGTCACTCTTGATTCATTGCACCATCCCGGTACACCGCCGGAGGCATTCATATAGAGTCATATCTTGTTCTAGTTTCGAGTTGTAATTCATATGTTGTAATCAATGAAAGTGTGATGATCATCATTATTAGAGCATTACCCAAAGAAAAAAAGAAAAAAAAGAAGGAAGGCCAAAAGAAAAAAAGGCCAAAAAAAGAAAAAGAAAAAAGAAAAAAAAGAAGAAAAAATAAAATAAATAAAAAGGGCAATGTTACTATCTCTTTTTCCACACTTGTGCTTCAAAGTAGCACCTTGTTCTTCATGTAGTGAGTCTCATATATTGTGCTTCAAAGTAGCACCATGTTTTTCATATAGTGAGTCTCATAAGTTGTCTTTTTTATACTAGTGGGAATTTTTCATTATAGAACTTGGCTTGTATATTCATATGATGGGCTTCCTCAAATGCCCTAGGTCTTCGTGAGCAAGCAAGTTGAATGCACCCACTAGTTTTCTTTTTGTTGAGCATCCATTTATAGCTCTAGTGCATCCGTTGCATGGCAATCCCTACTCCTCATGTTGACATCAATTGATGGGCATCTCCATAGCCTGTTGATTATCCTCGTCAATGTGAGACTTTCTCCTTTTTGTCTTCTCCACACAATCCCCATCATCATATTCTATTCCACCCATAGTGCTATATCCATGGCTCACACTCATGTATTGCGTGAAGGTTGAAAAAGTTTGAGATTTTTTAAGTATGAAACAATTGCTTGGCTTGTCATCGGGGGTATAGAAGTTGGGAACATCTTTGTGTGACGAAAATGAAGCATAGCCTAACTATATGATTTTGTAGGGATGAACTTTCTTTTGCCATGTTATTTTGAGAAGACATGATTACTTTGATTAGTATGCTTGAAGTGTCACTATTTCTTTTATCAATATGAACTTTTATTTTGAATCATTTGGATCTCAACATTCATGCCACAATAAAGAAAATTACATTAAGAATTATGCTAGGTAGCATTCCACATCAAAAATTCTCCTTTTATCATTTACCTACTCGAGGACGAGCAGGAATTAAGCTTGGGGATGCTTGATACGTCTCCAACGTATCTATAATTTTTGATTGTTCCATGCTATTATATTACCCCTTTTGGATGTTTATGGGCTTTATTTTACACATTTATATCATTTTTGGGACTAACCTACTAACCAGAGGCCCAACCCGTATTGTTTTTTTTTTGCCTATTTCAGTATTTCGAAGAAAAGGAATATCAAACGGAGTCCAAACGGAATGAAACCTTCGGGAGCGTGATTTTTGGAACGAATGTGATCCAGAGGACTTGGAGTGCAAGTTAAGAAGCAGCCGAGGCCTCCACGAGATAGGAGGGCGCCCCCCCTATAGGGCGCGCCCCCTGTCTCGTGGGCCCCTCGGGCGTCCACCGACGTACTTTTTCCTCCTATATAAGCCTACGTACCCCGAAAACATCCAGGGAGCCAACGAAACACAATTTCCACCACCATAACCTTCTGTATCCGCGAGATCTCATCTTGGAGCCTTCGCCGGCAGTCTGCCGGAGGGGGAATCGACCACGGAAGGCTTCTACATCAACATCATTGCCCCTCCGATGAGTTGTGAGTAGTTTACCACAGACCTACGGGTCCATAGTTATTAGCTAGATGGCTTCTTATCTCTTTTTGGATCTCAATACAATGTTCTTCCCCTATCTTGTGGAGATCTATTCGATTTAAACTCTTTTTGCGGTGTGTTTGTCGAGATCTGATGAATTATAGGTTTATGATCAAGTTTATCTATGAATAATATTTGAATCTTCTCTGAATTTCTTTTATGTATGATTGAGTTATCTTTGCAAGTCTCTTCGAATTATTAGTTTGGTTTGGCCTACTAGATTGATCTTTCTTGCCATGGGAGAAGTGCTTAGCTTTTGGTTCAATCTTGCGGTGTCCTTTCCCAGTGACAGCAGGGGCAGCAAGGCACGTATTGTATTGTTGCCATCGAGGATAACAAGATGGGGTTTATATCATATTGCTTGAGTTTATCCCTCTACATCATGTCATCTTGCTTAATGCGTTACTCTGTTCTTTATGAACTTAATACTCTAGATGCAGGTAGGAGTCGGTCGATGTGTAGAGTAATAGTAGTAGATGCAGGCAGGAGTCGGTCTACTTGTTGCGGACGTGATGCCTATATACATGATCATGCCTAGATAATCTCATAATTATTCACTTTTCTATCAATTGCTCGACAGTAATTTGTTCACCCACCGTAATACTTATGCTATCTTGAGAGAAGCCACTAGTGAAACCTATGGCCCCCGGGTCTATCTGTTATCATATTTTCTCCCAATCTACTTTTATTTGCATCTTTACATTTTGCATCTATATTATAAAATACCAAAAATAAATTTATCTTATCATACTATCTCTATCAGATCTCACTTTCGCAAGTGGCCGTGAAGGGATTGACAACCCCTTTATTGTGTTGGTTGCGAGTTCTTTGTTTGTTTGTGTAAGTGCGTGGGACTTTTGAGGAGCCTCCTACTGGATTGATACCTTGGTTCTCAAAAACTGAGGGAAATACTTACGCTACTATTGCTGCATCACCCTTTCCTCCTCAAGGAAACCAACGCAAGCTCAAGACGTAGCAAGTGTGATCAAAGCATATGGTTTTATACAGGCTTTTGGAGAAGCCTGTATTTACAAGAAAGTGAGTGGGATCTATGTAGCATTTCTAATATTATATGTAGATGACATATTGCTGATTGGAAATGATATAGAATTTCTGGATAGCATAAAGGGATACTTGAATAAGAATTTTTCAATGAAAGACCTCGGTGAAGCTGCTTACATATTGGGCATCAAGATCTATAGAGATAGATCAAGACGCTTGATAAGATTTTGCAATGAGTAAATACTTTGACAAGTTTTTGAAAGAGTTCAAAATGGATCAGTCAAAGAAGGAGTTCTTGTCTGTAATACAAGGTGTAAAGTTGAGTAAGACTCAAAGCCCGACCACGACAGAAGATAGAAAGAGAATGAAAGTCCTTCCCTATGCCACCGTTATATGTTCTATAAAGTATGTTGTGTTGTGTACCAGACCTATTGTGTACCTTGCCATGAGTTTGGCAAGGGGGTACAATAGTGATCTAAGAGTATATCACTGGACAACGATCAAAATTATCCTTAGTGAGGACTAAGGAAATGTTTCTCGGTGATGGGTGTGATAAAGAGTTTGTTGTAAAGAGTTACGTCGATGCAAGCTTTTACACCAATTCAGATGACTCTAAGTCTCAATCTGGATACATATTGAAAGTGGGAGCAATTAGCTAGAGTAGCTCTATGCAGAGCATTGTAGACATAGAATATATGCAAAATACATATGGCTCTGAAAGTGACAGACCCGTTCACTAAACTTCTCTCATAAGCAAAACATGATCACACCTTAGTACTCTTTGGGTGTTAATCACATAGCAATGTGAACTATATTATTGACTCTAGTAAACCCTTTGGTTGTTGGTCAAATGGGAATGTGAACTATGGGTGTTAATCACATACAGATGTGAACTATTGATGTTAAATCACATGGCGATGTGAACTAGATTATTGACTCTAGTGCAAGTGAGAGACTGAAGGAAATATGCCCTAGAGACAATAATAAAGTTGTTATTTATATTTGCTTATATCATGATAAATGTTTATTATTCATGCTAGAATTGTATTAACCGGAAACTTAGTACATGTGTGAATACATAGACAAAACATAGTGTCCCTAGTATGCTCTACTTGACTAGCTCATTAATCAAAGATGGTTATGTTTCCTAACCATAGACATGTGTTGTCATTTGATGAACAAGATCACATCATTAGGAGAATGATGTGATGGACAAGACCCATCCGTTAGCTTAGCATTATGATCGTTACAGTTTCATTGCTACTGCTTTCTTCATGACTTATACACGTTCCTCAGACTATGAGATTATGCAACTCCCGAATACCGGAGGAACACCTTGTGTGCTATCAAACATCACAACGTAACTGAGTGATTATAAAGATGCTCTACAGGTGTCTCCGAAGGAGTTTGTTGGGTTAGCATAGATCAAGGTTAGGATGTGTCACTCCGTGTATCAGAGAGGTATCTTTGGGCCCTCTCGGTAATGCTCATCACTATAAGCCTTGCAAGCAATGTGACTAATGAGTTAGTTGTAGGACGAAGCACTACAGAACAGGTAAAGAGACTTGCCGGTAACAAGATTGAACTAGGTATGATGATACCGACGATCGAATCTCGGGCAAGTAACATACCAATGACAAAGGGAACAACATATGTTGTTATGCGCCTTGACCGATAAAGATCTTCGTAGAATATGTAGGATCCAGTATGACCATCCAAGTCCAACTATTGGTTATTGACCGGAGATGTGTCTCGGTCATGTCTACATAGTTATCGAACCCATAGGGTCCGCACGCTTAACGTTCGATGACGATTTGTATTATGAGTTATGTGTTTTGATGACCTAAGTTTGTTCGGAGTCCCAGATGACATCACGGACGTGACGAGGAGTCTCGAAATGGTCGAGACGTAAAGATTCATATATTGGAAGGCTATATTCGGACATCGGAAAGGTTCTGAGTGATTCGGGTATTTTTTGGAGTACCGGGGAGTTACGAGAATTCACCAGGAGAAGTAATGAGCCTTATTGGGCCATACGGGAAAGGAGGTGGCAGGCCAAAGGGGAGGTGGCGCGCAACCCCCCCCCCTCCCCCCCATGGGTCCGAATTGGACTAGAGGAAGGGGTTGGCGCCCCCCTTGCCCTTTCCTACTCCCTCTCTCTTTCCCTCTTTGCTTCTCTCCTACTCCAAAAGGGAAAGGGATTCCTACTAGGACTTGGAAGTCCTAGTAGGACTCCATACTCTAGGCGCACCCCTAGGGGGTCGGCCTCCCTCCCTCCCTCCCTCCTTTATATATGTGGGCAGGGGGCACCCCAAAGACACACAAGTTTCTCTTAACCATGTGCGGTGCCCCCTCCACAGTTACACAGCTCGATCATACCATCGTAGTGCTTAGGCGAAGCCCTACGCCGGTAGCATCATCATCACCATCACCACACCATTGTGCTGACGGAACTCACCCTTGTCCTCAACCGGATCAAGAGTACGAGGGACATCATCGAGCTGAACGTGTGCTGAACGCAGAGGTGTCGTACGTTCGGTACTTGATTGGTTGGATCGCGAAGAAGTTCGACTACATCAACCGCGTTATTGAAATGATACCACCTTCGGTCTACGAGGGTATTTGGACACACTCTCCCCACTCGTTTCTATGCATCACCTTGATAGATCTTGCGTGATTGTAGGAATTTTTTTGAAATTACCGCGTTCCCTAACACTTGGAGTGCTTCTAGTACCTTCATCATAACTATTGTTGGAGGGACTAGTGCCCTCACTGAGATTCACTTGCTCTTCAGATTTGTTCTGGCTGTCAGTGCCCCCTGACATCTCTGAAACTGGCCCTATGAATAGATGGATATAGATAGAGTGGATGAGCATCACAAAGCGTAGCTATTTTGCAAAAATATTGAGACAAAAACTTAACTTTACTTTTATGCAGAAAGCATTTCGGAGCTGTCGATTTGAAAAACTCGATGACACCGAAGCATAAACAGTGTCTAAACATAAAATTTCGGTCAGACCAAAATGCAGTTCGGTGACTCCAAGATGCTAGGGTTTCACAGAGTATGTGATTCCGGTCACACCGATTAGTACACTTTGGTCAGACAGAGTTGTACTTGTGCAATGGCCTGAGCCAAATCAGTGAGACTGAGATCCTCAGATCGGTCGGCCCGAGATGAGTTCGGCGGAAACCTAACCCTAAGTTTTTGCATCAAATCTATTCTAATGGAATTTTTTGTTGGATAGATTGATCTCATTCATGGATAGGACAATGGCAATGATCTTTGTGCAAGAAACGGAGTAAGAGAACGCACAAAGAGGTCGAGTTCGTACCCTAACTTGGCAATGAACTTGCTACAACGACAATGGCAGTGAGATTCCCATTGACGGCGAGGGAGATCAGCGACTAGAGCCACTAGCGACGACGACAACGATCCAGAGACCAAGGGGGCGGCAGAGCTGGGAGGTTGCGGTCGAGAGTTTTGGAGAAATTTCCAAATTTGAACCCACGGTATATATATACCTAGTCACTGTTAGTGTGACCGAGTGGAATGACTCGGTGGCACCGAGATGCAAAACTGCTAACAGTTACTGCAACTTGGTGTGAGCAAATTGTTCTAGTCGAGTGCACCAAGATGAAAACCTAGACCAACTTAATGAATTCAGTGAGACCGAGTGGGATGAGTTGGTCTAACCGGGATGCATTAAGAGGTTTTGGAAGTTTAAGCCCTTGATGGATCGTAGCTCCGACTGCTCCTCACCCGGAGGGCCCAAATTCGACTTGTTCAAACTTTGTGATGTAGCATGAATAGAGTTTGAGACGAGAAAAGCATAGATAGCTAGAGGGAGTACTTAGGCATTCTTGTCCATCCATTTGGCAAAAAGAAAAGCCAAACAAGCAATGCAACAAATGGATGTCCTTGAATGGATAAAACTATGCAACCAACATGCTCACACAATAAGATAGCAAATAAAATATGTGGCAAAGCATGCACAAACACTCTAGCATCTATCAAGCAATTGGCGATGACTAGGTCATCTATATATGAGTATATTGACTTAGGAGTCAAATGAGAACATTTGATCATAGGTCATACTCATCATTTAAGCACAAGTGGGGTTACCACTTTTACATAAAGCACTGTTGTGTCCACACCATTAGAGTTGCTTTAGCTCAATTCTCAGAGCAAAGCTCCCCCTAGATGTGATATCCCCCCCCCCCCTTAGAGGGATGAACTAACCTTGGGTTTTGTCGATGATGACTTCATGTAGTTGTTGATGATGTGTATGCTCAATGTTGATGTGGATCATTTGGAGCAATCCATTGGAGTGAGTTGCACTTTCAATTCCTACATGGGTTAGTCTCACAAGGAACACACAAGGATATCCATAGACATAGAGTGAAATTCACATATGATGATGTCCATGAAAACATTAGGTTACCTTTTCCCTTATCTTACCAACAAGAGGGTTTGTGACTCCTTGAAATAGTGCAAGATATGGAAGTTGATTGCACTTGTCCTTGCCAAATGAATATGAGTGAAGTATGTTGGCGGAGTCACTCTCAAGAACTCTATAGGTCTTCTTCTTTGGGATCCACATCAACTTGATGGGAATCCTTGGAGTTGTAGTCGTACTTGATGAAGTAGAACTTGGTGTAGTCTTGGGAACCCACTTGACCAAGGCCTTAGGAGCTTCTTCAAGTGAATCAATCTCTTCTTGAAGCTTGTCCTTGCCTTTTAGCTTGTGGTCTTGTGGCTTGTGTTCCCTTGAAACTAGTGGGGTCATACTTCTCTTGTTGAGGAACAAACTTCATCTTGGGGTATTGATCTTCTTCCCACTCAACTCCATTGGCATTGAACTTGCGTTCAAAACCAACACCTTGATTCTTTCGGTGCCTTCCTTTCTTGCGTACAATTTCCTCAAATTGTTTACTTTTGGCAAGGCTCTTGTAAACACCTTTCTCTATAATTCGCTTCAATAAGCTATTTTCTTGCTCAAGTGTAACTTGGCTAAGAGAATTATTAGTGGAATCAAGAGAAGTACTAGAACAACAATATTGGATTTAGCATGATTATTGTTACTACTAGAAGAAGAATGTTTCTTGCTCTTGTTGCTAGATTTTACTTGTGCCATGTAAGTAGACAAGAGTATATGCTTGGCAATGTAAGAAGACCTTTTCTTACAAAGATCATCATTGATTGCCTTTAAGAACCCATGCTCTTTCTCTAAATTGAGCTTCTCAAAGCGTAGATTCTCATGAGTCTTTAAAAGCTCTTTATTATCCTCTAAGGTAGTTTCATGAGCTAACTTAAGAGGGTTTAGTTCTTTAGTTAGACACTCAATTTCCTTCTTATCATTGTCATTCGTTACATCAGGATTAGCATGATTAATAGCAATTTCATCATAGTTTTCATCACTAGTGTTGTCAACAAGTAAATCATCATCACCTAGCAAATCATCTTCATCACTACTGAAATCGAAGTACTCAGGGTGTGATACCTTAGGGACTTTAGCCATGAAGCATCTTTCAATTCCTTCATTTGGTGAGTCAAATATGTCATAGGAGTTGGATGACACAAGTGCAATACCAGCAACACCTTCATCTTGAGTATATTCAGAGTCGGAGTGATAGCTTCTCTCGGAGTAGTCGTCGGAGTCGGAACCAGATACCCATTCACCAACACGAGCTTGATGTATTCGTCTTGTGTAGCTCTTCGATGACTTGTCCTTCCTTTCTGAATCCTTGCTTCTATGAGAGGGTCTTCATTCATAACGATCATCTCTACTCCTTCTCTCTCTTTGTGGTGATTCATTTCTTTTACTTCTCCTTTTAGGTGAATCTTCTCTTCTCTTGTAGGGAGTCGTACACTCATTGGAGTAGTGTCCTAGTCTTCCACAGTTGTAGCAGTTGTGATCACGACTAGAAGATCTTTTGTCATTGTAGGACCTTTACTTGGAACTTCTATCTTTGCTTCTACTCTTGTAGGACTTGTTGAAGTTCTTCACCATTAAGCTCAATTCTTCATTGAAGACTTGTTTCTCACTTGATGTTGTAAGAGCATCATATGAAGCTTTGTAAGAACCACTTGACTTGTTGGGGAGCTCTTCCTTATCCTTGAGTGACATCTCATGAGCAACAATTCTACCAATGACTTCTGTTGGCTTGAGATCTTTGTAATTGGGCATCATTTGGATCAAGGTGCACACGGTATCATATTTTCCATCCAAGGCTCTTAGGATCTTCTTGATGATGAATCTATTGGTCATTTCTTCCCTTCCTAAGCCGACAATCTCATTTGTGATGAGAGCAAGCCTAGAGTACATTTCAGCGACTCCTTCATCATCCTTCATTTTGAACTTATCAAGTTGACTTTGAAGCACATCCAACTTGGATTCCTTGACGGACTCAGTACCTTTGTGCATATCAACCGAAGTATCCCAAATTTCCTTTGCATTCTCAAGGCAACTGAGTTTTTTGAATTCTTTGGGGCACAATCCGTTGAATAGAATGTCACAAGCTTGAGCATTGTATTGCAACATCTTCAATTCTTCCACGGACGCTTCATGATCCGGTTCTCTTCCATCCTCGAAGTATTCACCTTGCAAACTAATAGGCACAATAGCCCAAACGGCGGGGTTATGACCAAGAATATGCATTTTCATCTAATGCTTCCAACTAGCAAAATCAGTACCATCAAAGTAAGGACCTCTATGGTGGTAATTTCCCTCGCTAGACGCCATACTCTCCTAGGTTGTGAAACAAAGGCTATGATCACCAAAGCTATGGAAATCAAGGAAAATGGAGAGCAAAGCTCTGATACCACTTGTAGGATTGAAAGTAGGTCTAGAGGGGGGGTGATTAGGCTACTTGACCAAATAAAAATCTAGCCTTTTCCCAGTTTTAAGTCTTGGCAGATTTTAGCAACTTAGCACAAGTCAAGCAATCAACCTACACATGCAATTCTAAGAGTGTAGTAGTGGAAAGTAAAACGTTGCCTATGAAGGTAAAGGGACGGGTTTGGAGAAGGCAAAGGCAATGTAGACACGGACATTTTTGGCGTGGTTCCGATAGGTGGTGCTATCGTACATCCACGTTGATGGAGACTTCAACCCACGAAGGGTAACGGTTGCGCGAGTCCACGGAGGGCTCCACCCACGAAGGGTCCACGAAGAAGCCACCTTGTATATCCCACCATGGCCATCGCCCATGAAGGACTTGCCTCACTTGTGTAGATCTTCACAAAGTAGGCGACACATTGCCCTTACAAACTCCTTGGTTCAACTCCACAATCTTGTCGGAGGCTCCAAGTGACACCTAACCAATCTAGGAGACACCACTCTCCATAAGGTAATAGATGGTGTGTTGATGATGAACTCCTTTCTCTTGTTCTTCAAATGATAGTCTCCCCAACACTCAACTCTCTCTCACAGATTTGGCTATGGTGGAAAGATGATTTGAGTGGAAAGCAACTTGGGGAAGGCTAGAGATCAAGATTCTTGTGGTTGGATTGGAATGTCTTGGTCTCAACACATGAGTAGGTGGTTCTCTATTAGAAATGAGTAGTGGAAGTGTAGGCATGTTCTGATGGCTCTATCGTAAATGGAGATGGGGGTGGAGGGGTATATATAGCCTCCACACAAAATCCAATGTTACACACATTTGACTCAACTCGGTCAGACCGAATAGAAGAACTTGGTGAGACCGATTCAGTTCAAAATTTGAATGTTAGGAATCTTGGTGGGACCGACATGATCAATTCGGTGGGACCGGTAAAACCTCATCTCGGTGAGACCGATTGCATGAACTCGGTGAGAACGATTCTAGCAATGAGTAAACAAAGAGTTGATCAGGCAAACTCGACGGGACCGATCGCTCATTTTGGTGAGACTGAAATGTTATGGAAGGAAACAGAGAGTTTGTCATGCAAACTCAGTAGGATCATCGCTCATTTCAGTGAGACCGAAGTGTTACAAAGGGAAACAGAGAGTTTGCAATGCCATCTTGGTGAGACCGACATCCATATCGGTGAGACCTAATTGTCTAGGGTTTCTGGTAGTGGCTATGTCAACTGAACTCGGTTGCGCCGGATAGATCAAATCGGTGGGGCTGAGTTTGACTTCGAGGTTTGGACATATGTGGAAATGAGAAAGTGGTTGTGAGTTTTGGAGCAATATCACTAAGCACTTTGAGCAAGTAGACCATTAAGCAACACCTCATCCCCTTTTAATAGTATTGGCTTTCCTATGGCCTCAATGTCTTGAGCTTTTGCCAATCTTTGTCCTTAGCATTTTTAGGGGTCCACATCTCTAGTCCATGCCATGCCAATCATTGAACTTTCTGAAATATTTAACTTGAATGGATATTAGTTCAGTGAGCTATATATTGTTATGAATTACCAAAGCCACCCGGGGATTAGTTGCACTTTCAGATGTAGAATAGTAGCAAATAGTATTTCCCTCAGTCAAGAACCAAGGTTTATTGAACCAGTAGGGGACATCACACAAACAAATGTAAACAGTACCTGCACACACACAAAACAAATACTTGCACCCAACGCGGACAAAGGGGTTGTCAATTCCTTTATACTCGTTAATTGGAAGGATTAACTATCATAGTGGTAGATAGATAAATAAAAAGGAAAATAAAAGTAAATAAATTGCAGCAAGTATTTTAAGGGTTTTAGTAAATATAAAGTGAATGGACCTGGGGCCATAGCGTTCACTAGAGGCATCTCACTCATGAGCATAGTACGGTGGGTAGAATAATTGATGTTGAGCAATTGATAGAATAGCGCATAGTTATGATGATTCTTCGTGGCGTGATCAATACATAGGCATTACATCAGAGACAAGTAGATCGTTAATCTTATTCAATCTACTACTATTACTCCACCCCTCGACCGCTATTCATCATGCGTCTTGAAGTATTAAGTTCATAACAAATAGAGTAATGCTTGAAGCATTATGACGTAATATAGACAAAGCAAGAGCAAATAATATGTTGGAGCCCCATAATTTTACCCTTACCAGGAACAACAGGAATATGTGCCTTGCAACTCCTCCTATCACAGATTAAGGACATCGCAAGATTGAACCTACTACCAAGCACCTCCCCCACTGAAGATAAACTAATCTAATTGGCCAAAATAGATAGATAGATCAGAGAGAAATACAAGGCTATAAAATCACACATACTCAATCTCAGAAAAGACTCAATTACTTTGAATGAATAATATGATCATAAACCCACAATTTATCGTATCCCAGCAAACACACAACAAAGATTACATTGAATAGATATCCGAAGAGATCATTGCGTTGATGATCGAAAAGGGAGAGAGAGATATTTAGCTACTGCTATGGACCCGTAGGTCCTGTGGGGAATACTCACACATCATCATGGAGGCAACAAGGTTGACGAAGATGGCCTCCATGATTGATTCCCCCACCAGCAGAGTATCGGCGGAGGCTTCCGGATGTGATCATGGAAGAACAAAGACTTGCGGCGGCGATAAAATTGTTTCGGGTCGCACTATGGGGTCTCTGGAATTTAGAGAATTTATAGCGCAGGAATTAGGGCAAACATAGGTCTATAGGGCCCACAAGCTTAGGTGGCATGCCCCTTATCTTGTGGCCCACCTACAGGTCGTCAAGCCCTTCCCTAAAGCTTCTAGGGTCTCTTCCGTCCATACAAAATCACCGTAAAGTTTCATCGTGTTTGGACTTTGTTTGGTATGGTTTTTCGGGAAACGAAGGTAGGAAAAAACAGGAACTCGCATTGGGCACTAAGTTAATAGGTTAGTTCCAAAAATGATATAAAATGGCATATAAAGCATACAAGATTGATATTATAATAGCATGGAACAATAAAAAATATAGATACATTGGATACATATCAGCATCCCCAAGCTTAATTCGTGTTCTCCCTCGAATAGGTAAATGATAAAAACAGGATTTTTGATGTGAAATGCTACCTAACATGTCTTAATCATGTAATTCCTTTGAGTATGAATGTTGAGAAGGGATGACTTAATAGATATCAAAATGATAATATAAAAGAATGCTAGAAAATAATCATTACGCTTCAAAATAAATAATGGTAAAGAATGTTATTCCTACTCATTTATTCATGTAAGCATGGCATAGCTTGGTCTTCCTAGCATAAAGTATAAATCATGAACACCCCGGTGCTAAACCAAGCAAGTGTAACATACTTTTTCTCGCTTCAACATTTTCAACTCCACTCAATACCCGGGCGTGAGCCATGGACTTAGCACTTTTGATGGCAAAGAGAATGATGGTAGGGGTTTATAAGAGAAGACAAATGGTTGAGAAAGTCTCGCATCAGCTCAGCGGATCGTTAGGCAATGGAGAGGCCTTTCAGTTGATATCAATGCGAGGAGTAGGTATTGCCATGCAACAGATGCACTAGAGCTATAAGTGTATGAAAGCTCACTACTGAAACTAAGTGGGAGTGCATCCAACTTTATTGCTCATAAAAACCTCGAGCATTTGAGTAAGCTCATCATCGGAATATGCAAGTCAAATTCTATAATGTAAAAATTCGCACTACTATGCAGAAGTGGCAAATCATGGAGACTCTCTATATGAAGAACATGGTGCTACTTTGATGCACAAGTGTGGTAAAGGACATTAACGTTGTCCGTTCTCTCTTTTTCTTTTTTCCATTCTCTCTCTCTCATATTTTAGAACAATAACATGAACCTCATCCCCACTTTTTTGAGGACTCATCAATCTCCATCATTATTTTCCTCACTGGGACAATGCTCTAATAATGATAATCATTACACTTGTATTTACTTACAAATCGATAAACTGAATGATATGACTACATATGAATGCCTCTGGTAGTATACCAGGATGTGCAATGATCTAGCATAACATGTATAATAATGATGAATGTTGGCTGCATTACAAATATCATGCCATCTCTATATGATCATGCAAAGCAAAATGACAATGAATGCTCAAGTCATGTGAATAGTAACGATGGAAGTTGCATGGCAATATATCTCGCAACCACTATGGAAATGCCATGATAGGTAGGTACGGTGGCTGTTTCGAGGAAGGATATAATAAGGCTTATGTGTGATAGAGCATGTCATATCACCAGGTTTGGATACAACGACGAAGTTTGCAGTAAGTCTTTAGGAGAGAACGGACAATGGACGATACCAAAGAGGCTAGCAAAATATGGATAGGTAGAAGTGCTTATAGTCCACAAACTCACATTAATCATAAAGAACTCAAATATTTATTGTGAAAGTTTATTAGCCTCAAAGCAAAGCACTACTAGCATGCCACTAGGGAGGAGGTTGGGAGGAGTTAACCATCGCGCGCCCCCGATCCGGACAACACAAAGGATATCAATCAAGGATAAATTACGCTCTAACTTCCTAGCCAAACCACAACCGACACTTTAATGAGGTCAAACCTTAAAACCGATATTTTTACTAACTAATGTTTATTAACTAGTAATCTTCCATAGTATAACTTCAATATCATTGATAAATCGCATCATATTTAATGATCTACATGGAAGTTTTTATAATCCACTCTTGTATACCTATCATTTTTATACTAAACATATAGCTCATACAAATTACCACTTCCTACTTAACTCTCAAAAATATACAAGTCAAGCTTGAGTGCAAATTATTTCTATAAAATATAAATATCCCCGTGCTCTAAAGATATAAGTGAAGCATATGAGCAAGTTGCCTTATCTCAAAAGATATAAGTGAAGCATAATGATCATTCTAATAAATTGTGATGAATGTGTATCTCTCATAATTGGTGTGACCAGCAAACAATGACTATGGAAACAAGCAAACAAAAAAACACTATAGTACGCAACGCTCCAAGAAAAAAACATATCATGTCATGAATAAAATTATAGCTCCGAGTAATATTACCAATAGACTGGATACGAAAGAGGGGATGCCTTCCGAGGCTTCCCCAAGCTTAGATGGTTGGATCTTCCTTGGATATTACCTTGGGGTGCCTTGGGGATCCCCAAGCTTAGGGTCTTGCCGCTCCTTATTCCTTCATTCATCGTCATCTCACCAAAAACTTGAATACTTTAATCACACAAAACTCAACAAAACCTCGTGAGATCCATTAGTAGAATAAATCAAATCATCCACTTTGGGTACTATTATAAATAGATTCATAAGTGTTCTTTCATAAAAACTATCATATTGTAACTTCTCCATGGCTTATACCCCCTGATACAATCCATATCATCATCAAAACAAGCACGTTATGCAATAAAAATAGAATATGTCTAAAACAAAACAATGCATAATGACAGAATTTTTATCCATACTTATGCAACTCCAAAAAATTTAAAAAATTCGGATAATGTACAAATTTTGTATCCCAATACTGTGTAAAACATCCAATAGTTGATCACGTTCTAGTACAGAACTAAAATTCAAACACCGAACGCAGAAGTTTCTGTTTCTGCACAAGATCAGTTGAACAATCATCCAAATCATCCTAAAGGCTTTACTTGGAACATGAATCAAAATAAAAGGTAAAAACACAACCATTACAGTAGCAATAGTCATGTCTACTCAACAAAATAAAATGAAAGCAAAAAGATAATTATTGGGTTGCCTCCCAACAAACGCTATTGTTTAATGCCCCGAGCTAGGCATAATGCATAGTTTCAAGTATTATCATCCTTCAAAGTAATGCCATAGGTGGCTCTCATAATAGAAACATATGGAGGTTTAATTATCTCTCTTGGGAAGTGTTCCATCCATTTCTTTAATGGAAATTTTGTCACGCCCAATATGTGACCCTATCCAAAAGGAACTCGAAGGTCCCACCAAGGATAGACCCGCATATTGAAATGCTTTTGCAAGGTGAATATCATTACATCAACATTACATAATAGATGGGGATACATACAAAAGGCATACAATGCCACACATATACACCATCATCATACATAAGATCAACATCCGACTACGGATGAAACACAAACAGAAACTCAAACGACATCCACCCTGCTAGCCCAGGCTGCCGACCTGGAACCTATCCCCTGATCAAAGAAGAAGCAGAAGAAGAACTCCAAGACAAGCAAACATCGCTCTCGCGTCATGATCATCACAAAACCTGTACCTGCAACTGTTGTTGTAGTAATCTGTGAGCCACGAGGACTCGGCAATCCCATTACCATGGGTATCAAGACTAGCAAAGCTTAATGGGAATGGAAAGGATAAGTGGTGAGGTTGCAGCAGCGACTAAGCATATATGGTGGCTAACATACGCAAATAAGAGCAAGAAGAGAGCAAGCGGAACGGTCGTGAAGCTAGCAATGATCAAGAAGTGATCCTGAACTCCTACTTACGTCAAACATAACCCAAAACCATGTTCACTTCCCAGACTCCGCCGAAAAGAGACCATCACGGCTACACACATGGTTGATGTGTTTTAATTCGGATCTGGTGTCAAGTTATCTACTACCGGACATTAACAAATTCCCATCTGCCTATAACCGCAGGCACGGCTTTCGAAAGTTTATACCCTGCAGGGGTGTCCCAACTTAGCCCATGATAAGCTCTCGCGATCAACGAAGGATATACCTTCTCCCAGTAAGATCCGATCAGACTCGGAATCCCGGTTTACAAGACATTTCGACAATGGTAAAACAAGACCAGCAAGACCGCCCGATGCATCGACAATCCCGATAGGAGCTGCACATATCTCGTTCTCAGGGCAACACCGGATGAGCAATCCGTACAACTAAAACCAGACCTCAAGTTTCCCTGAGGGGGCACTGCAAAGGGCTCTAGTTCGGACCAACACTTAGACAAGCACTGGCCTGGGGGGGCTAAAATAAAGATGACCCTCCGGTTGGCCAACCCAAGGGAAAGGTATAGGTGGTGGTGAGGCAAATGGTAAAACCAAGGTTGGGCCTTGCTGGAAGAGTTTTATTCAAAGCGAACTGTCAAGGGGGTCCCATAAATCACCCAATCGTGTAAGGAACGCAAAATCCGGGAACATAACACCGGTATGATGGAAACTAGGGCGGCAAGAGTGGAACAAAACACCAGGCAAAAGGCCGAGTCTTCCACCCTTTACCAAGTATATAGATGCATTAATAATATAAGAGATATTGTGATATCCCAACCAAAATCCTGTCCACCAAGGAGCAATCTTCAACTTCACCTGCAACTAACAACACTATAAGAGGGGCTGAGCAAAGCGGTAAAATAGCCAAGCAATGGTTTGCTAGGAAGGGTGTCAAAGGTTAGAGGTTCATGGCAATTTGGGAGGCTTGATGAGCAAAAGATAGGTAACGCAGCAAAGCGATAGAACGAAGCAACTAGCATAGCAATGATAGTAATGAGATCCAAGGTCACGGTCATCTTGCCTGAAATCCCGCTAGGAAGAAGAACGAGTCCATGAAGAAGACGAACGGGAGTAGTCGAACGAATCCTCACAATCACAACATTACCGGAACTAAGAAGCAACACCGGAAAAAACAAACAACATTGTAAATGCACGAGCATAAACATGGCATGATGCACAAGTAAGCATGATGCATGTCCGGTTTAATGAGGCATGGCATGGCAAAGTGCAACAAACAATACTACAAGTTAAGTGGAGGTCAATATGCAACGAGTTACATATTGACAAAACACCACATGGACATATTTAGTTTAATCTCGTTTAAGCTACCAAACAATATTAAATGTTGTTAAACATGGAAAGAGGTGAGGCATAATAAAACTACCTATCTAAGCAAGTTTAAATGAGGCCGGAACAACAAAACAACAATTCCGAAAAATCCCCATGTGCATAAAATAAATTTGGTACTGTTCTGCCCTAAACCATATTTTAAGGTTGTTAAACAGGAAAATAAAGTGCACCATGTTAAACTAGGCATTTTTCCACCCCATTTACATATAAAGAACATTTAAAACCGAGCTACGGTTATTTAGTTATGAAATAAATCATTTAACATGGCATTTGAGCAAATTTAAACAAATAGTATTTTAAACATTTTAAACAGGGGTGAAAGTTGCAAATTGTGAAACTAGACAAAATTCTAAGCATTTTACATATATAAATCATTTTAATCCAATGCACGGTTATGAAGTTATTAATGCATGAACTAGGAGGGTTTTTCTGTAAAACAGTTAAATTACTGGATAAAGCGAAATTCGCAGAACTGGAAAAAAACGTGACATGGGCCGAATCTGGTAGGGCCAATAGTGAGGAGGGCTGTGGGCGCTCACCCATGGGCTGAGGCCCAGTCGATGGAGAGGGAGGCTGGAAGGGGCACTGGGCCTTGGGGAGGCGCTGGCCCAGGCGCTGGAGGCGCGGTCAACGCCCGGAACGGGCGAGCTGTTGCTGCTCTCATAACTGAAGAACAGAGGCAACATCAGCAGGTTCATGGCGACGGGCGGCGGGAACGGCTGCGGGCAACGTGGGACTTGGGCGCGACGCTGGAGAGGAGGCAGGCTGCGGACGCGGCAAGAGGCAAGGGCTCATGCTCGTCCTCGTCTCCGTGAAGCTGAACGACGAGGCGGACTTGGCGCGAGCTCCTGGCGAAACAAATGAGGCGAGGAGGAGCGGATCCAGTCTGGGAAGCTCGATTTTGTCTGAATCCGAGGCCGGACGCGAACTTGACGGCGGCTGGGTAAAACAGCGACGAGGCGTGCGCTGACGCGGTCGACGGGGCGCAGAGGAGGTCGTTGGCGGCGGGGCTCCTCCTGTTAACGAACCAAGACAGAGGGAGCGATGTGAGAGCGAGAGAGAGAGGAAAACACGGGGAAGGAGGAAGAGAAGGGCGACGGAGCTCTGGCCTAGTTGCAGCGGTGGTCGACGGGCGTGCTGTAACGGTGGATCGAGCCGGTGCTCGGGCGGGCAGGGTCTCAGGTGCTCGCCGTTGCAGGGCCGAAGGACGACGGGGTTGAGGTGACCAAGAGGAGGCACTGGGACAGAGAGGTTGCGACGGTGCCTGGTTGCTGCTGCTGCTGCGGTTATCGGCGGGCAGCTGGCTCGATCCACTCGAGCCCGAGCTCCTGCGGGCTCGCACGCGGTGGCTCCAAAGAAGGCAGGGAGGAGATGCGCGAGGGGTTCGGCTGCTGGGGATTCGGGCAAGGAGGTGGCTGGGGTTCGAAGAGAGGCCGCGGGATTGGTCCGGTGAAGAAAACGAGGGATGTGGGTGGCGCTGCGGATGGATGGATTTGATGGGTGGCGGCGGCAGATCCGAGGAGGGAGGAGGCTGTAGGTGGCGGCGGCTAGGGGGGACAAATGTCCTAGGATTTAGGGTTTGGTCTAAAAATGGACTAGGGGTCTATATATAGGAAAAAGGGAGATGAGTTTGGATCATCCGATCAAAAACCGATGGATGAGAATAAATAGGCTAGGGAGTCCAAATAAGAAAACAGAGATGTTTTGCGGATGTTTGGGGATGATCCGGATCCAACGGTGATGATTGAGCGGTTTGGGTTCATGGCAGTCTCGGACGCGCGCGAGGGGTTTGGCAAAACGCCATGGAGACAAGGGGTTTTGATGGGCTCAGAAAAGAGAGAGAAGAGAGCGGTCCGGTTGATCTGAGAGGGGTCAACAGGACAAGGAAGAAGCGGCAACTACGAGCGAACGCAAGTTTTATGAAAACAATGACGGCAACGAGTGCCGATGCAATGCAAATGATGACATGAGATGAAATGCAAGACATGAACAAAATGCAAAACAAACAAAAAACAAAAACCCAACCACGGAGGAAAATAACATATCGCATCTCCGGAGAAGACAAGAGTTGGAGTTACGAATATGGAAAGTTGTATCTGGGGCGTTACAACACTCCACCACTATGAGAGGATCTCGTCCTGAGATCTAGGATGGCACCGGAGAGAAACGAAAGAGGACGAGAAGAGGTAAAACTAAGTTGCTTCTTTGACGAACGAGTGAAACCACGAACCTTGAGAGGTTGAGCAATTTAAAAGAAAGAGTACAACAGAGATGAACGAGATTGCAAACAATCCATTAGAAAAGAGGAACAAGGAACATTATGAGAACTTGAAGGTTGCAAAGACATGAATCAAGAGTTTAATGGACAAGATAGAATGCGAAACCACTCTAGTTAAAACAAGATGAGAGAGGAAGAATTCGGGCAGCACTCCGGTTGAACATGGAAGGAATAGAACATGAACTTGAGAAGATTGGATGATACTTGATGAAATCAACAACACACTACCTCCGGAACTATTTAAAGAATGGCACAAGGGGTAAGAAAGATTTCAGACAGCTCTCCGATTGAGGAAGGAGGCAAAACTTGATAAGATGAGAGAACTCGAATGAAAACACGACACTCCGGTTAAATGGATGAGCAAGGAAGAAGAACATGATCTTGAGAAAACGAGATGATTGGTCGAAGAGAGCAACATCACAATGCCTATGGAAGAAATGAAAGAATTGAATGGAATGAACGGAGGGAAACAAGATCTTGAAAGAACACGCTTACAAGAAATGCTAGAACGGAGTTGTTGGAAAACCAACAACGAAAAGAATAAGCTTGTAGTGGGCTTATGGAAACATCTCAACACTTGAGGTGAAATTCTGCCACTAACGAAAAACAATTGCTTGTTTGAGATCAAACAAGAGATGAAAACTTCTTTCGCCAAGATGATAGAGAGATAACTTGGATCATTGATAAGCACCACAATAGCAACATTCCTTAGGGAAGGCTTTAGGTGAAATCTATACCAAGATAACTCCAAAGAAGAGATTAATGGATTTAAAATACCTCATTCTTGACAACATGTGAATCGCGAAACATGAATGGAAATTGCCAAGAATGATATAACACCACCTCAAAAGCTAACGTAGAGAGAATTGCACTTCAGAATGCAACATGAAGAATGCTTGAACTCCTCTGAAAAGAATCTCGATGAACACTTCAAGAAGGAATTAAATCCTTGATGAACCATCATGTAGAGCCTCCATGAAGAACTCCAGTAATAAAAGGATGATAGAAAGAAAGAGAGATTGAAAACACAAGGTGAACCCTTGCAATGATTTAGATGGAGCTTCGCGACGAGATAATTGAGGGAGCTTGGAACTCCGAAAAGAAAGATGAAGCCTCTCGAACCGAGAATGTGATATGATGACCAACTCCGGAAAGAAAGATGAATCACTTGTAAACAAGAATTTATTCATCATGAATAATCTCCGTAAAAAGAATTGAGTCACCTCGAGGAAATAAGAATAAGATTTATTGTATGCTTATCCTTCATCAAATTTAATTGATGACAAGCAACGGATTTGGCATACTACTTATACCCATTGAAAAAGGATTAAGAAAGATATAGCGCAAAACTTGAGAAGGTATTGATGGAACCACCGGTGGAATTTGGAAACAACGAATGAATTGATATGATAATGAAGGAAGTGAAATCTTGAAGGAACCACCATAAGAATTGCGAGTGAGAGTAGCAAAGGCACAATTTACGGGAAGAATTGGAAAAACGAATGAAGATACTTGAGGGCATTTAGATACATGAGAACGAAGAGATCATGAGCTTATTAGAGAATACTTGAATGATGCACCAGTAGAATATGGAGAAGGAGAGCTAAAAGCTGAGAATGAATAAACCCGAAATGATGGCCTTCATAGGAATAAAATGGAAAGAACTCACGGAATGCTCCAGATGCATGAAAAGAATTCTCACAATCGAAAACAATTATGAGAGGATGGCATCAAGCTTGAACTACGTATCTTCGGAAGAACGGGTAAGGATTTAAGAGGAACTCTTCTTCGGTCTTCAAAATCCGAGAAAGACGAGGAGAAACACCACCATGAATTATTGAGATACTCCGAGAGAAAATTAGAAAGGTTGAACCAACGATGAAAAGAATTTGAAAGATCTTGGAGAAAGACATATGACTGATGATAACCCATTCTTACGTCAAACTTTGAAAAGAATTTGGGAATGACTCCGGGAAAATTAGAAGAGCCAGGTAAGATCCTGGGAAAGGACCTGTGGATTAGGGCCCACTCAAAAGAAACACTGTTGAACAATTTAAAAGAGAGATTGCACTGGTTGAATTAAATGACTTGAATGAGATAACAATCTCCAAATAGCTTGAACGGATTAAGAATGGAAACACATATCTTCTGAGATATCTTCAACACTCTGGAACAAATGAATGGCAAGAGGTGAGTGATTGAGAGGTGCACCGGCATGAGAAAGCATTTGCCACGAGGAAAGGAATACGATCAACACTGAAAGCTTGAATTGGATCCACCGGAGAAGAAAAAAGAACGAAGGATGATGAACTTGAAGCTCGTGAGCATCTTCACGAGGGATCACCGGATCAGAACATTGATTGAAAAGAGTAAGTGACTTCACATGAATAAATGGATACTTGATTAAGAAATCTGAGTCCTTGCAGAAAAAAGGGTGGGAGGGCGGGAAAACAAAGGCAACTTGGGGACGGATGAAACAAACACCGTTGAGAAAACTTAGAAATGATCTTGCGGATGGGGAGAATGATGGGATCATCTCGAAGAGAAGCGCACCGGTTTAAAATAGAATTAAGATGGCAATCTCAATGATCAAGAAGGATTAGTATCCACATAGCAATATGAGAACACCGTTTAAGAAAGGTATGGATTCAAAATTTGACTCCGAAGCAACTCGAATACCACAAATAAAACAAAACAAAGGATTTGGCTTGCAGAATAAGCCGGAAACAAACCTATGATAGGTCCCATATCGTATCATGTGTCTGTTCGAAAGATAAAACTAGAGCTACTTGAATTCCCACCTATAAACTCCCGAAACTTTCTGGTTATGCAATCAGGTGTTGGGGATATGGGGGAAGCAATATATCTCACCCAAACTAACAACCCCTACATCCAGCCGTATCCATCCGTCAACACATAACCAAGAAACCTTCGGAAATCGTGTACCTCAACCTTCGAAAAGCATCCGTTATACGAGCTATGGCAATACTCACGAACTCCCACCCTAGTACTGGGTGGCGTCGAGGTTATCTCACCAACAACTGCATAAAAGAGATTTTCGATGTCGGCAAAACTCAGGTATTCCAGAACTGCAACGATAAAATTGTGACGACAACACCTCGGAGCTCAACTCCCCGGGTCACTGCCACATAAAAGACAGGAGGCACCAAGAACAATGTTCTCGTCACAAAACCATCGGAACGATTCCAAGATACCCGCGTGATCCTAAAAAAATTTAGTGAAATTTGAGGAGAGGAAAGTCAAAACATCTACGTCAGGAGACCTCACCAGAGCGACGAAGGGACTGAGGAGTAAAAAGAATCTTACTCTCCGATATATATAATCCTAAGACTCAAAATAGTTTTCTTCTAGACTCAACAACGGCCAACAATCAAGGGGGCTCCTATGGTCGGTCGAGGCTCTGATTACTAACTTGTCACGCCCAATATGCGACCCTATCCAAAAGGAACTCGAAGGTCCCACCAAGGATAGACCCGCATATTGGAACGCTTTTGCAAGGTGGATATCATTACATCAACATTACATAATAGATGGGGATACATACAAAAGGCATACAATGCCACACATATACAACATCATCATACATAAGATCAACATCCGACTACGGATGAAACACAAACAGAAACTCAAACGACATCCACCCTGCTAGCCCAGGCTGCCGACCTGGAACCTATCCCCTGATCGAAGAAGAAGCAGAAGAAGAACTCCAAGACAAGAAAACATCGCTCTCGCGTCATGATCATCGCAAAACCTGTACCTACAACTGTTATTGTAGTAATCTGTGAGCCACGAGGACTCAGCAATCCCATTACCATGGGTATCAAGACTAGCAAAGCTTAATGGGAATGGAAAGGATAAGTGGTGAGGTTGCAGCAGCGACTAAGCATATATGGGGCTAACATACGCAAATAAGAGCGAGAAGGGAGCAAGCGGAACGGTCGTGAAGTTAGCAATGATCAAGAAGTGATCCTGAACTCCTACTTATGTCAAACATAACCCAAAACCGTGTTCACTTCCCAGACTCCGCCGAAAAGAGACCATCACGGCTACACACACAGTTGATGCATTTTAATTCGGATCTGGTGTCAAGTTATCTACAACCGGACAATAACAAATTCCCATCTGCCTATAACCGCAGGCACGGCTTTCAAAAGTTTATACCCTGCAGGGGTGTCCCAACTTAGCCCATGATAAGCTCTCATCAATGAAGGATATACCTTCTCCCAGGAAGACCCGATCAGACTCGGAATCCCGGTTTATAAGACATTTCGACAATGGTAAAACAAGACCAGCAAGACCGCCCGATGCGCCGACAATCCTGATAGGAGCTGCACATATCTCATTCTCAGGGAAGCACCGGATGAGCAATCCGTACAACTAAAACCAGACCTCAAGTTTCCCTGAGGGGGCGCTGCAAAGGGCTCTAGTTCGGACCAACAATTAGACAAGCACTGGCCCGGGGGGGCTAAAATAAAGATGACCCTCGGGTTGGCCGACCCAAGGGAAAGGTATAGGTGGTGGTGAGGCAAATGGTAAAACCAAGGTTGGGCCTTGCTGGAAGAGTTTTATTCAAAGCAAACTGTCAAGGGGTCCCATAAATCACCCAACCGCGTAAGGGACGCAAAATCCAGGAACATAACACCGGTATGACGGAAACTAGGGCGGCAAGAGTGAACAAAACACCAGGCAAAAGACCGAGTCTTCCACCCTTTACCAAGTATATAGATGCATTAATAATATAAGAGATATTGTGATATCCCAACCAAAATCCTGTCCACCAAGGAGCAATCTTCAACTTCACCTGCAACTAACAACGCTATAAGAGGGGCTGAGCAAAGGGGTAACATAGCCAAGCAATGGTTTGCTAGGAAGGGTGTCAAAGGTTAGAGGTTCATGGCAATTTGGGAGGCTTGATGAGCAAAAGATAGGTAACGCAGCAAAGCGATAGAACGAAGCAACTAGCATAGCAATGATAGTAACGAGATCCAAGGTCACGGTCATCTTGCCAGAAAACCCGCTAGGAAGAAGAACGAGTCCATGAAGAAGACGAATGGGAGTAGTCGAACGAATCCTCACAATCACAACATTACCGGAACTAAGAAGCAACATCGGAAAAAAAACAACATGGTAAATGCACGAGCATAAACATGGCATGATGCACAAACAAGCATGATGCATGTCCGGTTTAATGAGGCATGGCATGGCAAAGTGCAACAAACAATACTACAAGTTAAGTGGAGCTCAATATGCAACGAGTTGCATATTGACAAAACACCACATGGACATATTTAGTTTAATATCGTTTAAGCTACCAAACAATATTAAATGTTGTTAAACATGGAAAGAGGTGAGGCATATTAAAACTACCTATCTAAGCAAGTTTAAATGAGGCCGGAACAACAAAACAACAATTCCGAAAAATCCCCATGTGCATAAAATGAATTTGGTACTGTTCTGCCCTAAACCATATTTTAAGGTTGTTAAACAGGAAAATAAAGTGCACCATGTTAAACTAGTCATTTTTCCACCCCATTTACATATAAAGAACATTTAAAACCGAGCTACGGTTATTTAGTTATGAAATAAATCATTTAACATGGCATTTGAGCAAATTTAAACAAATAGTATTTTAAACATTTTAAACAGGGGTGAAAGTTGCAAATTGTGAAACTAGACAAAATTCTAAGCATTTTACATATATAAATCATTTTAATCCAATGCACGGTTATGAAGTTATTAATGCATGAACTAGGAGGGTTTTTCTGTAAAACAGTTAAATTACTGGATAAAGCGAAATTCGCAGAACTGGAAAAAAACGTGACATGGGCCGAATCTGGTAGGGCCAATAGTGAGGAGGGCTGTGGGCGCTCACCCATGGGCTGAGGCCCAGTCGATGGAGAGGGAGGCTGGAAGGGGCACTGGGCCTTGGGGAGGCGCTGGCCCAGGCGCTGGAGGCGCGGTCAACGCCCGGAACGGGCGAGCTGCTGCTGCTCTCGTAACTGAAGAACAGAGGCAACAACAGCAGGTTCAAGGCGACGAACGGCGGGAACGACTGCAGGCGACGTGGGAATTGGGCGCGACGCTGGAGAGGAGGTAGGCTGCGGACGCGGCAAGAGGCAAGGGCTCATGCTCGTCCTCGTCTCCGTGAAGCAGAACGACAACGGTGGACTTGGCGCGAGCTCCTGGCGAAACAAATGAGGCGAGGAGGAGCGGATCCAGTCGGGGAAGCTCGATTTCGTCCGAATCCGAGGCCGGACATGAACTTGACGGCGGCTGGGTAAAATGGCGACGAGGCGTGCGCTGACGCGGTCGACGGGGCGCAGAGGAGGTCGTTGGCGGCGGGGCTCCTCTTATTAACGAACCAAGACAGAGGGAGCGATGTGGGAGTGAGAGAGAGAGGAAAACACGGGGAAGGAGGAAGAGAAGGGCGACGGAGCTCCAGCCTGGTCGCAGCGGTGGTCGACGGGCGTGCTGTAGCGGTGGATCAAGCCGGTGCTCGGGCGGGTAGGGTCTCACGTGCTCGCGGTTGCAGGGCCGGAGGACGACGGGATTGAGGCGACCAAGAGGAGGCACTAGGATGGAGAGGTTGCGACGGCGCCTGGTTGCTGCTGCTGCTGCGGTTATCGGCAGGCAGCTGACTCAATCCGCTCGAGCCCGAGCTCCCGCGGGCTCGAACGCGGTGGCTCCGAAGAAGGCAGGGAGGAGGCGCGCGAGGGGTTCGGCTGTTGGGGATTCAGGCAAGGAGGTGGCTGGGGTTCGAAGAGAACGAGGGAGGTGGGTGGCGCTGCGGATGGATGGATTTGATGGGTGGCGGCGGCAGATCCGAGGAGGGAGGAGGCTGTAGGTGGCGGCGGCTAGGGGGGACAAATGTCCTAGGATGTAGGGTTTGGTCTAAAAATGGACTAGGGGTCTATATATAGGAAAAAGGGAGAAGAGTTTGGATCATCTGATCGAAAACCGACGAATGAGAATAAATAGGCTAGGGAGTCCAAATAAGAAAATAGAGATGTTTTGCGGATGTTTGGGGATGATCCGGATCCAACGGTGATGATTGAGCGGTTCGGGTTCGAGGCAGTATCAGACGCGCGCGAGGGGTTTGGCAAAACGCCATGGAGACAGGGGGTTTTGATGGGCTCAGAAAAGAGAGAGAAGAGAGCGGTTCGGTTGATCTGAGAGGGGTCAACAGGACAAGGAAGAAGCGGCAACTACGAGCAAACGCAAGTTTTATGAAAACAATGACGGCAACGAGTGCCGATGCAATGCAAATGATGACATGAGATGAAATGCAAGACATGAACAAAATGCAAAACAAACAAAAAGCAAAAACCCAACGACGGAGGAAAATAACATATCGCATCTCCGGAAAAGGCAAGAGTTGGAGTTACGAATATGGAAAGTTGTATCTGGGGCATTACAAATTTGAACCTTATATTACGTTCATTCATATCAATCATTGCACCTATGGTTCTAAAAAATGGTCTGCCATGTATTATAGGACAAGACGGATTACATTCTATATCTAGCACAATAAAATCCGTGGGTACATAATTTCTATTAGAAAGTATGAGAACATCATTAATTCTTTCCAATGGTTTCTTAATTGTAGAATTCGGTAAATGCCAGTTGAGGGAACATTCATCCATATTAGTGAGACCAAGAATATCACACAAAGATTTTGGTATACTAGAAACGCTAGATCCTAAATCACATGAAGAGTCACATTTGCAATCTTTAAAGTTAAGTTTAATTGTAGGTTCCCATTCATCATGTAATTTCTTTTGTATAGACACTTCTAATTCAATATTTTCTAAATGAGCTTTAATAAGAGCTTCTACAATGTGTTTAGTAAAAGCATTGTTTTGTTCATAAGCATTAATTGAATTGATCATGGATTGCAGCAAGGAAATGCATTCAATTAAAGACCAACTATCAAAACTAAAGTCCTTGTAATCCAAAGTAGTGGGCACATCACTATCTCAAGTTTTAATCTCTTTAAACCCACTTTTATTGGTTTTGACGTTAAGATCATCACCCTTCAAATTATTGGGATGCCTTTTAATTAAAGTTGACTCATCTCCAGTCCCTTTATAATCAAGTTTTATATTACTAAAAAAATATATAGTGGAGACTTCTATAGTTTTAATGTCCTCGTCCTCATTAGCTAGAAAATATGATCCTGGTTTAGCGGCCATTTTATTCACTAGCGTAGTTTTTTTATCGGATATTTTTCCTATCATATTTTTAGTTTCAGAAAATTGTAATTGGAGGTTGGCTACTTCTCGATTAACATCATCAAGTTGTTTGCTAATCATTTTGAGCATAGAAGAGTGTTTCCTAACCTCAGCAAAATTTTCATTTTGTAAATATTGAGAGTGTATAGAATTCTTATTAGTATTTTCAATCTCAAACAACCTTTTATCATAAGAACTATCATAATTATTAGAGGGATTACCGTGAAACGGTCTAGGATTGTTCAAGTTCCCTCTATAAGCATTGTTGTTGAAATTATTTCTTGAAATAAAATTCACATCAACATCTTCTCAATTAAAGTAGATAATGGAATATTGTTTGGATGAACTTGAGAATTTTTAGTAGCAAGTATGTTCATGATAGCATCAATTTTATCACTCAAAGTAGAGACTTCTTCAATGGAATTTACCTTCTACCAGTCGGGCCTCGTTTACTGTGCCATTGGGAGTAGTTTGTCGTCATGTTGTCGAGAAGCTTCATGACTTATTCAAGTGTAATTCCCATAAATGTGCCACCTGCAGCTGATTCTAGAAGGTTTCTCAAAACAAAGTTTAGTCCCACATAAATTCATCCATAAGCTTAATCCCTGCATGGGACAATTTTTAATCATTAGTTTCATTCTCTCCCAAGATTGTGCAACATGTTCTTGCTCATGTTGTTTAAAATTCATAATTTGGTTTCCAAGAAATATTACCTTAGCGGAGGGGGGGAGTACTGAAGCCTCCTTTTAGTGATCTGGTAATGGAACAGAAAAGTGTATCCCGCACATATTTCCTCAGAGGTGACCCTGAATTATCGAACCCGCGAGAGGAAGATTCCCTTGAAGCGATGGTCCCTAGCAAGATTTTTTTAAAGGATCAATTCCAACTTTTGACCGGATCAATCAAGCAAACAGTGATTCAAACACTTCTAGTAAAAAGAGGTACGAGTATGAGGTCTTAATGCTTACATCCATGTAGTCATGTTGGACCAAATATAATCTTAATTTGTGTGTTGGAAGTCACCCATCAAGATGTGCTTGGTATGAATCGAGGTGGGGATGTGTCCAAATAACATCTTAACCGGCACGAGTCCTACATCAAGAATCAGTTGTCCTACCGCAGGCCTTATCCATCCCGCGGGGTTGCCTTGATAATTAAGATAAATGAAAGCAGACAAGATCTTTAGGCGTTTAATGACAACACCTCATGAATCTCCAAGGATAGGATCAGTGTTACCCTACTAAACCTTACTGTCACTAGTGTTCTGTATAACACTTTATGGTCTCCTTGCTCCTAGCCTCACTATGACTCGATCTCCATGATCCTGGGTACCTACAGGGATGAAGATCGCGGACAAGACAAGAGACATCTATGGAATTTTTTTATTTCACACATACATGATGTCAATTCAAATTGCTTCCATTGATCCCCACAACAAATACAGAGGGTTGCAAGGCCTATGCCTCAACCCATACCTTACCGAACTACTCACACATGGAGATCAGATCGCTAGAAGAAAACATTGTAGAACACATCCTAAAGATTGATTGATTGCAAATATGTCTTATAGTTGATGCCTTGTGTGACGCACGATTATAAGTATCAAATAGGTGAGGAAGCACTATGATGGTGATGGTGGCCATGGAGATGGAAATGGCGGCGACTAGGGTTTGTTGATGAAGATGAAGACGATGATGTCCTAGCTTCTGTTGACGCTCTCATGCTGACACTTCGATGGGGTCCCCTTTATAAAATTTGTTTAGGCGGACGATCTTCGTTAGTGTCCATGCCATACGGGCGCTTCTGCCCGTATGGAACACCATCACTTGTGTTGCCTTCGCAGACATGCCTCCTATTGATTCTTTCTTTCTTTCTTCATTTCCATTCCTTTCCATTTTCACACATGGTTTCTTCCCTTTTTAGCCCATTTCATGTGGAAACACATCGGTGAGAGGATTTAAGGAACCCTTTGCATTCATTAGTAATTAGTGGCAACATCAGAGTGAATACCCCTTTTAAATGAAATATCTCGATTTAAACTAAGGTAGATGAGTGTAAAAATATCACTCATCAACTCCCCAAGCTTACACTTGATCGTCCTCAAGGAACATAAAGAGAAATCCACATCATAAGGAACTCGGTTGTTTAAACCGAAATAGCGAGAAGGTTTTGGTTCACTTACGATTGGTACGCCTAGATAGCCCTCCGCTTCTTGACCTGAAAACTTAGTATAGCTATAGCGGTGGCATGTTTATTGTGCAAGTGTTAGTGAAGCAAAGTTAATCGAGACAAAGTTCTTGATCTACTAGATAAAAAAACTTTGCAATGCTATTCTATGTATTCTAGCCAACACTTGCTTGCCGAGAATGCACAGAAGAGTTTTCTTTTGATGGAGCAATAAAAACATATGTTAGGGAGTGAATGGCATGTAGAAAAAGACGATCCTTTAGTACTCATAAACATGCCCACAATTATTTCATCCTCAAGGCTCTTAAGCACTTCGTTTCAATCATTGTTTGCTGAAAATTTGGTTGTCACGTGAAGGGATTATGCCAAATAAATGATCATGCAAAGAGTTTTGTCATGGCTTAATGTTTGAGAACTATGGACCTTTCATAGTTGTCTCTTTTGAGCTTTTTGATCAGTCCCCTTTATTTACCACATACACAACCATTCAAGAGAAATCCAAAAATATGTGTTTGTAGTGTCGCCGACGTACGGTAACAAACTCATAGCCAAAATCCGAGCTTTTGCTCATCGTTCATTGGCTAGCAAAGTCCTCAGCATAACACCAAGAAAGGTGATGAAGCCACATTTAAACATTGCACATGCATAGAGTAGCGGGGCCATGGCACTACCAAGAAGTTGAAGCACCATGTGAGAGATACAACACATATTTTTTGGCATAATCTCTGTCACCCTTCAACTAAGATCCTCTAGAAAATTTAATCCACAAGTCCTATCAAGTCTATAAAAATTAACAATATGGGGTTGCACATTTCAAACATCATCTCTTGTACAATTTTTCTCAACTCCCAAGTATTTGAAGACTTTCTCTTGTGCATGGTTATTCTTAGTTAAGATCATTTCATTTAAAAACAGTCCCACAACAAGTCTTGGTTATCTAGACTAAACAGAACAAAGGCTACAACATTATTTCAGCTAATAAAGAAAACATTTGTCTTAATTATCAAGAATTACACCCATTTGCACAGATCACACATACTACTACTACATCTACTCTAAGTATTTCAAGTGCAGAAGATGGGAGTCGTATGACATACATTCACGGCTGCAAATTTACACACTCCTCTTCCTTACTCGTGCATTCCTCATTGTCTGGCGTAGATCAACTCCTCTGGAAAATGTAAACGAACTCCAAGGGGCAAAACAGAGCAAGAGTAAGAGAAAAAGCAAAGCTTATTCTTTTTTTTTGATTTTTGGGTTTTTGAAAACTAACTTGCAAATGAAAAATCGCAAAGGAAAAGTGAAAGAAAAACAAAATCAAATAAAAAGCAAAGTGTTGGAATAGACCAACATGAGTGTTTTGAAGCTCCACGAGCTTAAGTACAACCTCATTACAATTTATTCAAATAATACCACCACATCTTGATGTAGAAGTGGTGATGACTTGCCCCAAGCTCAAGCTTTTGCAATCCCAAACCGGCGGAATCATTGTGGTGGTTGGTCATGATCCCATCCTTGACTCCAGTTGGAGAACTTCATGTTCATGTAACTGGATATGCCTCAAAGGGACTCGGCGAGGTTGCTCATGTCATGGATAGAGCCCTGGAGACTGTAGAGGTCCGCATAGGTGGTGTAGGATTCTCGTTGTGTCTTTTCTTGGGATTGCTCCTCTTCTCCGTCGGTGGCGAGTTCTTCTTCATCTACCTGCTCAGGTTCTAGGCCTTCTTGGTCAAAAGTTACATCTCCTTCCTATGCAACATAATGCAATTGTCCATGTTCTATTGAAAAACCGTTAGGCATAGCAGTAGGCAACAAGTATGCCACTCCAAGAATTATGATGCAATGATGACCATTATGAACCACTACCATTCTAGCTCTAGTAAGAACATGGATATTAATAAGGTTGTTACCAACAATGGGTGAAGGTGATTGTATTTGAGACCAAGAGAGTTAGCCAACATGGCGATCACTCCACCACACGCGATATCTCCTTTTGCATGTTTTGCTTGATGCATAAGGTGTAGCAAAAGTATTTCCCCTAAATTGGGCAAATAAAAGACGTCAATGTTTGATGTTTTCCCGAGAACTAGCAGGTTCTCATCATTCACCTTAGAAACCTCTCCTCATGCCTGCAATGATTTAGTGATCACATAGTAAAATAACGTATAGTAGGACTTTCAATGCAACTGGATCTTTGCCTTGAGCCATGGAGACTCATCTGGTAGAAGGATTGCCTCGTGTGAGGGTCGGTACAAGGAAGATCACATAGTGGATGTCATCATGGTTGTTGGTGAAGCCAAATTAATTATAGTACTCTGCAAAAGTGATGTTAAAGTCTTGGTCCAAGATACAGAAAGTGATCCACTCCTCCTCGTAAGCATTGGGCATCAAACCAACATTATGCGAGTGCTAAGAAACTCAAGCATCATGCATTCATATGTCTCACTTCCCTGATAAACAAAATGATGCGACCTAAAATTATTACAAAGAAAATTGAAATCATTAGTAATAGCTAGCTTGGCGAGTGTTGTGGTGCAATCCCACTTGGATGCTCTAATCTTCCTTGTACTGAGTTGCCTAAACTTCTTTCTTGCTTCACGGTCGGTGAAGAGGATCCCCCTAAGAACTTTTTGTGGCGGTGATACATCTCCAACATATCTATAATTTTTTATTGTTCCATGCTATTATAGTATCAATCTTGGATGTTTTATATGCAATTGCAAGCAATTATATATCATTTTTTGGGACTAACCTATTAACTTAGTGCCCAATACCAGTTGCTATTTTTTGCCTATTTTTTGTTTTCCAGAATATCAGTACCAAACAAAGTCCAAATGCCACAAAACTTTTTGGAGATTTTTTCTAGACAAAAGAGACCCTGGAAGCTTCGGGAGAGGGCAGAAGATGAAGGAGGGGCCCACGAGGAACCACAGTGCACCCAGGGGGTGTGCGTGCCCTGGTGGCTTGTGGGCTCCATGTTCACCCGTTTGACCTAATTCATCCTCTATAAATTCTCTAAAATTAGGAAACCAACAAAGAGCCAGCCAAAATACTTTTTTTGCCGTGCAAGCTTCTATTCTCGAGAGATCCCATCTGGAGGCTTTTTCGGCACTTTGCCGGAGGGGGAATCGATCATGAGGGGCTCTACATCAACCTTGCTGCCCTTCCGATGATGTGTGAGTAGTTTACCACAGACCTACTGGGCCATAGTTAGTAGCTAGATGGCTTCTTCTCTCTCTTTGATCTTCAATACAATGTTCTCCTCAATGTTCTTGGAGTTCTATTCGCTGTAATCACTTTTTGTGTTGTGTTTGTTGGGATCCTATGAATTGTGAGTTTATGATTAGATTATCAATTAATATTATTTGACTAGATTGATTTTTCTAGCAATGAGAGAGGTGCTTTGTGATGGGTTCGATCTTGCGGTGTTCCATCCCAGTGACAGAAAAGGACATGACATGTATTTGTATCATTTCCATTAAGGATAAAAAGATGGGGTTTATACATGTGTGAGTTTACTTTGTCTACATCATGTCATCTTGCTTAAGGCGTTACTCCGTTCTTTATGAACTTAATACTCTAGATGCATGCTGGATAGTGGTCGATGTTTGGAGTAATAGTAGTAGATGCAGGAAGGAGTCGGTCTACTTGTCCCGAACATGATGCCTATATACATGATCAGTGCCTTGGATATCATCATGATTATTTGCTTTTTTATCAATTGTCCAATAGTAATTTGTTTGCCCACCGTATGCTATTTTCAAGAGAGAAGCCCCTAGTGAAAACTATGGCCCTCAAGTCTACTTTTATCATATATTAAAAATCCGAAAATACCTTGGTGCAATTTTATTTACTTTATTTGTTTTGTGTTTTATTTATCTACCTATCACTACAAAATTTAATCTTTGCAAATAACTGCCGAGGGATTGACAACCACTTGTTCGTGTTGGGTGCAAGTATTTGTTATTTTGTGTGCAGGTACTGCTAATGAGGTGTTGCATGCTTCTCCTAATGGACTGATAACCTTGGTTCCTGACTGAGGGAAATACTTATCTCTACTATTCTGCATCATCCTCTCCTCTTCGAGGAAATACCAACACAACTCACAAGTAGTAGGAAGAATATTTGGCGCCATTGTCGGGGAGACATCATCAACATCTATCAAGTACCTATGCATAAACTTTCATCTCCTTACATTTACATTATTTGCCATTTGCCTATCGTTTTCATCTCCCCCACTTCTAAAACATTTTTACAAAAGCACAGCAATATTTTTTGTCTGCCTTTTTGCTTGTTTGCCTTTTTGCTTGAAGTTGCTATCATGGCTGATTTTGGTATGGAAAAAAGTGAAGATGGTAGAACTCCTAAAATTGATATTCCTACCAATTTAGATGCTAAAACTTGCTTGATGGGACATGGGAATATTATAGGAAAAAGTGTTATCCAAGAATTCTTTAATTGCACTAGAACTTTGGCTTGTGATGATGCTCCTATACTTAAAAGAACCAAAAACTATGCCAAAGCTATTTCTACACTTGTTCTTAAACTTTAGAGAAGATTTATCTGTACCCATCCTACTTTGTAAAGATTGTTTTATGAGTTGTCGGTTATAAAAAATCCTAGAGCTAAGAAGATATCTACCCTTGTCCTCATGAATGAATATGATTACATAGTGCGGGAAGTTAGAGAGATCTTTGATTTTTACGATAAGAATCTTGAAAAACTAGTGATGCCGGCGTTCTAGGTTCGGGGGTACCCAGACTTGCCTTCCTATGGCCCAGTGTGTGGGCCCGTTGACAGCCCGGTACGGCCCGTATGCAAGACCCTCCAAGCCAAGACCCTCGCGAGAGCCCCCAGCCTCGCGAGGAGAATAAAATCAAGATCTCCAGAGGGGCGGCCTCTCCAAGTTGCCTCTCGGGGAGTGGAGAACTCAATGCTGGTACCCAGCCTCACGAGGCTACGATGATGTAAGCCATGACGATCATGCCCAGGCGGGTGCCAGCGGGCGTAGAGGAGGCAGTTTCCTCTTTGGTGCTAAGGAGGCAAGGGGAGACGCTGGTTCCCGAGGAATCTCCCAAAGGTTTCCATTTTGGCGCAATAGGACCAAGCCCACGAGCTCGGCAGGACGGATGTCATCACCGAGCCTACCGTTGCGTCATGCCCAAAAGCTTTGCAAGCGAAGACCACCTTTCATCAGGATTAGAAGTACTTCTTGTCCCCTTTCAAATTGGCCATTGTGGGATCCCTTCCCGCCTAAGTTTCGAGGGAAGAGGACCGAGGCCACTGCAAATATAGGTTAGCCACCACCATAGAAGGGGATCAGATCCATTCCACCCTCACCTGTCGAGCCCTCGCGAGGTCGCTCAACAATTGTACTAGTTCATCCCCAAACCTCCTCGCGAGGCCAATCCACCACAAGCGGGAGTAGGGTTTTACATCGCAAGGAGGCCCGAACCTGGTTAAACTGTTGTGTTCATCTCCTTCCCCGCTCGCACGAACTCAACGTAGCTAGGCCGTGGGGTCACGAGCTCGAGGCTTCAGTTGGTTGAGATCTTTGCACATGCCCCAGAGTTTGAACCTTCTTGGGTTTACAGAGCCCCGAATCTGACATTTGGCACACCAGGTAGGGGCGTCTCAAGATCCTCCTTCCACGTCTATGCTTCGTCTTCTTCTTCGTCACTCCCATGGCTAACGCACACTGAGTCCGTGCAGAGGCTGGGCTTCTCGCGTCACCTAGACAGCGCCCGTGGGCTACGGCTCCCCACGCTGCTCTGCCTCCCCTGCAGCTAACGCTGCCACCGACCCTGCTGCTCAAGAGCAGCAGGACTCGTCGCTACCACCCTCTGTGCAGCGTGATGGCCGTACAGCCATTCGTTGCCCACTCCCGACACGGCATCCTCCTCTCGCATCCGTTGCAGGTCGGCAAACACGAATGTTGCACTGCTCATGGCGCGCGAGCTACCACCTCGCCAACGACCACTACGAAGACTAGCTTGGCCGCATCGTCGAGCTCGTCAATGCTGCCGGAGAGGTCCACGTGCCCTCCCGCTCGCTCCGTCCCCCACCCTCCCATGCGGGCGATGTGGCCCACGGCACACCTTCTCCTCCTCCTCTGCGCAATGTCAACCTCGAGCCCAGGTAGGAAGCGCCCCCGCGCAACCCGCTGCAGGGAGCGCCGGCACTGGCACGGGATGAGGTGAGCTGCCAGGTGGTGCGGCGGCCGCAAGGCGATGCACACGCGCTCCTCGCACCACCGCGCCTGCATCAAGACCATGCTCCACTGGAGGCAGCAGCGCACGGACATCAAAACCGAGTTCCCCATGCTCGTGTTGTGCCCATAAGTGTGGTACGCTGCCGTGCCTTCACCCCGGAGTTGCGCCGCATCTTCTGGCCCAGCAAGTTCAAGCCAGACTTGCCTCCACGCTATGACTGCACCCCCAACCCCGCGGAATTCCTCCAGCTCTATGAGCTGAGCATCGAGGCCGCGAACGGTGATGTCAAGGTCATGGCAAAGTGGTTCCCCATGGCCCTCAAGGATGGCGCGCGCTCTTGGCTCCTTAACCTCCCGGAGGGATCTATCTCCTCTTGGGATGAGCTTCACGAGCGCTTCATGGCCACCTTACTGGGCACCAGCGACTATGCCCCGGCTATGAATGACCTGCGGCGCGTGAAGCAGCAGTCAGGTGAGACCCTGCACAAGTACATATAGCGCTTCACGAGCATCCGCCTCAAGATCCCGAAGGCGCCGGACGAGGCCATCATCTCAATGTTAACGGATGGTGTTAGGGACATCAAGATGAAAGAGGAGCTTGCCACCTGTGACGACTTGTGCTCGGTCCTGGAGATGTTCAACCTGGTGAACAAGTGCGCAGGGGCTGAGGAGGGTCGCCTCTCCCTCCCAGAGCTTCCGGGGGCTAACCTCGAAGACAAGAAGGCCAAGACCAAGGAAGCAAAGCCCAAGGGCCCCGCCGTGCTCGCGGTTGAGCCCAAAATGAAGCGCAGCCATGATCATGATGAGCCTCCCAGGGGTAACCGCCCATTCTGCATCTGCCACAACACTCACTCCCACAACACCAACGACTGCCAGGAGCTCAGTGTGCTCTGCAAATGGGTGCATCGACCGCCACCCCGAGTGCAACGACCATGGCTACGACCGTGGAGGTGGCCATAGTGGAGGCCGCTGGGATGACCGCGACTCTCGCCAGGGCTAGCGCGACTAGCCTCGTGATGACCGCTGGTGTGATGAGACTTGTGAGGGCCCTTGGCATGACCAGCCTCGCGAGGCTCATTCTCAGGGCAACACCGGCCTTCCACCGCCGCTGTCGCTGCTGCCAAGGAGGAATGACGACAACCGCCAAGACGAGGGGGCTAGGGGCTTCCAGGATCCCCGTGCAATTGCCTGCATCCTAGGTGGAGTTCATGCCCCTACCTAAAACCGCATCTTCAAGCAGTTCTCACGCGAGGTGAACGCGGCCATCCTGCGCTTCCCCTCAGGTGGTCGCAGTATGCCATTACCTTCGACTCCAAGTATCACCTCAAGTGCGCAGCCCCATGCTATGCACGTCCACCATTAGCAATGTCCTGGTCACCAAGACCCTCATCGATGATGGCGCTGGGCTCAATGTCCTCTCTTTCGAGACGTTTGAGACGCTCTAGGTTCCCTATGATCAACTCATGCCAACCAAGCCTTTCTCTAGGGTGACCGACGGCTCCACCATCCCCCTGGGGGCAGGTACACCTCCCAGTCACCTTTGGCAAGTGTGAGAACTACCACACTGAGCTCATCGATTTTGCCGTCGCCCACATCGGTCTCCCGTACAACGCCATCCTCGGATATCCGTCCATCGCCAAGTTCATGGCCACGACCCATCATGGGTACAATGTCCTCAAGATGCCAGGGTGCAGCGGTGTCATCACGGTCGCCTGCGATGAAAAGGATGTTGTCTACTCTCCTGAGCGCGCCTACCAGGCTGCGACAGCTAAAAACTCGGACGACGAGGCAACATCCTACCTCCCAAGGCCACCCCCAAGAATAAGAAGCAGCTCCTCCCCAAGAGCCGTCAGGAGGCTGGGACGCCCATTGGCGGTGCCTCGGGTTCTGCACCCACTAATGGGGCGCCTCTTCCTCCCGCATAGGAATGCGCTCCTGGTGCCTCCCTCAGGACGGGCTCGGGGGCTTCCATCTGGAGAGCCTCTGACCTGACCAGCGCCACGAGGGAGGTGCGCGGGCACCACTGGTAGGCGTGCTTCGACGTGTGCCCCCACAAGCAAGGAGCAAGGCACGAGGCACCAAGCACACGAGAGTTCATCACCAAGGTGATCGAGGAGTTTCAGGAGGCGGGGGCCATGCGTGGCGAGCATCACCCCGCACCAGCCGGTGCACTTGCACCCCCTGATGCGGGCGAGGAGCTGTGTGTTTGCGTCAACATCTCGGGCCTCAACAGGGCTGCTTCGTGTTGGCCGAAATGGGGGTTGCCCCTACAACTATGTCTGCATGCTGTTAGGCCTGCTGAGCGTGGGCGCCATGTACCAGTGCCTCGCAAAGCGTGCCCTAGTGTCTCACGAGGCTAGGCGATTGGCGGTCATGTCTCAGGAGGTCCCGGATCCTTGCGAGCCCCTCGGGCCTCGTGAGCTTCCCAGGCCTCCGAAGCCGCCCAGCTCAAGAGGAGCAATCTCCACGACACGCGTCCTCACCTACCTCGACGCTTCTACAACACCGGTGCCAGGTGACTTTTTATTTTGTTCAGTTGAGGGTGCCCCTTGGGCTGCATTATCCTCAAGTTGTCAAGGCACGCCTCTGCAGCTGTATCATTTTGTGAATGTATCGGAACTGGCTATGCTATCTATGAATTTCCTAAGTATTTCAAACTGAATGCCCGGTGCTTCGTCACCATAAATGTCGTGCACTCTCACAAACCCGCCCGCGACCCCCTCTTGATTAAGGACTGGCACAGCGACTGTGCTCGGGTCCGTCCCTGCAGTGTTGTTAAATCCAAGCGGCGAGCTCTGTCTCACGGGCCAGCTCTCGCACACGTCACCTCCCAGGGTCCTTGGTGCCTTGTTCTCGCATGAGCTAATCGCGAGTAGATAAGTAAGGGCACGCATCACGGTTCGTACCAACCGCAGTTCGGCATTTCTCCATCGCCAGAGCCTCGCGCTGGGTGTTTTTCCTCGAGGTTGTTGAATGAGAAGACTCGGCACGACGGCTGTGCTCGGGTCCGTCCCTGCAGAGTTGATAAACCCAACGACTGAGCTCTGTGTGGAAGGCCGGACCCATTCACGTCACCTCCTGGGGTCCTGATGACCCACAAGTATATGGGACCAATTGTAGCCCTTTCGATAAGTAAGAGTTTCAAACCCAACGAGGATCAGAAGGAAATGACAAGCGGTTTTCAGCAAGGTAATGTCTGCAAGCACTGAAATTATAAGTAACGAGTATTTGATAGCAAGATAATTTGTAACGAGCAATTAATGGTAACGGTAACAAAAGTGCAGCAAGGTAGCCCAATCCTTTTGAGGCAAATGACATGCCAAAACAATCTCTTATGATAAGCAAAGTGTTTTAGAGAGTACACGGGAATTTCATCTAGTTACTTTCATCATGTTGGTTTGATTTATGTTCGCTACTTTGATAATTTAATATGTGGGTGGACCGATGCTTAGGTGCTGTTCTTACTTGAACAAACCTCCTACTTATGATTAACCCCCTCGCAAGCATGCGCAACTACGGGGAAAGTATTAAGAATAAATTCTAACCATAGCATTAAACTTTTGGATCCATACGGAATAGCGCATTAACCTTACGGAATAGCGCATAAACTAGGGTTTAAGCTTTTGTCACTCTCGCAACCCATCATATAATAACTACTCCAGAATGCATTCCCTTGGGCCCAAGTATGGTGAAGTGTCATGTAGTCGACGTTCACATCACACCACTAAGGGAATCACAACATACATACTATCAAAATATCGAACACATAAAATTCACATGATTACTTGCAAAAAGATTTCTTCTGTGACCTCAAGAATGAAAGTGACTACTCACAAATGATACTCATGCTCAAGATCACAGGGGTATTAAATAGCATAATGGATCTGAACATATAATCTTCCACCAAATAAACCATATAGTAATCAACTACAAGATGTAATCAACACTACTAGTCACCCACAAGCACCAATCTATCGTTCTGTACAAATATTGAACACAAGAGATGAACTAGGGTTTGAGAGGAGATGGTGCTATTGAAGATGTCGATGGAGATTGCCCTCCCAAGATAGGAGAGTTGTTGGTGATAATGATGACGATGACTTACCCCTCCGAGAGGGAAGTTCCCTTGGCGGAATCGCTCCACCGGAGGGCAAAAGTGCTCCTGCCCAAGTTCTGCCTCGAGATGGCGGCGCTTCGTCCAGAAAGTCCTCCCCTTATTTTCTCTAGGTCAAAATGACATAAATACCAGAAGAGGGGCACCGGAGGTGGGCTTGGCTGAGCACAACCCACCAGGGCGCGCCCTGGTGTCTTGTGCTCACCAGGTGGCCCCCCTCTGGTAGTTATTTGCTCCAATATTTCTTATTTATTCCATAAAAATTCCTCGTGAAGTTTCAACTCATTTGGAGTTGTGCAGGATAGGTAGCATGATGTAGCTTTTTCAGGTCCAGATTTCCAGCTGCCGGAATTCTCCCTCTTTGTGTGAACCTTGCATATTATGAAATAAAACAACAAAAATAACAGTAAGTAAACATGATGCAAAATGGACGTATCAACTCCCCCAAGCTTAGACCTCGCTTGTCCTCAAGAAAAAATCGAAATCGAAAAACATATCCACATGCTTAGAGATAGAGGTGTCGATAAAAACAAAGTACGGACATCGAAGCATCATGTAAATTATTATAGCAGCAACAAACTTTAACATAAAACTTTTATCATAGACTTCTCATGAATAAGTGACAATTCATCACAACATCCAAGTATAAAGCATAAAATCTATTGAAAACCAACAAACTATGTTCTCAGTCAACTTTGCCACTACAATTCATCATCCTTTCAGGAAGGGTCACGTACCGGAGCCTTTTTGGCAAGTCCACATACTCAACCATCATATAGTCTTCTATGGTTGCTAACACCCATCACATACACATGAGCAAAACGTTTCAACCAGACACATAGAAAGATAGGGGCTTATGGTTTTGCCTCCCAACATGCTCACCTCCAGGGTGATGTCAACAATAATAACTCATGCTACACATATCCAATTGGATATATGTGCCTACATCTTTCCTCACCACATGATGCTAGCCAAAAGAGAAATATAAAAAGGAACAGAGAAAGAAAAACTTTGACTCTTGCATGAAAGTAAATACATAAAAGTAAAAGATAGGCCCTTCACAGAGGGAAGCAGAGGTTGTCATGCACTTTTTGGTTGTATGATCAATCCCTTAGTGCAAGAGAATGCCACGTTATATTGCCCCTTGTGATAGCAACATTTATTATGCAGTGTGTCACTTTTATTCTTTGCCATCAAAAGTTCGTACAACGCTCAGTTTTCTCTTACACTAAATGATCTAACACTTTCAGAAGCAATTTTATTGCCTTATTGCACCAATGACAACTTACTTCAAGGATCTTACTCAATCTATATGTAGGTATGTTGGACTCCTAAAAATAAGATTTGGGTTTAAGAGTTTTTGGATGCACAAGTAGTATCTCTACTTAGTGCGAAATTTTTGGCTAGCAAAGATGGGGGGCAAGCACCACATGTTGAAGGATCTATGACAATATAACTTCTCTGTGAATATGAACAAACATAACTCATTAGGTTGTCTTCCTTGTCCAACGTCAACAATTTTGGCATATAATATTTTGATGGGGGCTCACAATCACAGAAGAGTTCCAAGATAGTGTATTTGCATGTGAGTCTTCTCTTCCCTTATTAATTCTTTCATGAATTGCATCATTGACCAATGCTATGTTTGTCAATCTCCAATAAAATTTTCTACTTATAATTTTCCTTATGTGATGTCATTACTTACCATAAGATTAGCATATGATCTTTTTCATTTATTTCCTTTATTTTTATTGAAACATGAAATTAAAGAAAGGAAAGCTCAAAGTAAACTTTATTATATATCTCGCACACGACTACAAAGATAGATCACTAAGCAAACTTTCAAAAGAAAGGATCGAACTAAAATTTTATTCATCTAAAGCAAAGGATAACTATGGATCAAACTAAGATAAGTAAAGGTAAAAGATAGTGGAGGTGATACGATACCGGGGCACCTCCCCCAAGCTTGGCACAAGCCAAGGGGGGTGCCCATACCCGATACTCAATTCTCTTTAGGTGATGAAGAAGGAGGTGGTGGTGATGAAGTGGTAGCGATCTTGTCATCGGGTTTCCATGGCAGGGGCTCACCATCATAGGCGGAGGAGTGAGTCTCCCGGGTCCTGCAACTGGCAGCCAAACTCATACCTTTAAACCTTGCCTCATATTCAAAGACTTGGTTTTGAAGGTCATAAATCTGGCTCTGGAGGAAGTTGATTTGCTCGTTGAAGGAGAAGACGATGTCCTTCATGGACTTGCCATCCACCTTGACATCACGGGTGTAGTCCGCGATCATGAGGTGATTGGCATTGAGTCCATGTTCCAACATCCCCTTGCATTGGAAGACTTCTTGCTCCATAGCTTCAAGCCTAGCCTCAACGGATCCAGTCCCCTTGGGGCATTGCACATCGCGTATGTGGAGCTCCCCCTCACGCATCTGGATGGCTTGAGGGTGTTGCATCACCTCCCACAAATATGGGTTCATGGCGTTCTCGAAGAACTTGTCCTCTGAGGAGCTTGAAGCGGCCATAGTGAATTAGATCTGTCAGAAAACAAAAAGAAAAGAAAACAGAAGATTTCTCAGTGGTACAGAGGTCAATGGGTTCGGGGAGTATATAAAGATTTTTTATCTTGGGAAATAAGCAAATAGAAGAAAAATGGAGTCCAAAAGGTACCCGAGGTGGGCACAACCCACATGGGCGTGCCTGGCAAGCCCAGGAGCGCCTTGGTGTCTTGTGCCCACTAGGTGTGCCTTCCTAGTTGTTTCTTATTTCCCTAATTTTTGTTATATTCCAAAACGGTCAAAAAATATTTTTGCAGATTTTTTGGACTCCCTTTACTTACTTTATCATGTACCTCCTCTTTTTCACGATTATGGAGTGTTCCGGAAGGTCTCTTTTATGTGTTCTTCCGGTGTCATAGTTTGGATAATATTGTTTTCAACGTTAATGGGTGCACCTGAGATATAGTGTTTTAATCGTTGCCCGTTGTCAATCTTCGGGTTAGTACCTTCGAAATTATTTATGTTGATAGCTCCAGATCGATAAACCTCCTCGATGACATAGGGTGCTTCCCATTTGGAGAGGAGTTTTCCTGCAAAGAATATGAAATGAGAGTTGTACAAAAGAACATATTCTCCAACTTTGAACTCACGCTTTTGGATTCTTTTGTCAGGCCATCTTTTAACTTTCTCTTTAAATAACTTGGCATTTTCATAAGCTTGGGTTCTCCATTCATCTAATGAGCTAATATTAAATAACCTCTTCTCACCAGCAAGTTTGAAATCATAGTTGGGTTCTTTAAGTGCCCAATATGCTTTATGTTCTAACTCAAGAGGCAAATGACAAGCTTTTCCATAAACCATTTTATAGGAAGGCATACCCATAGGATTTTTATATGTTGTTCTATAAGCCCAAAGTGCATCATCTAATTTCTTAGACAATTTCTTTCGGGACATGTTGATAGTCTTTTGTAAATATAATTTTATTGCTCTATTGCTAAGTTCAACCTGATCACTAGACTGAGGATGATAGGGTGATGCAATTCTATGGTTAACATCATACTTGGCAAGCATTTTGCAGAAAGAACCATGAATAAAGTGTGAACCACCATCAGTCATTAAATATCTAGGGACTCTGAACCTTGGGAAAATTACTTCCTTAAGCATCTTAATAGAGGTGATGTGATCAGCACTACTAGTTGGAATAGCTTCTACCCACTTAGTAGCATAATCAACAACAACCAAAATATGAGTATACCCATTAGAGGAAGGATAAGGTCCCATGAAATCAAATTCCCAAACATCAAATGGTTCTACAGCAAGTGAAAAATTCATAGGCATTTCTTGACACTTACCAATATTACCTATTCTTTGACATTCATCACAAGATAAGACAAACTTACGATCATCCCTAAAGAGAGTAGTCCAATAAAACCCAGATTACAATACTTTATGAGCAGTTCTGTCCCCCGCATGATGTCCTCCATAAGCTTCGGAGTGACATTTCCGTAGGATTTGTCCTTGTTCATGCTCGGGTACACGATGTCTAATAATACCATCTACTCCTTCTTTATAAAGGTGTGGGTCATCCCAAAAGTAATGTCTTAAATCATAGAAGAATTTTTTCTTTTGTTGGTACGTAAATCTAGGTGGTATGTATTTAGCAACAATATAATTAACATAGTCAGCATACCATGGTGTACTACAAGAAACATTTATTGCAGCTAACTGCTCATCGGAAAAATTATCATTAATAGGTTGTCGGTCATCAAGAACATTTTCAAGACTAGACAAGTCATCAGCAACGGGGTTCTCAACTCCTTTTCTATCACTGATATGCAAATAAAATTCTTGTAGCAAGAGAACCCATCGAATAAGCCTAGGTTTGGCATCTTTATTTTTCCATAAGATATTTTATAGCAGCATGATCGATGTGAACAATTACTTTTGAATCTATAATATAGGATCTAAATTTATCACAAGAAAACACAATTGCTAAAATCTATTTTTCAGTAGTAGCATAATTTCGTTGGGAAATGTCTAGAATTTTACTAGCATAATGAATAAAATTTAGTTTCCTATCAACTCTTTGTCCTAGAACAGCATGTCGGTGTACAGAAGTAGGGGCTCTACTTTGCACCCCTTTACCTGTGCACGGGCAGTCAGAGCCGCGCCTGCGACCACACTTAGTAGGGCAAAGGCAGGAAGCCGAAGCCACGAGACGATCAAAGCAACACCAAGATAGAGACATGAAGATCAAGAGGGTGAGGTGGACTCCCTCGGCAAGACCCTTGCCGGGGCGGACTCCGCAGCCCCGCCAAGGGCCTTGCTGGGGCAACTTGCCTAGCACCAGCGGAGTGCGCCACCCTTGAGCCCGAGGTTTCCAACACCATCAACCACATTGGAACCAAGGCTCGGGAGGTGCCTCCATGGTGGCATGTAGATCTTTGTGAAGATCGTAAGCATGAAGAATCAGATGAAGACCAGGAGACGACGATCCTTGGCACGATCCCTGCCAACGAACCCCATGAGGCCTCCGGCAAGATCCTTGCCAGTGACGACCACAGTGCCACGGCAAGACCCTTGTTGGGGCCCTGGCAAGGCCCTTGCCGAGGACATCAGCGGAGCCGCGGCCAGGCCCGTGCCCGCCAAGGCTCCACCGCCATTCCCATGCAGCAGCTAGCCCAGCCAGCCAGGCGGGCACATGTGTGGTGACGTGCAGCCCCGAGACCAGCTCAGCAAGCACCTGCATGGAGGCATGCAGATCTTCGTGAAGATGCTGCCATCGCGCCAGCTTAGCAGCCTACCTTCCTACATGGCGCTGCCCGCCTCGCTGGCCTAGACGCGTGTCGAGGCAAGGCGAGGCGGCGATAAAGTGAGGGGACACCTCATGGGAGCATTTAATGTGCCTTATCCCATAATGACAGGCGATAAGCATAGCTACTATACCCTTTCCACCTCCTGTGTGCCACTGTGGCACCTCCTTCGACTATAAAAGGAGGCCCGAGGCATACTGGAGGGGGATTCGGCTTTTTGAACAAGTGACGCACCGTAGCTAGCTCAAGAACATTCATATACACACCAAAGCAGGACTAGGGTATTACGCGATCCCCGCGGCCCAAACCTGGGTAAACGACCTTTGTGCTAGCTCTTAGACCCGCTCTTCTCACAACCCCGTGCCCGCCGACCATAGTCGGGATTCCAGTGATCCACTGGTATCGTTCCCACCGACATCTTTGGCGCGCCAGGTAGGGGGCGCAGTTGTGAAAATCTAGTCTAGCAGGTAGTCTAGCAGTTCTTCGTCGCCATGGCTCCCAAGAGGAAGACGACTACAGCGATTGGTTCATCCAGAGCCGGACTGCCTGTACCGGTGTGGGCGAATAGCGGGCCGATCATGGACAGAACCCGAGGCGCGACCGACGAACACCCACATCGCTCTGGCAGTCCAGGCCTGGCGAGCGGTGTCGTTCGTGCGCAAGACGATGGGCCTCACGCCGCAAATTCCAAAGACGGAGTTGCCCCCCCCCCCCGCAGGTGGCGTGGGGCCCTCCCAGAGCGTCACCGTGCCACCTACTGGCGGCGCGGCGGCCTCCAAGACACCTACGTCGGCGCCCATGGCGCGCTCTTCCCAAGTTGTGCGCAATGAGCAGCATCACCATGCTGGTGACCCTGGGCGCCACCGTGGGAAGAGTCCTGTGCGTCCTTCGCGGGACGAGGGAGGCCAGCATACACGCCGAGGTGCTGGCGAAGATGGCGGACAGCCGCAGGGCCGTGATAGAGCTCCTTCTAACGTGGTTAGAAGTCGGAGCGCGTCACGATCCACGCAGCTTTCATCGCCGCCCACACTAGTGGAAGCTCTGGCGCGCGCGCAGCTGCTCCTCGACTTTCCTCCTGCTACGGAGAAGCTCGACGAATGGAGAGCCACCGTCCGGAGCCTCATCAGCATCACCAACAAAGATTAGCCACAACCAGCGGGGCCCATGGGGCGACGCTCCATTGAGCCACCGCATGCCAGTGGAGGAAGAGCCAGAGGTGATGCAGCCATGGTGCACTCTCATCCCCCACGCCAGTTACCGCGGGTGTCAATCCGTCGTGATGACGCTTGTGATAACATTTCCATAGCATTGTCCGATCCACGGACCCACCGCTATTAGTGCCAAGTTCTTCGGGAGCGAGCCCTCGAAGACACACGAACCACCATCAAGCGCCGGCGTGATGCGCGCCACCAATCAGATAGGCGGGCAGGGCCCACTATGAACCACCCGGCACTGGGAGGCTACGGTGGCCTACCTTACGAGGTGGGTTTCCCAACCTTTACCCGTGAGTTGCGGCAGTTTCAGTGGCCCTCCCACCGCATGTTCAAGCCCGACGTTGGTGAGAAGTACAATGGCAAGACTCACCCGTCGGAGTTCCTCAGCATCTACACCATTGCGATGCAAGCTGCTGGAGCCCGCGATGACAAGGTGCTTGCCAATTACTTCCCATTGGCACTCAAGCCCAATGTCATGTCATGGTTGATGCACTTGCGGGTGGATTCCATTTCCTCTTGGTCAGATCGGTGTCATGAGTTTGTTGGCGCCTTCACTGGAGGCCATTAAGCTCATGGCCAGGCAAGCGATTTGCATATCATTCCCCAGAAGGAAGGTGAAAACCTGCGCAAGTACATCCAGAGGTTCAGCCGGGTGCAGTACAACATCCCAGACGTTCACCCCGCCGCCGTGATCAGCGCATTCCATCAGAATGTGCGTAACTGCAAGATGCGTGAAGAGCTGGCGATGAACAAGGTCAAAGACGTGGCCGAACTTTATGTTCTGGCCGATACGTGCGCTCGAGTTGAAGAGGGGAGGAAGTACCCCGACGAGGATGCCGGTGCGGAAACCGACTCCATAGAGGACGACACCGCCGCCCCGACGAAGAAGGGCCGGCGCCGTAACAGGAAGCGCAAGGGCAAGATTGTGCTTGCCGTCGAGGGATCCGGCGACACCGGCACCACCAAGAAGTCCAAGGCTAGCGACCCCGACAAGGAACTTGCCGGGTATGCCGCTTGCCGGGCCTTGGCAGCTGCCGACAAGCCAGGAAGCTTCGACAAGCAGTATTGCAAGATCCACCGCACCAAGGGTCACGACCTCCAAAACTGCCGACAAGTTGAGCTGCTTGCTAAGAAGCAAAAAGCTGAGTATGAGAGGCGGGACAAGGAGAAAGGCTAGGATGGTGCCGATGGATCCGACAAGAAGTGTGGTGGAAAAGGAGGCCGCCGCGGCAAGGATAACCAGCAAGAGAGGCTCGCTCGGGGCCACGACAAGAAGCAGGAAGACAAGGATCATGACGAGGACGACGAGTCCGGCGACCATGAGTTTTAGAAAGCTACAGAGGCCATGTGCATCGACGGTGGCGCCTTGCTGCACACCTCTCACCGCCAGCTCAAGCAGTGGGCGCGTGAGATCACAGTGGTGGAGCCATCACTCGACGTACGGAGGCCACTGAAGTGGTCCAGCATGCCTACCATCTTTGACACTGAGGACCACTCTGATCGCACGACTGCGGTCGAGTGTTTGCCGTTGTTGGTTTCACCAACGATCTGCAACCTCAAGGTGACGAAGATGCTAGTTGATGGTGGGGCCGGCCTGAACTTGATTTTGCCTGTTGTGATAAAAAAGCTGCAGATTCCTGATGGAGACCTCGAAGAGACGAGCACGTTTCAAGGGGTCAACCCGGGAACAAGCCAGCCGAAGGGCAAGGTCATGCTGCCCATGACATTTGGAGGTGAGTTGAACTACAGGACGGAGAGGATTGTCTTCTATGTAGCCGAGATCCCCTTTCCTTGCAACGGGATTCTCGGCCCCCGGCGCTAGCCAAGTTCATGGCGGCGTCACATTACGCCTACAACACGCTGAAGATGCCTGGGCCTATGGACATCATCACCGTCCCCACCGACAAGAAGGATGCGCTGATCTGCGCTGACCAACTCTACCGAGAAGGAGTTGCAACGACTACCGCCAAGGCACTTGCTCCTGCCGCTGAAGCCCCGGGAGGGAAGAAGACCGGCGAGACCTCTTGCACCCACTCTGGCAAGCGCACCTCTTCGGAGTGTTGTGCCCCCTCGAGGATGTGCTAGAGATCTCCACCGGCAAGAGCAAGAGATCCAAAGCTGCACCACCAAAGGCCAACAAGGTGTCTGTCAAGGAGGACGACACGGGAGGAGATTTCACCATAAGCTCCACCCTCGATAGCAAATAGGAAGGCGAGCTCGTCACCTTCCCGCGGGCGAATGTCGACATGTTTGCATGGCAAGCGTCCAACATCCCCGACATTCCCAGGGAGGTGATTGAGCACCATCTTGCTGTCTGTCCTCATGCGCGGCCCGTCAAGCAGAATGTCAGGAAGCAAGCTTTGGAAAGACAAGAGTTTATCACAGAAGAAATCAGAAAGCTAGAAGCAGCAGGCTTGGTGAGAGGAGTACTCCACCCGACGTGGTTGGCCAATCCGGTGGTGGTGCGCAAGGCGAACGAGAAGTGGAGGCTGTGTATCGATTACAGAAATATCAATAAATCCTGTCCAAAAGACCCTTTCCCGTTGCCACACATTGACCAAATTGTTGACTCCACGACTGAGTGAGACCTGCTATCATTCCTCGACGCCTACTCAGGATATCATCAGATTTTCATGACGAGAGAAGATGAGGAGAATACAACATTCATCACCCCATGTGGTACGTATTGCTTTTTACGAATGCCTTCCGGTTTGAAGAGTGCTGGCTTGACCTTTACAAGAGCGGTCCAAATTGGTTTTGAGCCCCAGCTACATAGAAATATAGAAGCTTATATGGATGACATAGTGGTCAAAACCAAGGACAAGGCAACACTTCTGCAAGATTTGGAAGAGAGATTTGCAAATTTGCACAAGATCAACCTCAAGCTAAACCCTGAGAAATGTGTCTTCGGCATCTCGTCCGGCAAGCTTCTTGGGTTCTTTGTGTCACAACATGGGATCGAGGCGAACCCAGACAAGATCAAGGCCATTGAGCAGATTGAGGCACCTAGGCGGATTAAGGATGTGCGTCGGCTCACTGGTTGCATTGCCGCCATGAGCAGATTCATCTCGAAGTCTGCTGAGCGTGCCCTTCCCTTTTTCAAAATCTTGAAAAAGGTGGGCCTAATGGAGTGGACCCCAGAGGACGAAGCATCGCTGCAAGACTTGAAGAAATACCTCTCCTCCACACCGATCCTAGTTGCTCCAAGACCACAAGAGCCGCTGCTGCTGTATCTAACGGCAATGAATCAAGTGGTCAGTGCCGCACTAGTGGCATAGAGGGAGGTTGATGAAGGGGCAGTGGCGACGTCAGGACTGACGGATAGTGAGTCAGGGCTCCCTCCGGCAAGGCCTAGTCCCGGCAAGGCAAAGCCCCCGGCAGAGTCTGACGCCGGCGAGACACGGCCTCCGCAACCAGGCGAAGTGGTGCAGAAGAAGAAGATGATGCAGCACCCAGTTTACTTCGTCAGCTCCCTCTTGCAGGGGCTAGGTCCAGGTACTCCGGTGTGCATAAATTGCTCTTCAGCCTCCTTATGGCCTCGAGGAAGCTGTGTCATTACTTCCAGGCACACGAGACACCATCGTCACCCGCCTCCCGTTGCAACGGATACTGCATAACCCAGATGCAACGGGAAGGATTGTGGAATGAGCCTTGGAGCTGTCGAGCTTTGGTTTGAAGTTCGAAAGTACTTCAACGATCCAGAGCCGAGTCATGGCGGAGTTCATTCCAGAGTGGACCTCGACGCCCGACGAAGAGATCCAGGAGACCACTCTCCCCGGCAAGGAAACAAGTCGCAATTGGGTTATGTACTTTGATAGGGCTTTCTCTCTACAAGGCACCGATGCTGGTGTGCTGCTCGTCGCACCCACCGGAGAGCACCTCAAGTATGTGATCCACATGCACTTTCCCAGTGAGATGTCGATGAACAACACTGTTGAATATGAGGTATTGCTTGCCGGTCTCAGGATCGCGGCAGACCTCGGGGTCAAGAAGCTCATCGTCAGGGGTGATTCACAGCTTGTCGTCAGGCAGGTCAACAAGGATTATCAAAGCCCGTTGATGGAAGCCTACGTGGATGAGGTGACGAAGCTGGAGGAGCGGTTTGACGGTATACTGGGGGAGCATGTCCCTCGAGTGGAGAACGACATCGCCGACTACCTGTCGAAGCGCGCTACCCTCAAACTACCTGTGGAACCAGGTACTTTTGTGCTTCTTTTAACTCAACCATCCATTGTACCATCAACAGAGCAAAACAAGCGGAGGAAATCAGGTCCTGACAAGTACTTTCCCATCGAGCTCCCTGGAGCCGCTGGCGAAGATGTTGCCGTGGACGCTGAGCCTTCCATGGGGCGACCGACTCTGGCAGGGCGTCAAGCCCTGGCCGAAGAGACATCCATTCCCACGGCAGAGGAGATGCCCTTAGTCCTTGCCGTCGAGCCCCAGGATCCGGCATGGGCACAACATACCATCTGATTCCTCCAAACAGGGGAGCTTCCTGAGGAGCAGGAAGAAGAGGAGAAAGTAGCCCGTCGGTCTGCCCTGTACCGGTTCATTGACAACATTCTATACAGAAAAAGACCAAACAGAGTGAAATTGAAGTGCATCCCCTGGGAGGAAGGACTGGAGCTTTTGGCGGAGATACATGGAGGCATATGTGGCTCCCACATACGGTCGAGGGCCCTTGCTGGCAAGGCTTTCCAGCAAGGTTTCTTTTGGCCCACTGCCCTCCAGGATGCGACGACACTAGTAACCACGTGTGAAGCGTGCCAATTCCATTCAAAGAAGCTTCATCAGCCAGCTCAAGCCCTTCAAACAATCCCTCTCTCCTGGCCATTCTCAGTTTGGGGCCTCGAGATACTGGGCCCCTTCCCATGCGCTGTAGGGGCCTTTGAGTACTTGTACGTTGCAATCAACAAGTTCACAAAGTGGCCAGAGGTGGAAGCAGTGAGGAAGGTGGCAACACAGTCAGCCGTCAAATTCTTCAAGGGGCTAGTCTGTCGTTTCGGTGTCCCAAATAGGGTCATAACCGACAACGGCGCGCAGTTCACAAGCCACATCTTCATGCAATACATTGAGGACCTAGGCAGCAAGGTCTGTTTCGCTTCCATGGCACACCCACGGAGCAATGGCCAAGCCTAAAGGGCAAATGTTGAAGTACTGCGAGGCCTGAGGACAAAGACTTTTGACGGGCTGCACAAGAGCGGAAGGCGATGGATAGATGAGTTGCTGGCGGTTCTTTGGTCGATCCGAACGATGCCAAATCGAGCCACCGGCCAGACGCCCTTTTCCCTGGTATATGGGGCAGAAGCAGTTCTCCACTCGTATATGGGTCACCTCGAGTGCTCTCTTATGATGAGATTGATCAAGAGCGATTGCGGCAAGATGACGCGACGCTCCTCGAGGAAGATTGTCTTCGGGCGGCTGTGAGAGCAGCACGCTACCAGCAAGCCTTGTGCCACTACCATAGCCGCAAGGTTCATGCCCGAAGCTTTGAGGAAGGCGACCTTGTTCTTCGGCGCGTTCAATCGACCAAGAATTCCAATAGGTTGACCCGAAGTGGGAAGGCCCTTATCGGGTAATATGAGTCACCAGGACCGGTGCAGTCTGCCTGGAGACCAAAGATGTCATTCCAGTGAGCAACTGCTAGAACATTGAGCATCTTCGCAAGTTTTACCCATGAGGCGCGGTTGTCGGGCCCCCCGGCAAGCCACCTTTTGTACAAGCCTTGTTGGCAAGGCATGTAACCCTCTGTACAAAGCCAGGCACAGACCCTGAGCATAAATAAACGAAGCGCTGGCACCCTAAGTTATAGCATGCATGCTAGGTTGAGTCTCTCCCTCGGTTAGGGTTGATAGTGCTTAGCGGCGACTAACCCCTAGCATAGAGGTCGAGTCTGCATCTCTCTGTTCCTTTCCATCCTCTTTGGTTCGCAGGGTACATGGGCATTTCTGCTGAGCTATATGGAAGAAAGAGAACGAGCCGGCGCTCCGGCCCCGGCAAGCCAAGATTGCCGGGGGCTGAAGACACAAGGGTCCACCCATGTCAAGCCAAGGTTGCCGGGGGGCTGCAGATTCAGATAAGTCCTTCTTCCCCTGTTTTGTGTTTCCATACGGAATTGGGACATATGTAACCTTGTTTTGTTCCTAGGTTACCGTGCTCCCCTTTTCCCGTACCCAAGAAACTATCCCCTTGGGTTGGAATCTGGTTGTAGCTGCGGTGACAAGGAAGCAAGCATAGGGCCTAACCCTACTTTGCCCCTGTCTCCGCCGAAAAGCGTGAGTATGGTTGAATGAAGTAAGGGAGCGGCAAGGCCTATTGCCGGGTGATAATGTTTATATTAAAAATAACAAGGATTCGTTCCTTGGTATGGGCTTCGCTCACACACAAAGAACCCAGCAAGCACCCTTTTTCATTAATACGTTCCATGCAGGTACAGTTCGTACGAAACGTAAACATGAGCAAGGGGATTACAAGTTTTAAATTTAATTAAGGTCCATGGGCTTACAAGCTAAAAAGATATAAGGTGCCCGTAATCCCTTTCTTGTCCCTCTCCTTGGGAAATGGAACAAGAAGGCGAGAGGGCAAAAGGAGCGCCTAGGCGAGGTATGAGCAGCAAAAGGCGCCAAGAGAACATGTCGGTGGGCGCCTAGGAGAGGACTGGTGATGATGGTGTCGGGAGAAGAGCTGTAAGATGAGGCAACGGTCCGCCAATACGCTATGAAGGAGACGGTGCCATCGTACTCCGACTTGACGGCCCGCCACCCGCCTTCTTTGCCTTCTCCGGCCTTCCCACGCCAGCCACCCAAGGAGGCGACCCCAAGAAGTTCAAGGAGCCAGCCCCACAGGGAGAAGGGGCCCGATGCAGATGCTGTTGCTGCTGGCACCGCCCGGGGATGGCGGGTCCGACGCCTAGTCGGACCCGTCATCCTCCCGCCTGCTACACTCGTCGTTGCTGTCGCTGTCCTCCTCATCACTCTCGCTCGGGGAAGAGTCTTCATCATCAGAGGAGCTCTCCACGCAGCACTTTAGGTGAGTCCTGAAGTCTCCAAAGACCTTGACGGAGAGCAGGACATTCTCCATTAGTTTGAAATAGAGGACGAGCCCCGTCGTCAGACTGTGGATGCGAGCGAAGGTCTTCCATCCGCGATGGAGATACATGACATGAGGGGTTGGGAAATCAACGTCAGCCCATGTGCCGCTATTCCCGCATCCCCTCATATGCAGTCTCAGAGCCTGTGGCGGGTTGAGCTCCATCTCCCAAGCAAATGGAGTAGGGAGACGAAGATGACAACGTGTCGGCCGGCGCAGCCTGATGAAGAATTCATGAGGCTGGTCCCCGACGTGGCCCTCCATTGGGGGAGGGACCGCAGGCGGAGGCGAGGCTGGTACGCCACCCCGTCCTCCTCTTCCCTGAGCGCCACAGCAACCTCGGCCTCACCCCTCCCCCTTCCCCTCATGGCCGGCTCCGCCACCACGGACTCTTGGGGAGGAGGGGCGTGTTGTCGAGCGGAGACCCTCGCCGCCACCGTCGAAGCATTAGCGCACCCTCTCGCCATAGCAGAAGGAAGGAGGAAGCCAAGATGGGAGGAGGCGGATGGCGAAACATTGAGGGGTGTCATCCCTCCCCCTCCCCTCCTTATAAAGGGGCAGGATCGGGGCTCGACCGCCTCTCTCAACCAATCCAGATCATCAAGATGGCAGCAGGCGAGGCCGTCGACCGCCATCCTCGCCCAATTGAAGGCGCATGGGTATCGACCCACACGTGCGTCTTCCCATATTCCACTCGCCTATCACCTGCCCTGCACCATGCATGCGGCGTACGTGGTGCAAGGGGCGGGTGTAGTGGGAAATGTGGACGACGATTCCAAGGCAAAGAAAGTAAACAAGCAGCGGCCCTACGGTCTTAAAGGGACACACAAGCCGCCTCTTTACTGTTCACCGCAAGATGATGCAAGAATGCTTCGGTCACCCCATACACGATCCCCACATCACGCATTCAACGCCAAGTCATGGGGAAGCGCAGCGGACGAAGGAGTTACTGTGGTAAAAATCAGCCCCGCCTGCCCGTGCACCGTTCTGGGCCTATCCCAACAACACATAGCACTTATGTGTGGCCCAGGCTCGGGCGCTCCTGTCGGTGTACAGAAGTACGGGCTCTATTTTGCATCCCTTTACCTATGCACGGGCAGTCAGAGCCGTGCCTGCGGCCACACTTAGCAGGGCAAAGGAAGGAAGCCGAAGCCATGAGACGATCAAAGCAACGCCAAGACAGAGACACGAAGAGCAAGAGGGTGAGGTGGACTCCCCTGGCAAGACCCTTGCCAGGGTAACTTGCCGAGCACCAGCGGAGCGCGCCACCCTTGAGCCCGAGGTTTCCAACACCATCAACCACATTGGAACCAAGGCTCGAGAGGCGCCTCCATGGTGGCATGCAGATCTTTGTGAAGATCGTAAGCATGAAGAATTAGATGAAGACTAGGAGACGACAATCCTCGGCATGATCCCTGCCAAGGAACCCCACGAGGCCTCCGGCAAGATCCTTGCCAGGGACGACCACAATGCCACGGCAAGACCCTTGCCGGGGTCCTGGCAAGGCCCTTGCCGAGGACATCAGCGGAGCCGCGGCCAGGCCCGCTCCCGCCAAGGCACCACCGCCGTTCCCATGCAGCAGCCAGCCCAGCCAGCCAGGCGGGCACCTGCGTTGCAATGTGCGGCCCCGAGACCAGCTCAGCAAGCACATGCGTGAAGGCATGTAGATCTTCGTGAAGATGCTGCCACCGCGCTAGCTCAGCAGCCTACCTGCCTACATGGTGCTGCCCGCCTTTCTGGCCTGGACGCGTGTCGAGGCAAGGCTAGGCGGCGACAAAGCGAGGGGACACCTCAGGGGCACATTTAATGCGTCTTGTCCCGTAATGACAGGCGATAAGCATAGCTACTGTACCCTTTCCACCTCCTGTGTGCCACTGTGGAGCCTCCTTCGACTATAAAAGGAGGCCTGAGGCGTACTGGAGGGGGATTTGGCTTTTTGAACAAGTGATGCACCGTAGCTAGCTCAAGAACATTCTTATACACACCAAAGCAGGACTAGGGTATTACGCGATCCCCACGGCCCGAACCTGGGTAAACGACCTTTGTGTTGGCTCTTAGATCCGCTCTTCTCACAACCCCGCGCCCGCCGACCACAGTAGGGATTCTGGTGATCTCATAGGTGTCGTTCCCACCGACACAGCACCAAGAGCATAATCACTAGCATCACACATAATTTCAAAAGGCAAGTTCCGATCAGGTGGTTGAACAATAGGTGCAGAAATTAAGGCTTTCTTGAGAGTTTTGAAGGCTTCCAAACAATCGTCATAAAAAACGGAACATCCTTTTGCAAAAGATTTGTAAGAGGCCTAGAAATTTTAGAAAAGTCTTTGATAAATATCCTATAGAAACCAGCATGACGAAGGAAACTATGAATACCTTTGATATCTTTAGGACATGCATTTTCTCAATTGCATCGACCTTAGCTTTGTCCACCTCAATACCTCTTTCAGAAATTTTATGGCCCAAAACAATACCTTTGTTAACCATAAAGTGGCACTTCTCCCAATTCAAGACAAGATTCGTTTGCCCACATCTCTGCAAAACTCAATCAAGATTGCTTAAACAATCATCAAAATACTTCCCATAAACAGAAAAGTCATCCATGAAAACCTCAACAATATTTTCACAAAAGTCAGAGAATATTGCAGTCATACATCTTTGAAAGGTAGCAGGTGCATTGCATAGACCAAAAGGCATAAGTCTATATGCATAAGTTCCAAAAGGGCAAGTAAAAGTGGTATTTTCTTGATCAGGCTGAGAAACAGGTATTTGCGAAAAACCAGATTATCCATCAAGGAAGCAAAAATGAGTGTGCTTAGATAATGTTTCTAGCATTTGATCAATAAAAGGCAGAGGGTAATGATCTTTTCTAGTTGCTTTGTTTAATTTGCTAAAATCAATTACCATTCCATAGGTTGTAACAATTCTTTGTGGAATAAGTTCGTTCTTATCATTAGGAAAAAAAGTAATACCTCCTTTCTTAGGGACACAATGGACATGACTTACCCATCTACTATCATCTATATGATAGATTATACCTACTTTCAGAAGTTTTAATATTTCCGTTCTAACCACTTCTTTCATCTTCGGATTCAACCGGCGTTGGTTATCAACAACGGGTTTAGCATCAGATTCCATATTAATCTTGTGCTGACATAGAGTGGGACTAATGCCCTTAAGATCATCAAGAGTAGACCCAATAGCAGCTCGGTGCTTCCTTAGAACTTTCAATAATCTTTCTTCTTCATGTTTTGAAAGGTTAGCAATAATAATAACAGGATATATCTTCTTCTAATCAAGATAGGCATATTTGAAAGTGTCTGGCAATTGTTTTAATTCAAACACAGGATCACCTTTATGTGGAGGAGGACCTCCTAGAGTTTCAATTGGAAAATTGTGTTTAAGCAGAGGTTGTTGTTCAAACAAGATTCTATCTATTTCATTTCTTTCATGCATATGCAAATCATTTTCATGGTCTAGCAGATATTGTTCTAAATGATCAATAGGAGGCACATCAATATAAGCAAGACCAATTATTTCATCCTTAGTAGGTAATTATTTCTTATGATGCTTTCTACTAAACTTGGGAAAATTAAACTCATGAGACTCATCACCAAAACTAACACAGATTGTTTGTTTCTTGCAATCTATTTTAGCATTAACGGTGTTCAAGAAAGGTCTACCAAAGATAATGGGACAAAAGTTATCCTATGGGGAACCAAGAACAAGAAAATCAGTAGGGTATTTTATTTTCCCACACAAGACTTCAACATCTCTAACAATCCCAAGTGGTGTGATGGTGTCTCTATTAGCAAGTTTAATAGTAACATCTATGTCTTCTATCTCAGCGGGTGCTATGTCATTCATAATTTCTTGATATAAAGTAAAAGGAATAGCACTCACGCTAGCACCTATGTCACATAAACCATGATAACAGTGATGTCCTATTTTAACGGAGACAACAAGCATGCCAATAATGGGTCTATGTGTATCTTTCCCATCGGGTTTGGCAATTCTAGCAGCTTCACCAACGAAGCAAATAACATGCCCATCAATATTATCGACCAAGAGATCTTTAACCATAGCAACACTAGGTTCTACCTTGATTTATTCAGCTCATTTAGGTGTTCTAGTATAACTTTTATTGACCACAGTTGAAACTTTAGCATGTCCCTTCATCCTAACAGGGAAAGGTGGTTTTTCAATATAAGTAGTAGGAACAACTGGATCAACATTGTAAATGATAGTTTCTTCTGTAGCAACTACTAGTCCTTTAGTTTCTTCTTTAATAGGTGGGTAATATTTGAACCACTTCTCCTTAGGGAGATCAACATGAGTAGCAAAAGACTCACAAAAGGAAGCTACTATCTCAGAGTCAAGTCCATATTTAGTGCTAAACTTTTAAAAAGCACCGTATTCATAAAAGATTTAACAAAATCAAACTCAAGCTTAATACCCGACTCTTTACCTTCGTCGAGCTCCCAATCTTCAGAGTTGCGTTTAATTCTTTCTAAAATATCCCACTGGAATTCAATAGTATTCTTCATAAAGGAACCAGTACAAGAAGTATCGAGCATGGATCGATCATTATCAGAAAGCCGAGCATAAAAATTCTGAATAATAATTTCTCTTGAGATCTCATGATTGGGGCATGAATATAATATTGACTTAAGCCCCCCCCCCCAAGCTAGAGCGATACTTTCTCCTTCACGAGGAAAAAAACTATATATATAATTTTGATCACGATGAACTAGATGCATAGAATAAATTTTTTCGTGAAATTCCAATTTCAATCGATTCCAATTCCAAGATCCAATATCATTGAATAGCCTATACCATGCCAATGCTTTTCCCTTCAAAGATAAAGGGAAAACCTTCTTCTTAGCTTCATCTCCGGGTAGACCTGCAAGCTTAAACAATCCACAAATCTCATCCACATATATTAAGTTCATATCAGGATGTTCGGTTCCATCTCCTGCATAAGGATTAGCTAGCAGTTGTTCTATCATACCCAAAGGAATTTCATATTCAATATTTTCAGTAGTTGCACTAGGTTGAGGGGTAACTAATTGTCGTTCCGGTCAATTTGAAGATACCCCGAACAAACCCCTCAAAGGATTGTTCTCCATCGTAGCAAGTGACAATAAATTTCAGCACATAGTAATAATTTTTCCTTACTGATTTCCACTTACCAAGAGCACTTCACTCCCCGGCAATGGCGCCAGAAAAGAGCCTTGATGACCCACAAGTACAGGGGATCAATCTTAGTCCTTTTGATAAGTAAGAGTGTCGAACCCAACGAGGAGCAGAAGGAAATGACAAGCGGTTTTTAGCAAGGTAATGTCTGCAAGCACTGAAATTATAAGTAATGAGTAGTTTGATAGCAAGATAATTTGTAACAAGCAAGTAACGGTAACGGTAAAAGAAGTGCAGAAAGGCATCCCATTCCTTTTGAGGCAAAGGACAGGCCAAAACAGTCTCTTATGATAAGCAAAGTGTTCCTGAGGGTACACGGGAATTTCATCTAGTCACTTTCATCATGTAGGTTTGATTTGTGTTCGCTACTTTGATAATTTGATATGTGGGTGGACCGGTTCTTAGATGTTGTTCTTACTTGAATAAACCTTCTACTTATGATTAAACCCCTCTCAAGCATCCGCAACTACGAGAAATGTATTAAGAATAAATTCTAACCATAGCATTAAACTTTTGGATCCGAATCAGCCCCTTACGGAATAGCGCATAAACTAGGGTTTAAGCTTCTGTCACTCACGCAACCCATTATCTAATAACTACTCCACAATGCATTCCCTTAGGCCCGAGTATGGTGAAGTGTCATGTAGTCGACGCTCACATGACACCACTAAGGGAATCACAACATACATACTATCAAAATATCGGACACATATAAAATTCACATGATTACTTGCAACAAGATTTCTCCCGTGACCTCAAGAACGAAAGTGACTACTCACAAATGATATTCATGCTAAAGATCAGAGGGGTATTAAATAGCATAATGGATCTAAACATATAATCTTCCACCAAATAAACCATATATTAATCAACTACAAGATGTAATCAACACTACTAGTCACCCACAAGCACCAATCTATCGTTTGAGTACAAAGATTGAACACAAGAGATGAACTAGGATTTGAGAGGAGATGGTGTTGTTGAAGATGTTGATGGAGATTTCCCTCCCCAAGATGGGAGAGTTGTTGGTAATGATGATGACGATGATTTCCTCCTCCAGGAGGGAAGTTCCCCGGCGGAATCGCTCCACCGGAGGGCAAAAGTGCTCCTGCCCAAGTTCCGCCTCGAGACGGCGGCGCTTCATCCCGAAAGTCCTCCCTTATTTTTTTCTAGGTCAAAATGACTCAAATACAAGAAGAGGGGCACCGGAGGTGGGCTGGGCTGAGCACACACACCAGGGTGTGCCTGGGGGCCCTGGCGCCCTAGTGTCTTGTGCTCACCGGGTGTCCCCCCTTCGATAGTTATTTGCTTTAGTATTTCATATTTATTCCATAAAAATTCCTCGTGAAGTTTCAACTCATTTGGAGTTGTGCAGAATAGGTAGCCTAACGTAGCTTTTTCAGATCCAGATTTCCAGCTGCCGGAATTCTCCCTCTTTGTGTGAACCTTGCATATTATGAGATAAAAGGTATTAGAATTACTGCAAAAAGCATTATTATGCAATAAAACAACATAAATAACAGTAGGTAAACATGATGCAAAATGGACGTATCAGGTCCTTGGTGTTTGGACTTCTCATGTGATGGCCTCCGGAGATCCATTCGGCGCGGGTTACTCCCCCATCACACAGGTTATGGTAAACGTGCCCCGCGCCAGAAAATTCAGGCGCAACCCACCTTGAGGCAGGGCCCCGTGAGTCTCGCGCCGGCTCACGGGTGCCCAGATACACCTCCTCCATTTCTGATGTACCAGTCACGCATATGAATGAAATTGGGCTGTACACGCCCGGAGACTCTAACATAGAGCTCCCTTCCCACGCCCCAGTGGAATCCCCATCCTCTGTGCTGGCGGACAACACGACCGAGGAGCGACTATGCCCATGCTCAAGTGGAAGCCCCATGCTCTGCGCTGGCGAACGGCACGGCCAAGGAGCGGCTATGCCCACTGTTGGGTTCTACGGTAGGGTGCGTCGACTGCAAATTAAAATTTTCCTACACGCAGAACAACAGGAACATGGTACGGGAATGGATCACAGATTGTTACTGTCGGTGTACTAAAGTAGGGGCGCTCCTTTGTACCCCTTATTTGTGCACCGGCAGTTAGAGCCGCGCCCACGACCATTCTTAGGCAGGGCGGAAACACAAAATCAAAGCAACGCCAAGACAGAAGCATAAAGAGCAAGAAGGCGAAGTGGTTTCCCCCGCAAGGTCCTTGCCGGGGCAGCCCCCACGGCCCCGGCAAGGCCATTGCCAGAGCAGCCTACCTGACGCCAGCAGGGTGCGCCACCCTTGGTCCCCAGTTTCTCCAGCGTCACCAACCACGTTGGGACAAGGGCTCGGGAGGCGCCTCCATGGTCGCATGTAGATCTTTGTGAAGACAAGAACACTTCAAGTCATAAGAATAGAAGACGACAAACCTCGGCGAGATCCTTGCCGAGGAAACCCACAAGACCCCCGGCAAGACCCTTGCTGGGGACGACCGCAACGCTGCGGCAAGACCCTTGCCGGGGCCCCAGCAAGGCCCTTGTCAGGGACGTCCGTGAGGCCACAGCCAGGCCCGCACCCGCCAAGCTTCTGCCACCGCTCCCATGCAGCTGCCAGCCCACCAGCTAGGCAGGCACCTGCGTGTTGGCACAAGGCTTCTCAGCCAACTCAGCGCATGCCTACGCGGTGGCATGCAAATCTTTGTGAAGGCCCTACCACCGTGCCACCTCAGCAGCCTGCCAGCCTACATGGCGCTGACCGCCTCGCTGGCCCAGGCGCGTGTCGAGGCAAGGCAAAGCGGCGCTAAAGTGGAGGGGACATGTCAGGGGCACATTAAATGCACTTTGTCCCATAATAGCAAGGGATAGGCTCAATCACAGTACCCCGATGCCACCTCCTGTGTGCCACTGTGGCGATCCCCTTGCCTATAAAAGGAGGCCCGAGGCATCCAGGAGAAGGATTCAGACTTTTGGACAAGTTACGCCCATTGTTGCTAGTTCAATAACCCCAAGAACACAAATACACACATCAAAGCAGGACTAGCGTGTTACGCATCCCTGCGGCCCGAACCTGGATAAACGACCCGCGTGCTCGTACTGACTACTGATCCTGCTCTCCTCACAACCCAGCGCCCCGCAACCATAGTAGGGATTCTTGTGATCCCATAGGTGTCGTTTCCCACTGACAGTTACCAGTAGACGCGCAGTGCCGTGCAGCGGAAGTAGAGTTGAGGCAGCGCGTTCCCGGAGTCTTCTCGTGTTCCTGGAGTCGCCTCCTCCTTGTCGGTCTCCCACGTAGCCGATCGGATCCCTCGAACAGGTTCGCCGGAGCAGCACAAGTGCACCGCCTCTAAAGGTATTCGCGCGTGCAGGAGGAACACCGTGCGGTGGACTGCTAGGTCCGATCACACAGTCGGCGGCAAGTGGAGGTGGCTATTCACAACACATGCAAACCCTAGTCGCAGCGCCAAAGTGATCAACCGCATGAGTGTATTGCACCGCACTTTATATAGGCATCTGTCGTGGGCTCAACACTTGGGCCTCACACGGATCCTAAATCCCAAAGTCTACTCGGTCGCGTTCCAAGTCCAGCTCGGATCACATCCGACCAATGTCCTCCGAACCGACCTTGTAGGTTCCTTCCCTTAAGCGCATGACCCCTTAGGTTCAAGTTGGCTTGGTCATAGTTCGGATCACCTCCGATCTGCACGGTTGGTAGCGGCCTCTAGCAAGGCGTGCCGACCACCAAGCAGTCTATGAAGCTGGTTAGGCAAACCTGTACAACGTGTCACACTTCTTTTCCCTTTGCCTCATGATATATTTGTCGGGCTCAAGGCGAGACTGTCAACCTTGTGCTAGCCCGACCTCTTTCTCGTTCCAGTGATGCCGACCACAAACTGGATTATCTCATAATCCTTGTCGCATGGCCATGCTTATCCTGGTCGGATCACACAAGGGGCCCAGAGTATATCTCTCCTGATCGGAGGGGCAAATCCCATCTTGCTCGACCATGTGTCGCGGCATGGGACTGAACAAACCCGAAACCTACCTTTGTAACTACCCAATCACGGAGTAGCGTTTGGTCGTCCCAAAGCAAGTCTGTCACCATCCTGAGCACATGCGCCAGCTCAGGTCTTAGGACATAGAACGTATGTTGTACTAGAGACTCACAGATGACATATCGCTGTGTCTCATAGTTGGGTCAGCGCGACTCAGACCTTATCTTGACTCGGATCCGACTACATCGAATCCGACCAGACCTTTCCAAGTCCATATTATCCGGTTAGCATCCAATGCTTCATGGCTAGTGAGACCGAGCCATCGACTGTGTCATATGCTAGTCTAGTCGGCTGCGCGTCCACACAGCCCTTTCGACTAGGGACCTTTTAGGACAGTCATCATACAATGCATAGTCCCACAAACAAGTCACGTACTTGCTGATACACATCATTGATAATGTCCAAGGACCATCTTTATTCATAAACACATAAGAAATATCATCATACATGATTGTCTCTAGGGCATATCCAACACCCACACCTAGTGGAATGCCCATGGTCCGCGCTAGTAGATAGAAAACTGAGGGCGCCCCATGGGCTGCACCAACCTCAGGATAGCCTTTCGGCTCTTGAATGGGTCATGTCATGCAGCTTTCCCCTGCGAGGTACGTGCGAGAGGGCTGGACACGGGGGCTACACTCAGGCCAGGCCTGGCGCGTGCCACCTCACCGGGTCCCTGGTACCTAGTCTTCTCGTGTCCCTCCCAGACGAAAGCTGCCAAGGAAAGGTATGAAGGACTCCGAATTAACCTTGCTCCCGCCCATGTTCCATTCACAAGGGTTGCTCATACGTCAAGGAGGACCCGTGAGCACCGCGACTCAGGGGCCTCGCTAGTCACGTAAATCCTCGCCCCTTGGTGTCGTCCTGGCGATCCGGATGCCCCAACGGAGGTCGAGGTACACGCAGGGCTGGGCCCTGTCAAAGCAGAGTATGAACGGGTACGCCCCAGCATCCACGTTTCCTTCATGAGGGCTGCTCGCACGTCATGGGGGACCCCTGAGCACCGCGACTCAGGGCCCTCACTAGTCACATAGCCGCTCGCCCCCTGGTGTCGTCCTGGCGATCCAGACACCCCAACAGCGGTTGAGGTATGTGCAGGGTTGGGCCCTGCGGACGCAGAGCACAAAAGCAAACAAGAAGGAAACTAAGTCAAACCAGGCAATTCCAAACAAAGTTTTACGCCTCCATGAGGCATGATAAAATGTCGTGGGGTAAAATCTAGGAGGATGGGCCATCGCCACCATGTTTGTCGCCACCGCTTGCCTCGATCACAGGAAGCTCGTCGTCAACATCGCTGCCGCCATCGTCACCGTCACCGGCCTCCACTGCTGGAGGCTCGGTGTCAGGGATGCAGGAGAACTTCTTCAGTAGCGCGCCCATGTGACCCTTCACGGCCTCCGCTGTAGCGGGGCGGGACTTAGCAGCAACTGGACGGATCACCGTGTCGAAGCTAAAACCCGGATCCTAGAGGTAGAGATGGCTGAAGACGCGCACCGCAGCTAGAGTGAAGAGTAGGAGGCACTCCTCCTCCAAGTCGGAGTCCACCTTAGTGGCAGCGCCCTTGAGCATTTTGGCAAGCTTGGAGAAGAGCCCTGCAAACCCACCCTCAGGGGTCGCCAACGGCTCCTCGAATCCTCCCCTGCAGATGGAATGTAACGCCTCGTGAGACCTGAGTTCAAGAGAGGGGAAGGCGTCACGCTCCACGGTCGCCTTCTTCTCAGTGGCGACAAGGGTCTTCTCCCTGGCGTCCATCTAGGATGTCACCTTGAAGACGCGCTAGGCGTGGGACGCCTAGGCTTCGTCCACCTCTTTGTTCAGCTTGGCCAGGCGATCGCATTTCGCGGCCTGGTCGACAGTCACCTGGGACAACTCGGAGTCGCGATTGACGAGCCTTGCCTCGCAGGCCCTGAGGTCCTCCTCCCATTGGTGGAGCTGTTGTGTGGCCGCGACCTGCTCCTCCTGAAGGGCCTTCAGGCTAGCCTGCCTCGTTCCAATGCTTCACAGCAAACATTGCCTCAGCCTGTGCCACACCGCGAGCTGCCTTGGCATCGGCGGCCTCCTTCCTACTCTCTGCGGCGGTGGCTTTGGCACGGCCCTAGGCCGTCTCGATGGCGGTGTTAGCCTGAAGCCACCCTGAGATGAGCACCATGCGTTCCCTCATGAGGCAGCTGTCGGCGTCCTGAAGGTCGGCCCGGACCCAGCCAAGCGTGACGTAGGCCTCGTCTAGGCCCCCGGGCCTGATCAAGGGGCAGCAGTTCACAAGCGCAAGGGCTTGGCGAGGGGCGGCAGTGGCAAGGCAGCTGGCTCTGCGACCGAGGAAACATTGGTAGGATCAACTTGGGCCGCCAGAGGCTCCAAGCTCCCCTCGGGCATGACGAGCGTGGACGGCTGCGCAACTTTCTGGCCCACGGGGGCTCTATCCTCCGGAGGCTACATCAACACATCCTTAGGAGCAGACTCCGCCAGGGGGGAGCGAGTAGGCGCCTCTTGCACCAGCACCAGGGTCACAACATCCACAGCAAGGGGCGTAGCCCCGCTAGCTCCAGCGTCCTTGATGGTTGGTCCCCTGGGCGGTATCGGCGGGGCGCTTTGAGCAGGTGGAACGCCCATGCGCCTAGATGCAGCGTTGTTTGATGCCCGAGGGTTGCACCGGGCTGGCGTGGCGCACGTTCGTGCCCACCGCAGCCACGACCGGAGGCCGAGGGTGCCCTCGGGACAGGGGGCTCCTTTGGCTCGACGTTCACCTTCTTCTTCTTCGACACCGTCACCACACCTAGTCATCAAGAAAGGGGATGCTGTGAGCACAATTGCAGTCTATGCTTGACACAAGGGCAAGGTAGGTTACTTACTCCTCACGATCGACCCACTTACTTTTCTTCTCCTTCTTGGTAAGAGACGAGGCGCCCCCGCCTTTCTTTGGCGTGCCCTTCGTCATGTCCAGGGAGTGGACGGGGTGCTCCTCGATAGGCGCCGACACAGTGTCGCCGCTTGGAAGGGTGAGGAGATCGCCTCGAGCGGTCGGGGCCGGTGGAACCACGCCTGCCCTAGCTGCGGCTGCCCTGTCCTTCAGCTGTGAGTCAGGCATGGATGGGGCCGACGTCTCAACCGTCGCACTGGCATGTGTCGAGCCTTCCGGAGGGGGCGTGGCCACGCCTTTATTCGGGTTCTCCCCGCCTGATGCTCACGTGGTCCGCGGGGTGGCCCCTGGCCTCTTGAGCACCCTGGTGGAGCGCGAGGATTCCTCGGTCGGAGGCTCATCAGTGTCGTTGTCGTCTTCGAGGTTGCGGAGGAGCTTGCTCTACGACAGAGGGGACACTTCCTCCAGGTCGTCGTCCTCGGTCTCCTCCGAGTCCTCCTATAACGGTATCCACGCGTGCATGAGGAACACCATGCCGCGGACTGTTAGGTCTGATCACACAGTCGGCGGCAAGTGGAGGTGGCTATTCGCAACACATGCAAACCCTAGTCGCAGCGCCAAAGTGATCAACCGCATGAGTGTGTTGCACCGCCCTTTATATAGGCATTTGTCGTGGGCTCAACACTTGGGCCTCGCATGGATCCTAAAGCCCAAAGTCTACTCGGTCATGTTCCAAGTCCAGCTCGGATCACATCCGACCAATGTCCTCCGAACCGACCTTGTAGGTTCCTTCCCTTAAGCGCGCGACCCCTTAGATTCAAGTCGGCTTGGTCACAGTTCGGATCACCTCCGACCTGAACGGTTGGTAGCGGCCTCTAGCAAGGCGTGCCGACCACCAAGCAGTCTATGAAGCTAGTTAGGCGAACCTGTACAACGTGTCACACTTCTTTTCCCTTTGCCTCACGGTATATGTTGTCGGGCTCAAGGCAAGACTGTCAACCTTGTGCTAGCCCGACCTCTTTCTCGTTCCAGTGATGCCGACCACAAACTGGATTATCTCATAATCCTTGTCGCATGGCCATGCTTATCCTGGTCGGATCACACGAGGGGCCCAGAGTATATCTCTCCTGATCGGAGGGGCAAATCCCATCTTGCTCGACCATGTCTCGCAGCATGGGACTGGACAAACCTGAAACCTACATTTGTAACTACCCATTCATGGAGTAGCATTTGGTCGGCCCAAAGCAAGTCTGTCACCATCTTGAGTACATGCGCCAGCTCAGGTCTTAGGACATAGAACGTATGTTGTACTAGAGACTCACAGATGACATATCGCTGTGTCTCATAGTTGGGTCTGCCCGACTCGGACCTTATCTCGACTCGGATCCGACTACGTCGAATCCGACCAGACCTTTCCAAGTCCATATTATCTGGTTAGAATCCAATGCTTCATGGCTGGTGAGACCGAGCCATCGACCGTGTCATATGCTAGTCTAGTCGGCTGCGCATCCACACAGCCCTTTCGACTAGGGACCTTTTAGGACAGTCATCATACAATGCATAGTCCCACAAACAAGTCACGTACTTGCTGATACACATCATTGATAATGTCCAAGGATTATCTTTATTCATAAACACATAGGAAATATCATAATACATGATTGCCTCTAGGGAATATCTCCAACACCCACACCTAGTGGAAGCCCCATGCTTCGGGCTGGTGGATAGAATACTGAGGGCGCCCCATAGGCTGCACCAACCTCAGGATAGCCTTTCGGCTCTTGAATCGGTCATCTCGTGCAGCTTTCCCCTGCGAGGTGCGTGCGAGGGGGCTGGACATGGGGGGCTACACTCAGGCCAGGCCTGGCGCGTGCCACCTCACCAGGTCCCTGGTACCTGGTCTTCTCGCGTCCCTCCCAGACGAAATCTGCCGAGAAAAGGTATGAAGGACTCCGGATTAACCTTGCTCCCACCCATGTTCCCTTCACAAGGGTTGCTCGTACATCAAGGGGGATGCATGAGCACCGCGACTCAGGGGCCTCGCTAATCACGTAGCTCCTCGCACCTTGGTGTCGTCCTGGCGATCCGGACGCCCCAACGGAGGTCGAGGTACGCGCGGGGCTGGGCCCTGTCAACACAGAGTATGAACGGGTACGCCCCAACATCCACGTTTCCTTCATGAGGGCTGCTCACACGTCAAGGAGGACCCCTGAGCACCGTGACTCAATGGCCTCACTAGTGACATAGCCGCTTGCCCCCTGGTGTCATCCTGGCGATTCAGACACCCCAACAGCGGTTGAGGTATGTGCAGGGTTGGGCCCTGCGGACGCAGAGCACAAAAGCAAACAAGAAGGAAACAAAGTCAAACCAGGAAATTCCAAACAAAGTTTTACGCCTCCACGAGGAATGATAAAATGTCATGGGGTAAAATCTAGGAGGAAGGGCCATCGCCACCGTGTTTGTCGCCACCGCTTGCCTCAGCCACAGGAAGCTCGTCGTCAACATCGCTGCCGCCATCGTCGCCGTCGCCGGCCTCCACTGCTGGAGGCTCGGTGTTAGGGATGCAGGAGAACTTCTTCAGCAGCGCGCCCACGTGACCCTTCGCGGCCTCCGCTGCAGTAGGGCGGGACTCAGCAGCAACTAGACGGATCACTGTGTCGAAGCAAAATCCCAGATCCTGGAGGTAGAGATGGCTGAAGACGCGCGCTGCAGCTGTAGTGAAGAGTAGGAGGCACTCCTGAGGGAGTCCTGGATTAGGGGGTATCCGGACAGCCGGACTATATACTTTGGCCTGACTGTTGGACCGTGAAGATACAACACTCAAGACTTTTTCCCGTGTCCGGATGGGACTCTCCTTTGCGTGGAAGACAAGATTGGCGATCCGGATGTTAGATCTCCTTCTTTGTAATGGACTCTGTGTAAACCCTAGCCTCCCCCGGCGTCTATATAAACCAGAGGGATTAGTCCATAGAGGGACAATCATAATCATCATAGGCTAGCTTCTAGGGTTTAGCCTCTACGATCTCGTGGTAGATCAACTCTTGTAATACTCATATCATTAAGATCAATCAAGCAGGAAGTAGGGTTTTACCTCCATCTAGAGGGCCAGAACCTTGGTAAAACATCGTGTCCCTTGCCTCCTGTTACCATTAGCCTTAGACGCACAGATCGGGACCCCCTACCTGAGATCCGCCGGTTTTGACACCGACATTGGTGCTTTCATTGAGAGTTCCTCTGTGTCATCGCTGCAAGGCTCGATGGCTCCTTCAATCTTCAACAACAACGCGATCCAGGGTGAGACTTTTCTCCCCGGACAGATCTTTGTGTCTGGCGGATTCGCACTGCGGGCCAATTTGCTTGGCCATCTGGAGCAGATCGACGGCTACGCCCCTGGCCATCAGGCCAGGTTCGGAAACTTGAACTACATGACCGATATCCATGGAGATTCGATCTTCGACGGATTCGGGCCTACGCCAGGAGCACCGAACAGTCACGATGAGCACGGCTTAGACCTGCTGTCGGACGAACTCGGGATATCGCACCTGTAGGAGCTCCGGACCTAAATCCGGGGCAGATTGCAACGTCCGAGGACGGGTGGATGGACCCCGCCCCGGAGGTCGCACACTCATCAGCGGTAGAGCCGAATACAGACTCCACCCCCAAGGAAGCCTGTGTCATCGGACCCCCGGACTCGTGTCCGGCTGTAGGTTCCAGACCACGCGCCCCCGAGCCCGCCGAATCTGGTTGGACTCCGGTAATGGACTTCACCGCTACGGATATCTTCCAGCACTCGCCCTTTGGCGACATGCTGAACTCATTAAAGTCTCTCTCTTTGTCAGGAGACTCCAGGCCGAACTATGTCCTGCTCGAGTGGGAAGCAGGCGATGAGGAAATTCGTTGCCCACCCACCACCCACTTCATTGCCACTATCGATGATTTGACCGACGTGCTTGACTTCGACTCTGAAGAAATGGATGGTGTGGACGACGGTACAGAAGAAGAACAGGAACCACCGCCCACGGGGCGCTGGACAGCCACCTCTTCGTATGATATATATATATATATATATATATGGTGGACACTCTTAAAGAACCAATGGCGATGAGGCAATGGAGGATAGCCCCTCAAGTAAGAAGGCAAAGTATGGGCGTCATCAGCGCCGCTCCAAGCCCCGCCACAACAATACCGGCACAGGAGTCAAAAATTATCCGGATGATACCGAAGATGAATGCAATCCCGATCAACCTGCCTTTGAGCAGGCCGGACAGGCGACAGATGGATACTTGGAGGAGGGCAACTACATGCCCCCCTCCGAAGACGAGATGAGCCTCAGCGACGATGAATTCGGTGTGCCTAAGGATCCCGCAGAGCAAGTTCGCTTTAAGAGACGGCTTATGGCCATGGCGAAAAGCCTGAAAAAGAAGCAACAACAGCTCCAAGCTGACCAAGATTTGCTCACAGACAGATGGACCAAGGTCTTGGCAACCGAGGAATACAGACTCGACCGCCCCGCCAAAGGGTACACAAAGCATAATCCGCTACCTCAACCTAAGAAGGAGGTCCTAAAGCCCACACCCCGACGCCAATACACCACGGTCCGGGGCAATACGCAGGAAACGCGAGGCAGCATCCATAAACCTCGACGCAACAGACATAAGCGTCACAAAATAATAATGATGACCAAGACAAGGGAGTTGGTGCCGAATTCCGCGGCCCCCAGTCCGGTCAGCGGAAAAAGAACAGCTCAGGCCCATCCGGCCTGGGCAGCATACTCGACCAACCATGTCAAATTCATGGTACCCCTAGAATGGCGGCGAAGCATACCAATAGAGAATGTCGGATCCCCAAAACAAAACGGTCGGTCGTGCGCCGGAAACAATGAAAGCAGGTCTCAAACAACAAGAAGCCCAGACCAACAAACATGGCGAGGTCAAAGGAAGATCCTACGGAGTACAAAAATACGGCCGATCATCTCCATATGACATGCAACTGCCTCTAAGCATTTGTCTTTACAGACTGACTTTTGCACAAAACAGGACTCGCGACATGGAATCAGCTTGGACGCACAAGGCGGGAACACATAAGTAGCCCCCCCAAGGAGACAGCCCGGATACACCTCGAATCCGCACATAGCCTCCTCTAGTCCGGCAACGACTGGTTCCGCCAGCACACCTCTTTTCATAAGCATAAACCATACTCATAGGCATAGACATGTCACTACTACAATACATAGACTTAAATAACACTTACCGGCCATCGTTCCTCATTGATGCTTTTTTTTCGTCATAACGGCACCCGCACATAGTGTCATGCCCCACTATGCCAGGGGCTTCATATTACTCATAATATGGCAACAAAGTCCGGCCACCTTCTCGGTCGCTCGGCACCCCGAACTTATAGCACTATATGCATCAGCTCCGAATCATTTCTTGGGTCATTAGTTGGGTTTGCCCGGCTCCCATGTTTTGGTACCTTACGTTCTGCTCCATCGGCTAAGGTAGCGCTGGGAGAACTAATGCGATTGTGTCTCGGTTCTTCCAGACGAGCACCTCAGTAGAGAAAGCCGAAAACTGACTGTCATGATACAATGAGAGATGGTCAGCTGTTCGAGAGGTTGTAAAATCTTTAAAGATTTATTCCGCATAATGCCAAAACAAATGCAAAGTGCGACGGATCGGTCTTCCGATCAGGCGCCGTTAGAGCCCCTCGTACGGTCTTCCAAACACTAGGGGCTACGCCTACCATACTCGAATTCCTATTGCTAAGTGAGAGTGATAAAGCCCTATAGTCTGATTGCCTAGTTCGCGGTGATGAACACCTCCTTCAAGGACCCAAAAATGGGATAAAGAGTGTTCAGGTATGTCCCGAACACCCCCATACTTTCTACGTGGGGGCAGAAGCCGACGACTGGCCAACTCTCAGGATTTATATATACTAAACGGCCGCACAGGAAGAAAAAACCTTCATATAACAGGCAATAAACAATAACAGTGCCAGTATCCTGCATTACAAAGGACAACATGACTGCCTTCAGGGAAATATAGTGCCTTTGGTACACTGTTCCGCCACAAGGCGGGATCCTTTCAGGACACCTTCATAATATAATTCAGGCTTGCGATGCTCCTTACCCTCCGGTGGTCCCTCGGTCATCAGCTTTTCAGCATCAAGCTTCCCCCAGTGCACCTTCGCACGGGCAAACGCCATGCGCGCACCCTCTATACAGACTGATCGCTTAATGACTTCGAGCCAAGGGCAAGCACCAAAAATCCGCTTCACGAGTCCGAAGTAACTGCTTGGAATTGGCTCAGCGGGCCACAGCCGGACAACTAAGTCCTTCATGGCTAGTTCGGTCGCCTGGTGCAGTTCGACCAGTTGCTTCAGCTGATCGATAAAGGGCACCGGATAATTCGGTGCCTAATACTATGACCAGAAATGCTTCTCCGCAGACTTCTTCTTTTTAGCCCGGTAGAATTGGGCAGCATCAAATATGCTGCACGGCAGGTCCGCAAACGGCCTTGGAGAAACAAGAATTCAGTTTGTCGCTTAGAGTTCCTCCTATTACTATGTAAAAATTTCTTTGAGCACAAAAAAAAAGCCTTACCAGCCGCAACCCTCCGTGCCTCCTAGATGTCCTTCAGAGCACCTCGGGCTTCTTCCCGAGCATCCTCTGCATCTTGGAGAGCTTGGGCGAGTTCGGATTCTTTCCCTGCTAGACTCTGCTCCAAGGTCTCGCTTTTCTTCACGGCCTCCTGGAGCTCTCGCTCAGCTTCAATGACCCTGGCCTCGTGCTTCTCGCGACGAGCCTGCTCTGCGGCGGCCTTCTTGTCGGCTTCGGCCACAGCCTTCTTCAGTGCCTCAATTTCGGCACTCGCTCCTAGAGCATCCAATACAAATATTTTCATCAGGCACAACTACTCATTCGTGCTCAACTCAGCAAAAGGTTTCGACATACCTTGCTTGTCCTCCAACTGCTTCTTCACGCGGCCAAGTTCTTCTTCGGCCCGGTCCAGACTCTGCTTTCGTTCGGACACCTCCGCATTATGAGAGGCGGTCATCACTACAGACGCCTGTTTTTAAACAAAGGGATATATGTCATTAACCGAGTCTCCTGCGAAGCGGAAATTTGATCCCCTGTCCGGCTCTCTCTCTCTTTCACCGGACAGTGCATCAGGGGCTACTACTCATACTATGAAAATCTTCAAAGGTTTCTAAAAACATACCTCAAAGCCTTTTATAAGGCTAAGGTAGGATTCATTCAGTCCACTCTCAGCGGACTGAATCTTTTCAATCACCGCACCCATGAGGGAGCGATGTTCATCGACGTTGGACGCACTCTTTAGCGCTGTCGATAGGCTGCCCGGCAACTCTGCTTGGACAGAGGTTGCTGGCGGAGCGGGCTTGCCTCCCTCCGTCGAGGGGGGCTGCTCACCCGATCCTGGAGCTTTAAAGGTCTCCAGGACCGTGTCCGGCTGCGGGCCGAATCTAACATCGCCCCCGCCATCGACGATCATGGGAACCGCTGCTCTCGTGTATCTAGCCCCAGAGATATGCCCTCCCTGGTCCGGGTCCCGCTGAGACGACACCTCGGTGTCGCGCCTAGGCTTCGGGGGAAGGGGCCTCTAGAGGAGTCTCGCTCTCTAGGGCATCTGAGCTCAGCGAATCCTCTGATGAGGACTGTCCGGCGTGGGACCTCGCCGGGCTGCACAAAATATGGCGACAGTTAAACTACTACACCCTAATAACCCCGGGCGCGTAGGCGTGTTCGGATTTCATGTACTCACGACTTTACCAGGGGCTGGGCCCTGGGATCCCACTCTGGGATGCTATTGGCAGCCATGGTGGACGCCTCCGGGAGGGAACTTTCCCCCTCTTTGGCGATTCGGCCCCCAGGGATGAGGAAGCCGTCCTTTTCTTCCCTCCCCCTGTGGAGGACTCGTCTTCTTCCTCCTCCTCTTCGTCTTCGGAGGAGGGATGGGCGCTAGAGTCTTCAGATTTTGTGTCCGAAGCATCGCGGTGACGGAGGCCGCTCCGGGTCTCCTTGACCTTCTTGGAGGCCTCTTTCTTCGGCGCCTCGTAAGGCGCTGGGACCAGCATCTTCGTCAGAAGAGGTCCTGTCGGTTCCTCTAGCAGCGGGGCCGAACAGTGTATCCGCCTCACCTTCTTCGTCCATTCCTGGGATTATTGTAGAAATCATGATAAAGCGTCTCCCTCGGGATATGCCAGCTAAACATGGATAGACAGAACATAGCAATGACTTACCGTACTTGCGGAGCGGGACAGTTGATACCCGCGGTCTTCGGTGGAGCCCGGCCACGGTTTACAGGACTTGAAGAGAACCTTCCAGATGTCCTTGTGTGAGGAGCCATAGAGCTCCCGTAGGGTCTGGTGCTCGGCTAGGTCGTATTCCCACAAATTGCAGGCTTGGTGCTGGCAAGGGAGAACCAGGTGAACTAACATCACCTGGACTACATTGACGAGTTTGACGTCCTTGTCTACCATGCTCTGGACGCATGTTTGGAGCACCGACAGCTCATCAGATGAGGACCAGTTCATGCCCTTCTTAGGCCAGGACGTGAGCTGCAGCGGGGCTCCAGATCTGAATTCAGGAGCAGCGGCCCACTTTTTACCGCGCGGCTCGGTGATATAGAACCACTGCTGTTCCACTCCTTGATGGAATCATTGAAGGTGCCCGTCAGCCATGCGACCTTGGGCATCTTGCTCACCATGGCACCGCCGCACTCAGCGTGTTCGTTGTTAACCACCTTGGGCTTCACATTGAAGATCTTCAGCCATAAGCTGAAGTGAGGCGAAATGCGGATGAAGGCCTCACACACGACGATAGACATCGAGATATTGAGGAAGGAATTAGGGGACAGATCTTGAAAATCAATCCTGTAATAATACATGATGCCGCGAACAAATGGGTGGAGGGGAAACCTGAGCCCGTGGACAAAATGAGGAAGAAACACGACCCTCTCGTGAGGCTCCAGATTGGGGACGATCTGTCCCGCCGTCGAAAGACGATGTCCGATTTTGTTGGCCAGATACACGGCCTCTCGAAGCTTTTTGATATCCTTCTCCCGGATGGTAGAGGCCATCCACTTGCCTCCTGCTCCAGATCCGGACATCTTCGGAGAACCTTTTTTCGGTGGAGGAGATGAGTGCTTGGGCGCTAGGGCTCGAGCGAAGGGGAATGGACGAGCGGAAGGGAAAGGCGTGGGTGCCTTATCTCTTTATAGAGGCAATAAAACCTTTTTGCGCCTCCCTACTTGCCTGGTGGAACCCGCTCGTTCCCCACTCTCCGCTATTGGCGGTGCGATTGGGCTGCCCGTGCCCGTATTAATGAAAGCCCCGCGATAAGGGGAACACGATCTCCGCTTCAACGAGACGTGCCCGGGAAACTGCCTCGCAATATGTGCGGTGGTTGGTTGTGGAAAGACGGTTCAATAATGACTCGACCATGGTGCTATGTCATGTTGTCTAAAGATGTCAGCAGATTACATTTGTAGAATATCGTTCCCTCCATGATGGCACGTGAAAATCATCTTGCAGATCCGGACACGATTTTAAGTGTTCGGTAATTACTTTGGAGTATTCAAAGATGGAACCTGCCTTGCAATGCCGAAGACAAACTGCGCCGGGCTCATCGTCATTGAAGCCTGGTTCAGGGGCTACTGAGGGAGTCCTGGATTAGGGGGTATCCGGACAGCCAGACTATATACTTTGGCCGGACTGTTGGACCGTGAAGATACAAGACTCAAGACTTCGTCCCGTGTCCGGCTGGGACTCTCCTTTGCGTGGAAGACAAGCTTGGCGATCCGGATGTTAGATCTCCTTCTTTGTAACCGACTCTGTGTAAACCTAGCCTCCCCCGGTGTCTATATAAACCGGAGGGTTTAGTCCATAGAGGGACAATCATAATCATCATAGGCTAGCTTCTAGGGTTTAGACTCTACGATCTCGTGGTAGATCAACTCTTGTAATACTCATATCATCAAGATCAATCAAGCAGGAAGTAGGGCTTTACCTCCATCGAGAGGGCCCGAACCTGGGTCAAACATCTTGTCCCTTGCCTCCTGTTACCATTAGCCTTAAACGCACAGATCGGGACCCCCTACCTGAGATCTGCCGGTTTTGACATCGACAACTCCTCATCCAAGATGGAGTCCACCTCAGTGGCAGCACCCTTGAGCATTTTGGCAAGCTTGGAGAAGAGCCCTGCAAACCCACCCTCAGGGGTCACCAACGGCTCCTCAAATCCTCCCCTGCAGATGGAATGTAACGCCTCGCGAGACCTGAGTTCAAGAGAGGGGAAGGCGTCACGCTCCACGGTCGCCTTCTTCTCGGCGGCAACAAGGGTCTTCTCCCTAGCGTCCAGCTAGGCTGTTACCTCGGAGACACGCTAGGCGCGGGACGCCTGGGCTTCGTACACCTCTTCGTTTAGCTTGGCCAGGCGGTCGCATTTCACGGCCTGGTCGACAGTCACCTGGGACAGCTCGGAGTCGCGATCGGTGAGCCTTGCCTCGCAGGCCCTAAGGTCCTCCTCCCATTGGTGGAGCTGTTGTGCAGCCGTGACCTGCTCCTCCTATAGGGCCTTCAGGCTAGCCTCTGTATCGTTCCAACGCTTCACGGGGAACATTGCATCAACCTGTGCTGCGCCCCGAGCTGCCTTTGCATCGGCGGCCTCCTTCCTGCTCTCCGTGCTGGTGGCTTTGGCACGGCCCCAGGCCGTCTCGATGGCGGTGTTAGCCTGAAGCCACCCTGAGATGAGCCCCATGCGTTCCCTCATGAGACACCTGTCGGCATCCTGAAGGTCGGCCCGGACCCGGACAAGCACGAAGTAGGCCTCGTCCAGGGCCCCGGGCCTGATCAAGGGGCAGCAGTTCGCAAGCGCAAGGGCTTGGCGAGGGGCGGTGCTGGCACGACAGCTGGCTCTGCGACCGAGGAAGCGTTGGCAGGATCAACTTGGGCCGCCAGAGGCTCCAAGCTCCCCTCGGGCATGACGAGCGTGGATGGCTACGCAACTTGCTGGTCCACGGGGGTTGTATCCTCCTGAGGCTACATCACCACATCCTCAGGAGCAGACTCCACCAGGGGAGAGCGAGCAGGCGCCTCTTGCACCAGCACCAGGGCCACAGCAGCCACAGCAAGGGCCATAGCCCCGCAAGCTCTAGCGTCCTCAATGGTTGGTCACCCGGGCGCCATCGGCGGGGCGCTTGGAGCAGGCGGAATGCCCATGCGCCCAGGTGCAGCATCGTTTGGTGCCCGAGGGTTGCACCGGGCTGGCGCGGCGCACGTCCGTGCCCACCGCAGCCACGACCGGAGGCCGAGGGTGCCCTAGGGACAGGGGACTCCTTCGGCTCGATGTTCACCTTCTTCTTCTTTGACGCGTCGCCGCACCTGGTCATCAAGAAAGGGGATGCTATGAACACAATTGCAGTCTATGCTTGACACAAGGGCAAGGTAGGTTACTTACTCCTCACGGTCGACCCACTTCCTTTTCTTCTCCTTCTCGGTAAGAGACAGGGCGCCCCCGCCTTTCTTTGGCGTGGCCTTCATCATGTCCAGGGAGCAGGCGGGGTGCTCCTCGATAGGACCCGACACAGTGCCGCCGCTTGGAAGGGTCAGGATATCGCCCCGAGCGGTCGTGGTTGGTGGAACCGCACCTGCCCTAGCTGCGGCCGCCCCGTCCTTCAGCTATGAGTCAGGCAAGGACGGGGCCGACGTCTCAGCCGTTGCACTGGCATGTGTCGAGCCCTCTGGAGGGGGCGTGGCCATGCCTTTATTCGGGTTCTCCCCGCCTGATGCTCACGTGGTCCGCGGGGTGGCCCCTGACCTCCTGAGCACCCTGGTGGAGCGCGAGGATTCCACGGCTGGAGGCTCATCAGTGTCATTGTCGTCTTTGAGGTTGCGGAGGAGCTTGCTCTGCGACGGAGGGGACACTTCCTCCAGGTCATCGTCCTCGGTCTCCTCCGAGTCCTCCTCGCTGCCGCTATCGCAGGAGGATACCCGCATGAGCGAGTTGGGGCGCTCATATGGCAGGAGCCCCAGCTCGTTGAAGGCGGGCATGGCGGCGACCAGCCCCTCCCTGTCGTCGCGCCGGTACAGCAGGACGCAGTCCGCGGGGAGGTCCCCGGATCACCGTTCAGCAAGACGGCCATGGCCTTGTCCAGCTCCTCACCCGTCAGGCTGGCGGGCGCGGCCTTGTGTCATCCCTCGTGCCCCGAAACTCCCACATGGGCCTCGTGTGCGACATGAGCGGCACCAGGCGCTGCGTCGGGAACTCCTTCACCAGCATGCCTCATGTCAACCGCTTAGCCTCCAAGTCCGAATTCATCCTCGTCAAGACAGGCTCTGCTCGGGGGTCGGTAAGCTTTGCGTGGACCCTCCTCTCGAGCCACTCAGGCAGCTGTGTTGTCAGCTCCAGTCGTGGGTTGAGGCCCTCGGTGCCCAGGAAGACCCAACGGTGCCGGAAGCCTTCCACCTTATTCCCAGACTTCATGAGGATGTTCCCCTTGTGGACGCGACAAAGGACACGCAAGCAGAGCGCTGCATCGGATCATGCAGCCGCAGGCTGAAGAAATGGCGGAGGAGCGCCACAGAGGGCCTCACACCCACAAAAGCCTCGTAGTAAAAGGGGAAGATGGACAGGAGGAGGATGGAGTTGGGTTGAAGATGAAGGGCCTGGATCTTGTAGTGGCTGAGGACGGCATAGAAGAATTCCGAGAAGGGTAGAACGAGCCCCGCGAAGATGCTGTGGAGGAAGAAAGGGTAGACCATCTAGGCCAAGGTCCTTTGCTCAATAGAGCCAGCCCAGGTCACGCTCTCACCCCACTCGTTGTCCTCTCTCGCCGTCTACGGGAGCACGCGGTTGAGATGCCCCACCTCAGCGATGGAGGATGCGCCAAGCGCTTGTGAAGGAGGGAAGGAACTGGCGGCCTGGACCACGGGCTTCGACTTCCCGGCACCATTCGCAGGGTTGCCGGCACTGAGGAAGAAGGAAGGAGGCGGATTTGTGATTGTATCTGAAGACCTCGGCTGCGGAATGGGATCAGAAGCAAGGCAAGAGCAAGCAATGACGGCTCTACGACATGCGCCAGGATTTTTGTCAGCCCTGGTGGTTGCCCAGGTGAAATGAGGGAGTGGAGGCATCCACGTCCCATCATGCGCCACATGTCAAGCCTGGACCTCAGGCGATTGGGGCCCGCGGCACTTCGCCTTGCCCCTTGGCTTCTCCTTGAAGCCAACTCGAGCGTGCCTTGGGCTCGGGGGCAACTATCGATGTTCTGGGTTTGGGGGTACCCAGACTTGCCTGCCTGCGGCCCAGCGTGTGGACCCGTCGACGGCCCAGTACGGCCCGGCTGCAAGACCCCCCAAGCCAAGACCCTCGCGAGGTCCCCCAGCCTCGCGAGGAGAACGACATCAAGACCTCCAGAGGGGCAGCCTCTCCAAGTTGCCTCCCGAGGAGGCAAATTCTATGTAGGTACCGAGCCTCACAAGGCTGTGATGATGTAAGCCATGATGATCATGGCCAGGCGGGTGCCAGCGGGTGCAGAGGAGGCAGTTTCCTCTTCGGTGCTAAGGAGGCAAGGGCAGACACGGGTTCCCGAGGAATCTCCCAAAGGTTTCCATTCCGGCGCAATAGGACCTAGCCCATGAGCTATGCAGGACGGATGGCCGAGCCCACCACTACGTCATGGCTAGAAGCTTTGTAGGCGAAGACCACCTTTCGTTAGGATTAGATGTACTTTTTGTCCCCTTTCAAATTGGCCTTTGTGGGATCCCTTCCCGCCTAAATTTTGAGGGAAGAGGATCGAGGACACTATAAATATAGGTTAGCCACCACCATAGAAGGGGATCGGATCCATTCCACCCTCACCTCTCAAGCCCTCGTGAGGTCGCTCAACCACTGTACTAGTTCATCCCCAAACCTCCTCGCGAGGCCAATCCACCACCAAGCAGGAGTAGGGTTTTACACCGCAAGGTGGCCCGAACCTGGGTAAACTGTTGTGTTCATCTCCTTCCCCGATCACACAAACTCGATGTAGCTAGGCCGTGGGGCCGCGATCTTGAGGCTTGAGTTGGTTGAGATCTTCGCACACGCCACAGAGTTCAAACCTTCTTGGGTTTGCAGAGCCCTGAATCCCACAAGTGATAGATGAGATTTTATACAATAGTGATTACTTTTGAGATATTTATTTTGCGATGATCACACTTTTGATGAAAATACCAAAAAGGAGGTCCCTCCCTTAAACATAATCCAATAAGTTTTTAATGGTGTTAATAAACAATATCCTTGGATTGTAAAAGGGAATCAAGAGGGATTCAAGGATGGTCAACTTAGTAATGCTAAAATTCCCATGGATGATTTGTTTCATATTGTCTTTGAAAAGCCTCCTCATAAGAACACATCCTTATAAAAGAATTTGAAGGATGACAACAATTGAAACTATGCATTATGCCTAGCTAGGGGCGTAAAACGATAGCGCTAGTTGGGAGGCAACCCAATAGTTATCTTAACTTTCTTGTTTCTTTTTCTATTTTTTTTGTGTGCGCACATTTATGCTACTGTTATTGTTGTGTTTTTGTGTTTTAATTAGTGTTTGTGCCAAGTAAAGCCTTTTGGATGATTTCGATGATAGTTGCTTTGATTCTATGCAAGAACATAAACTTTTGCATCCAGTAGCAGGATTGTTGAGATTTGCTGGAGCGTGATAAAATTCTGAATGTTTTAGACAAGATTGATACACATATTTCCCAAATTTTCCTATTTTTTAGAATTGTTGGAGTTATAGAAGTATGGTCATTGTTTGATTTACTACATAATATTCTGTTTTTTGACCGATTCTAAATGTTTTATCGATTGTATCGGGGGGGGGGGGTATAAGCCATGGTGAAGTTAGAATACAGTAGGTATAATGCAATAATAAAATATGAATGGGTTTACAACAGTACCTAAATTAGTGATTTGCTTTATTATACTAACGGATCTCACAAAGGTTTTGTTGAGTTTTGTGTGTTGAAGTTTTCAAGTTTTGAGCGAGATCATAGCGGATGAAGGAATAAGGAGTGGCAAGGGCCTAAGCTTGGGGATTCCCAAGGAACCCCAAGGTATTATTCAAGGACTCCCAAGCATCTAATCTTGGGGATGCCCCGGAAGGCATCCCCTCTTTCTTCTACTGACCATCGGTAATGTTACTTGGAGCTATATTTTTATTCATCACATGATATGAGTTTTGCTTTGAGCGTCATGTATTATATGAGTCTTTGTTTGCTTTTTAGTTTTACACAATCATCCTTGCTGGACACACCTTTTTGAGAGGGACACACATTTTTTGTGATTTACAAGAATACTCTATGTGCTTCACTTATATCTTTTGAGCTAGGCAGTTACTCTAGTGCTTCACTATCTTTTATAGCACGACGGTGACTATATTATGAAGAAATAGATGAACTCTCATGCTCCACTTATGTTATTTTGAGAGTTGATAATAGTCATGGTAATTTTCACAAGATATGAATTTGGTCCCAATATGATGAATATTCAAGAATGATATAATAAAAACTTTCATGTTGATCACGTGATATAATAAGTTTGATTCCTTGCAATAGTTTTGCGATACGAAGATGAAAATATGTGAGTTATGCTAGTGAGTAATTGTGATTTAGTAAGAATATTGGTGTTAATGTTTGTGATTGCCTATGCATGCACGTAAAGATAATGGTTATGCAACAAAATATATCCTACTTATGGTGCATTATTCAGTGTTAGTTATTCTCAATGCATGTTTATGACCGTTTTCATTTTCTAGTTGGTTGCTTCTCAATCTATTTGCTAGCCTCCATTTGTACTAAGCGGGAATGATTCTTGTGCATCCAATTCCTTAAAACCCAAAGTTGTGCCAAATGAGTTCACTATACCTACCTATATGCGGTATTTTACATGCCTTTCCAAGTAAATTTGCATGTGCCAACTCTAATCATTCAAAAAAACTATCCATTCTGTATGTCCGTACCTCTAATGAAGCGATAGGGGATGGTCAATATATTTCATGCTAGATGGGTTATTCTATGATGAGTGTTTATTCACTTGTCATTGCATGAGAAAGTGGTAGGTAATAGGGATGCCCCATCCCGAAATGAATTAAAATGGAAAGAAAAAAATAAACTCCCCCTTGGAAAGTTGAAAGTTTGGAAGGCACCCGTGGATACAGCTAGCCATGGATTGTTAAAGAATGGTGGAGGGGGAATAAACTTACTTTCTGTTTGGGAACTGCCTATAGTGTGTCTAGCATGGGAGATATTGAAAACTTTCGGTCGTGACGTTGACAGGAAAAGCATGCCTCTCAAAAATAATTTTATCTCTATTTTTAAACTTTGAGCTCTGGCACCTCTACAAATCTCTGCTTCCCTCCGCGAAGGGCCTATCTATTTTACTTTTATGCATTTTTTTATATTGAGTCTCCATATTCTCTTACAAAGCACCAACTGGAGAGCACTATTATCGTACTTGTCCATTGGGTGTAGTTAATGTTGAGTGTGCTTCATGAATGGATCAATGACTGAGCATAATGGGCTAGGGATAACTTTATTTAGCATTGATACTTTGAAAGAAATGGTTGCTTGTTAGTATGCTTGAGTATTCATATCTTCATGTCAAACTATAGACTATTTCTTTGAATCACTCGAACCCAAATATCCATGCTAAAAAAGAAAAGATATATGATGAATATGATAGGTAGCATTCCACATCAAAAATCTATTTCTATTATTTACCTACTCGAGGACAAGCAGGAATTAAGCTTGGGGATGCTTGATACGTCTCCAACATATCTATAATTTTTTATTGTTCCATGCTATTATAGTATCAATCTTGGATGTTTTATATGCCATTACAAGCAATTATATGTCATTTTTTGGGACTAACCTATTAACTTAGTACCCAGTGCCAGTTGTTATTTTTGCCTGTTTTTGATTTTTCATAATATTTATACCAAACGAAGTCCAAATGCGATGATATTTTTTGGAGATTTTTTTCTGGACAAAAGAGACCCTGGAAGCTTTGGGCAAGGGCCAGAAGATGAAGGAGCGGCCCACGAGGCACCACGGTGTGCCCTGGTGGCTCATGGGCCCCACATTCACCCATTTGACCTAATTCTACCTCTATAAATTCTCGAAAATCGGGAAACCAACAAAAAGTCAGCCAAAATACTTTTTCTGCCGCCGCAAGCTTCTGTTCTCGAGAGATCCCATCTGGAGGCCTTTTTCGGCACTCTGCCGGAGGGGGAATCAATCACGAAGGGGTTCTACATCAACCTTGTTGCCCTTCCGATGATGTGTGAGTAGTTTACCATAGACTTACGGGTCCATAGTGAGTAGCTAGATGGCTTCTTCTCTCTCTTTGATTTTCAATACAATGTTCTCCTCGGTGTTCTTGGAGTTCTATTCGATGTAATCACTTTTTGCGGTGTGCTTGTTGGGATCCGATGAATTGTGAGTTCATGATCAGATTATCCATGAGTATTATTTGAGTCTTATCTGAACTATTTTATGCATGATTATTGTAGCTTTATATTTCTCTTCAATCTATTAATTTGGTTTGGCCAACTAGATTGATTTTTCTTGCAATGGGAGACATGCTTTGTGATGGGTTCGATCTTGCGGTGCTCAATCCCAGTGACAGAAAGGGAGATGACACGTATTTGTACAGTTTCCATTAAGGATAAAAAGATGAGGTTTATTCATGCGTGAGTTTACCTTGTCTACATGATGCCATCTTGCTTAAGGCGTTACTCCGTTCTTTATGAACTTAATACTCTAGATGCATGTTGGATAGCAGTAAATGTGTGGAGTAATAGTAGTAGACGCAGGCAAGGGTCGGTCTGCTTGTGTCGGACGTGATGTCTATATACATGATCATTGCCTTGGACATTGTCATGATTATTTGTTTTTCTATCAAAGCCGAATAGTAATTTGTTTAACCACCGCATGCTCTTTTCAAGAGAGAAGCCTCTAGTGAAAACTATGGCCCCCGGGTCTACGTTTATCATATATTAAAATCCAAAAATACCTTGCTACAATTTTTCTTTACTTTATTTATTTTGTGTTTTAGTTATCTATCTATCACTACAAAAATTAATCTTTGCAAATAATTGCCTAGGGATTGACAACCCCTTGTTCGCTATGGGTGCAAGTATTTGTTATTTTGTGTGCAGGTACCGCTAATGAGGTGCTTGGTGGTTCTCCTACTGGATTGATAACCTTGGTTCTCTACTGAGGGTAATGATTATCTCTAATGTACTACATCATCCTTCCTCTTCGAGAAAATCCCAACGCAGCTCACAAGTAGCAGGCAGTGCGGTGGATGAACTCGAAGCACCGCGTACGTGAGTGGTCCTCCTCGTACACATCCACATAATAATTTTTTAGTCCAATACAATTAAACAATATTAATCCTACGGTAGTCATAACATCATACTCCTTTAAAAACATTAATGAATCCAAGCCAAACTCAAATTCGGATAAAAAATATGCATTTCCTAGACATGGGAATGCTAGGCATGTAGAAAATGGATTCGCAAAAAATAAATTGGGTATCGGAGGGGAAACGTACTGTAGATCGATCATATAGAAGGATTTTAACTGAAATCGAATGAGTAGAGAGATTGGGCGAAGTCTTGCTAGGGTTTGGAGGAACAAGAAGAAGAAAAGAGAGAGAGATGGGGAAGATTTACCTCCTTCCTCGGGCTTATTGTGGTCGTCAGGGGTCCATACAACCGCCCATACAAGCGCAAGCGCTCGTATGAAACGTCGTCGTTTACCCTAATAGCTTACCTGCCTCCATGCACAATTCAAACGACCACTAAAACCGGCGGTGGTGCCCGTATGGAACGCCATCAATCGTCCTGGTGTTTTTGTTCTTCATGTTGAGGATATCATTGATACGTCTACAACATATCTATAATTTTCTATTGATCCATGCTATTATAGTATCAACCTTGGATGTTTATTATGCAATTATATATCATTGTTGCGACTAACCTATAAACCTAGTGCCGAGTGACAGTTGTTGTTGTTTTTTGCTTGTTTTTGGCTTTTCAGGAAATAAGTACCAAACGATTCCGAATGCTACGAATTTTTTTAATGATTTTTTCTGGACGAGAAGGGACCCTAGTAGCTTCCGGAGAAGACCTGCAAAGCCACTAGGGAGCGACAAGCCCACATGGCGCGCCCTAGGGGGGTGCCCCTAGGCTTGTGGGCCCCTCGTGGCACCTCCTGACCTAATTCCACTTCTGTAAATTCCCATCTATTCCCAATACATCAAGGAGCCACCCAAACTTCTTTTTCCGCCACCGCAAGTTTCTGTTCTTCAAAGATCCCATCTAGAGGCCTTTTCCGGTACTCTGCAGGAGGGGGAATCGGTCACGGAGGGCCTCTACATCAACCTTGATGCCCTGCCGATGATGTGTGAGTAGTTCACCATAGACCTACAGGTCCATAGCTAGTATCTAGGTGTGTATTCTCTCTCTTTGATCTTTGATACAATGTTCTCCTCGATGTTCTTGGAGATCTATTCGATGTAATCCTTTTTTGTGGTATGTTTGTTAGGATCCGATGAATTGTGCGTTTATGATCAGATTATTCATGAATATTATTTGAGTATTTTCTCAATTCTTATATGCATGATTGTCATAGCTTTGTATTTCTCTCCGATCTATCCACTTGGTTTGGCCAACTATATTAATATCCAAAAATACCTTGCTGCAATTTATTTACCATTATTTTATTTCGTGTTTTTGTTTATCTATCTACCATTATCAGACTTGATCCTTACAATTACCGACGAGGGGATTGACAACCCCCTTGATCTCGTTGGGTGCATGGTCTTGAGTGCTTATTCTACTGGGTTGATAACCTTGGTTCTTAACTAAGGGAAATACTTATCTCTACTATACTACATCATCATCTCCTCTTCGAGGAAATCCCAACACAACTCACAAGTAGCAGGAAGAATTTCTGGCGCAGTTGCCGGGGAGACATCACCACGACCTATCAAGTACCTTTGCATAAACTCTCATCTACTTGCATTTACTTTCATTTGATATTTGCCTCTCGTTTTCATCTCCCCCACTTATAATTTTTTTTTTACAGAAAACACAAAAATATTTTTGTTTGTTTGCTTGTTTGCTTGCTTTGTCGCGATGTCTCAAGAAAATACCAAGTTGTGTGATTTTTTCAATACTAATAATAATGATTTTATTAGTACTCCAATTCCTCCTCTCGCCACTAGTGCGGATCGTGTGATATTAGTGCTGCTTTGCTAAATCTTGTTGTGAAAGAACAATTTTCTGGTAGTTCTAAAAAAGATGCTAGGAACAAAGGACATCCAAAGCACGACGGAATTGTTCGCCATGGCAAACAAATGCGACGGGCCACTGAGGCCCGAGAATGGCCGCGTCGCACCAAGAATTCCTACAGTGTCGGTCCATCCCGAACCATGGATAAGGAAAAGAGGGGGAGAGTGGAGGAGGTCCTCATCGTCGAAGCCCCCGTGGCTACCACTCTCGAGAACAAGGCACCCAAGCCTCCCCGGCCTCCTTAGGAGATTCGGAAGGTAGAAGAATCCTCCGAGGAGGGCATGGGCAAGTGGTGTAAGATACACAACACCCACTGACATGATCTGGAAGAATGTAGGGAAGTACAAATCATGGCAGAAGAATGACAGAGGGAATGGCTCGGCTATGCCGGGAGAAGGGAAAATGATCACCCTCCCCCATAGGGCAACAACCGGTGAATGCCCGAACGAAACAGAGAAAATCGGGTTGTCGGGCGTATGTCAAGGAATAACCGCGTGAATCCCCACGAAGGGCGCAAGGCTGGGGGAGGACGTAATCCAGAGCCTCCCCAACCCCCTGCGAATGATTAAGGGGAAAGGGCTCGTCCCGATCATGGTTTTCAGGTAGCAAGGGATGTAGCATGTGTCATTGGGGGAGCTTCCCTCTGTTTTCACATTAACAGTTTAACTTGATGAAAAGAGCGGTTAATGCCAACGAGCGAGATGGGAAACAAGAGGACGACACAAGGTTCCGTAACGAGGCGAAGAGTTGTGTGTGCTCTGCTCGTAGAGGAGCAACCTCTTATATGGGCGAGACGAGTTGAACGGACCCCTCATTAGTGGAAGAGAAGTGGAGCACTAAATGATATTAAGGAGACGAAGAAGAAACCGTGGAGCAGTTTCGTCTCCCACTAGTAGGCCAAACATTTTAACTTATTTTTTGCGTGACAAAAATAAAGCGGCACGCACACGTGGCACAGGTCCTAGCGCGACTTGATGACGAAACATGACGCGCGTGCGAGGCATGGCGAGGCAGGCGGAGGAGGAGCTCACGTGTATATGCTCTTTTCTTAAGCTCTTAGTGGTAACGTGGGACAAGTCCTCTTATAAGTTGGTCTCACACATTATTCACTAGTCGTGCCTAAATTTTTCACACCATGTTGTCATGCATGAATGGGTGACATGAGGCTTTGGGATAAACTATGAATTATTGGCAATATGCTGAAATATTAAATGGGCTAGGCCCAATAATTTCAACAGGGTGATGCCATGGGAATGTTGTTGCCTGCTGAACTCTGCTTGGATTTTCCCTTATTATTTTTAG